>NW_027363808.1:0-452509 GCF_046119375.1 Phyllobates terribilis | reverse complement strand
TGACTGAATGAAAGGAGACTTGGCATCTCACTCTCTTTGAATCTTCTTATCATGCTAGGATTAACAGGGAAAAAGCAAAAAATTCAGAATGCACCTTGCAATGTGGAGATATTACTGTTTGGGCATTTACAATATTCATTGATTTTTGCCATTGAAAAACATGTTTTCATATACCAGAAATGTTTGAAGCTACTGACTGAATGAAAGGAGCTGGCATCTCACTCTCTTTGAATCTTCTTTATCATGCTAGGATTAGCAGGAAAAAGCAAAAATTTCAGAATTGCACCTTGCAATGTGGAGATATTACTGTGTGTGCATTTACAATAATTCATTGATTTTTGCCATGAAAAACGTCCAGAAATGTTTGAAGCTACTGCCTGAATGAAAGCTGGCATCTCACTTCTCTTTGAATCTTCTTTATCATGCTAGGATTAGCAGGAAAAGCAAAAATTTCAGAATTGCACCTTGCAATGTGGAGATATTACTGTTTGTGCATTTACAATATTCCATTGATTTTTGCCATTGAAAAACATGTTTTTCATATACCAGAAATGTTTGAAGCTACTGACTGAATGAAAGGAGCTGGCATCTCACTCTCTTTGAATCTTCTTTACATGCTAGGATTAGCAGAAAAAGCAAAATATTTCAGAATTGCACCTTGCAATGTGGAGATATTACTGTTTGTGCATTTACAATATTCATTGATTTTTGCCATTGAAAAACATGTTTTTCCATATACCAGAATGTTGAAGATTGACTGAATGAAAGGAGCTGGCATCTCACTCTCTTTGAATCTTCTTTATCATGCTAGGATTAACAGGAAAAAGCAAAAAATTTCAGAATTGCACCTTGCAATGTGGAGATATTACTGTTTGTGCATTTACAATATTCATTGATTTTTGCCATTGAAAAACATGTTTTTCATATACCAGAAATGTTGAAGCTACTGACTGAATGAAAGGAGCTGGCATCTCACTCTCTTTGAATCTTCTTTATCATGCTAGGATTAGCAGGAAAAGCAAAAATTTCAGAATTGCACCTTGCAATGTGGAGATATTACTGTGTGTGCATTTACAATATTCATTGATTTTTGCCATTGAAAAACGCCAGAAATGTTGAAGCTACTGACTGAATGAAAGCTGGCATCTCACTCTCTTTGAATCTTCTTTATCATGCTAGGATTAGCAGGAAAAAGCAAAAAATTTCAGAATTGCACCTTGCAATGTGGAGATATTACTGTTTGTGCATTTACAAATATTCATTGATTTTTGCCATTGAAAACATGTTTTTCATATACCAGAAATGTTTGAAGCTACTGACTGAATGAAAGGAGCTGGCATCTCACTCTCTTTGAATCTTCTTTATCATGCTAGGATTAGCAGGAAAAAGCAAAAAATTTCAGAATTGCACCTTGCAATGTGGAGATATTACTGTTTGTGCATTTACAATATTCATTGATTTTTGCCATTGAAAAACATGTTTTACATACAGAAATGTTTGAAGCTACTGACTGAATGAAAGGAGCTGGCATCTCACTCTCTTTGAATCTTCTTTATCATGCTAGGATTAACAGGAAAAAGCAAAAAATTTCAGAATTGCACCTTGCAATGTGGAGATATTACTGTTTGTGCATTTACAATATTCATTGATTTTTGCCATTGAAAAACATGTTTTTCATATACCAGAAATGTTTGAAGCTACTGACTGAATGAAAGGAGCTGGGCATCTCACTCTCTTTGAATCTTCTTTATCATGCTAGGATTAACAGGAAAAAGCAAAAAATTTCAGAATTGCACCTTGCAATGTGGAGATATTACTGTTTGTGCATTTACAATATTCATTGATTTTTGCCATTGAAAAACGTCCAGAAATGTTTGAAGCTACTGACTGAATGAAAGGAGCTGGCATTTCACTCTCTTTGAATCTTCTTTATCATGCTAGGATTAGCAGGAAAAAGCAAAAAATTTCAGAATTGCACCTTGCAATGTGGAGATATTACTGTTTGTGCATTTACAATATTCATTGATTTTTGCCATTGAAAAACATGTTTTTCATATACCAGAAATGTTTGAAGCTACTGACTGAATGAAAGGAGCTGGCATCTCACTCTCTTTGAATCTTCTTTATCATGCTAGGATTAGCAGGAAAAAGCAAAAAATTTCAGAATTGCACCTTGCAATGTGGAGATATTACTGTTTGTGCATTTACAATATTCATTGATTTTTGCCATTGAAAAACGTCCAGAAATGTTTGAAGCTACTGACTGAATGAAAGGAGCTGGCATCTCACTCTCTTTGAATCTTCTTTATCATGCTAGATTAACAGGAAAAAGCAAAAAATTTCAGAATTGCACCTTGCAATGTGGAGATATTACTGTTTGTGCATTTACAATATTCATTGATTTTTGCCATTGAAAAACATGTTTTTCATATACCAGAAATGTTTGAAGCTACTGACTGAATGAAAGGAGCTGGCATCTCACTCTCTTTGAATCTTCTTTATCATGCTAGGATTAGCAGGAAAAAGCAAAAAATTTCAGAATTGCACCTTGCAATGTGGAGATATTACTGTTTGTGCATTTACAATATTCATTGATTTTTGCCATTGAAAAACGTCCAGAAATGTTTGAAGCTACTGACTGAATGAAAGGAGCTTGGCATCTCACTCTCTTTGAATCTTCTTTATCATGCTAGGATTAGCAGGAAAAAGCAAAAAATTTCAGAATTGCACCTTGCAATGTGGAGATATTACTGTTTGTGCATTTACAATATTCATTGATTTTTGCCATTGAAAAACAGTTTTTCATATACCAGAAATGTTTGAAGCTACTGACTGAATGAAAGGAGCTGGCATCTCACTCTCTTTGAATCTTCTTTATCATGCTAGGATTAGCAGGAAAAAGCAAAAAATTCAGAATTGCACCTTGCAATGTGGAGATATTACTGTTTGTGCATTTACAATATTCATTGATTTTTGCCATTGAAAAACATGTTTTTCATATACCAGAAATGTTTGAAGCTACTGACTGAATGAAAGGAGCTGGCATCTCACTCTCTTTGAATCTTCTTTATCATGCTAGGATTAGCAGGAAAAAGCAAAAAATTTCAGAATTGCACCTTGCAATGTGGAGATATTACTGTTTGTGCATTTACAATATTCATTGATTTTTGCCATTGAAAAACATGTTTTTCATATACCAGAAATGTTTGAAGTTACTGACTGAATGAAAGGAGCTGGCATCTCACTCTCTTTGAATCTTCTTTATCATGCTAGGATTAACAGGAAAAAGCAAAAAATTTCAGAATTGCACCTTGCAATGTGGAGATATTACTGTTTGTGCATTTACAATATTCATTGATTTTTGCCATTGAAAAACATGTTTTTCATATACCAGAAATGTTTGAAGCTACTGACTGAATGAAAGGAGCTGGCATCTCACTCTCTTTGAATCTTCTTTATCATGCTAGGATTAACAGGAAAAAGCAAAAAATTTCAGAATTGCACCTTGCAATGTGGAGATATTACTGTTTGTGCATTTACAATATTCATTGATTTTTGCCATTGAAAAACATGTTTTTCATATACCAGAAATGTTTGAAGCTACTGACTGAATGAAAGGAGCTGGCATCTCACTCTCTTTGAATCTTCTTTATCATGCTAGGATTAGCAGGAAAAAGCAAAAAATTTCAGAATTGCACCTTGCAATGTGGAGATATTACTGTTTGTGCATTTACAATATTCATTGATTTTTGCCATTGAAAAACGTCCAGAAATGTTTGAAGCTACTGACTGAATGAAAGGAGCTGGCATCTCACTCTCTTTGAATCTTCTTTATCATGCTAGGATTAGCAGGAAAAAGCAAAAAATTTCAGAATTGCACCTTGCAATGTGGAGATATTACTGTTTGTGCATTTACAATATTCATTGATTTTTGCCATTGAAAAACATGTTTTTCATATACCAGAAATGTTTGAAGCTACTGACTGAATGAAAGGAGCTGGCATCTCACTCTCTTTGAATCTTCTTTATCATGCTAGGATTAGCAGGAAAAAGCAAAATATTTCAGAATTGCACCTTGCAATGTGGAGATATTACTGTTTGTGCATTTACAATATTCATTGATTTTTGCCATTGAAAAACATGTTTTTCATATACCAGAAATGTTTGAAGCTACTGACTGAATGAAAGGAGCTGGCATCTCACTCTCTTTGAATCTTCTTTATCATGCTAGGATTAACAGGAAAAAGCAAAAAATTTCAGAATTGCACCTTGCAATGTGGAGATATTACTGTTTGTGCATTTACAATATTCATTGATTTTTGCCATTGAAAAACATGTTTTTCATATACCAGAAATGTTTGAAGCTACTGACTGAATGAAAGGAGCTGGCATCTCACTCTCTTTGAATCTTCTTTATCATGCTAGGATTAGCAGGAAAAAGCAAAAAATTTCTGAATTGCACCTTGCATTGTGGAGATATTACTGTTTGTGCATTTACAATATTCATTGATTTTTGCCATTGAAAAACATGTTTTTCATATACCAGAAATGTTTGAAGCTACTGACTGAATGAAAGGAGCTGGCATCTCACTCTCTTTGAATCTTCTTTATCATGCTAGGATTAGCAGGAAAAAGCAAAAAATTTCAGAATTGCACCTTGCAATGTGGAGATATTACTGTTTGTGCATTTACAATATTCATTGATTTTTGCCATTGAAAAACATGTTTTTCATATACCAGAAATGTTTGAAGCTACTGACTGAATGAAAGGAGCTGGCATCTCACTCTCTTTGAATCTTCTTTATCATGCTAGGATTAGCAGGAAAAAGCAAAAAATTTCAGAATTGCACCTTGCAATGTGGAGATATTACTGTTTGTGCATTTACAATATTCATTGATTTTTGCCATTGAAAAACGTCCAGAAATGTTTGAAGCTACTGACTGAATGAAAGGAGCTGGCATCTCACTCTCTTTGAATCTTCTTTATCATGCTAGGATTAGCAGGAAAAAGCAAAAAATTTCAGAATTGCACCTTGCAATGTGGAGATATTACTGTTTGTGCATTTACAATATTCAATGATTTTTGCCATTGAAAAACATGTTTTTCATATACCAGAAATGTTTGAAGCTACTGACTGAATGAAAGGAGCTGGCATCTCACTCTCTTTGAATCTTCTTTATCATGCTAGGATTAGCAGGAAAAAGCAAAAAATTTCAGAATTGCACCTTGCAATGTGGAGATATTACTGTTTGTGCATTTACAATATTCATTGATTTTTGCCATTGAAAAACGTCCAGAAATGTTTGAAGCTACTGACTGAATGAAAGGAGCTGGCATCTCACTCTCTTTGAATCTTCTTTATCATGCTAGGATTAGCAGGAAAAGGCAAAAAATTTCAGAATTGCACCTTGCAATGTGGAGATATTACTGTTTGTGCATTTACAATATTCATTGATTTTTGCCATTGAAAAACGTTTTTCATATACCAGAAATGTTTGAAGCTACTGACTGAATGAAAGGAGCTGGCATCTCACTCTCTTTGAATCTTCTTTATCATGCTAGGATTAACAGGAAAAAGCAAAAAATTTCAGAATTGCACCTTGCAATGTGGAGATATTACTGTTTGTGCATTTACAATATTCATTGATTTTTGCCATTGAAAAACGTCCAGAAATGTTTGAAGCTACTGACTGAATGAAAGGAGCTGGCATCTCACTCTCTTTGAATCTTCTTTATCATGCTAGGATTAACAGGAAAAAGCTAAAAATTTCAGAATTGCACCTTGCAATGTGGAGATATTACTGTTTGTGCATTTACAATATTCATTGATTTTTGCCATTGAAAAACATGTTTTTCATATACCAGAAATGTTTGAAGCTACTGACTGAATGAAAGGAGCTGGCATCTCACTCTCTTTGAATCTTCTTTATCATGCTAGGATTAGCAGGAAAAAGCAAAAAATTTCAGAATTGCACCTTGCAATGTGGAGATATTACTGTTTGTGCATTTACAATATTCATTGATTTTTGCCATTGAAAAACATGTTTTTCATATACCAGAAATGTTTGAAGCTACTGACTGAATGAAAGGAGCTGGCATCTCACTCTCTTGGAATCTTCTTTATCATGCTAGGATTAACAGGAAAAAGCAAAAAATTTCAGAATTGCACCTTGCAATGTGGAGATATTACTGTTTGTGCATTTACAATATTCATTGATTTTTGCCATTGAAAAACGTCCAGAAATGTTTGAAGCTACTGACTGAATGAAAGGAGCTGGCATCTCACTGTCTTTGAATCTTCTTTATCATGCTAGGATTAACAGGAAAAAGCAAAAAATTTCAGAATTGCACCTTGCAATGTGGAGATATTACTGTTTGTGCATTTACAATATTCATTGATTTTTGCCATTGAAAAACATGTTTTTCATATACCAGAAATGTTTGAAGCTACTGACTGAATGAAAGGAGCTGGCATCTCACTCTCTTTGAATCTTCTTTATCATGCTAGGATTAGCAGGAAAAAGCAAAAAATTTCAGAATTGCACCTTGCAATGTGGAGATATTACTGTTTGTGCATTTACAATATTCATTGATTTTTGCCATTGAAAAACATGTTTTTCATATACCAGAAATGTTTGAAGCTACTGACTGAATGAAAGGAGCTGGCATCTCACTCTCTTTGAATCTTCTTTATCATGCTAGGATTAACAGGAAAAAGCAAAAAATTTCAGAATTGCACCTTGCAATGTGGAGATATTACTGTTTGTGCATTTACAATATTCATTGATTTTTGCCATTGAAAAACGTCCAGAAATGTTTGAAGCTACTGACTGAATGAAAGGAGCTGGCATCTCACTCTCTTTGAATCTTCTTTATCATGCTAGGATTAACAGGAAAAAGCTAAAAATTTCAGAATTGCACCTTGCAATGTGGAGATATTACTGTTTGTGCATTTACAATATTCATTGATTTTTGCCATTGAAAAACATGTTTTTCATACCAGAAATGATTGAAGCTACTGACTGAATGAAAGGAGCTGGCATCTCACTCTCTTTGAATCTTCTTTATCATGCTAGGATTAGCAGGAAAAAGCAAAAAATTTCAGAATTGCACCTTGCAATGTGGAGATATTACTGTTTGTGCATTTACAATATTCATTGATTTTTGCCATTGAAAAACATGTTTTTCATATACCAGAAATGTTTGAAGCTACTGACTGAATGAAAGGAGCTGGCATCTCACTCTCTTGGAATCTTCTTTATCATGCTAGGATTAACAGGAAAAAGCAAAAAATTTCAGAATTGCACCTTGCAATGTGGAGATATTACTGTTTGTGCATTTACAATATTCATTGATTTTTGCCATTGAAAAACGTCCAGAAATGTTTGAAGCTACTGACTGAATGAAAGGAGCTGGCATCTCACTGTCTTTGAATCTTCTTTATCATGCTAGGATTAACAGGAAAAAGCTAAAAATTTCAGAATTGCACCTTGCAATGTGGAGATATTACTGTTTGTGCATTTACAATATTCATTGATTTTTGCCATTGAAAAACATGTTTTTCATATACCAGAAATGTTTGAAGCTACTGACTGAATGAAAGGAGCTGGCATCTCACTCTCTTTGAATCTTCTTTATCATGCTAGGATTAGCAGGAAAAAGCAAAAAATTTCAGAATTGCACCTTGCAATGTGGAGATATTACTGTTTGTGGATTTACAATATTCATTGATTTTTGCCATTGAAAAACATGTTTTTCATATACCAGAAATGTTTGAAGCTACTGACTGAATGAAAGGAGCTGGCATCTCACTCTCTTGGAATCTTCTTTATCATGCTAGGATTAACAGGAAAAGCAAAAAATTTCAGAATTGCACCTTGCAATGTGGAGATATTACTGTTTGTGCATTTACAATATTCATTGATTTTTGCCATTGAAAAACGTCCAGAAATGTTTGAAGCTACTGACTGAATGAAAGGAGCTGGCATCTAACTGTCTTTGAATCTTCTTTATCATGCTAGGATTAACAGGAAAAAGCAAAAAATTTCAGAATTGCACCTTGCAATGTGGAGATATTACTGTTTGTGCATTTACAATATTCATTGATTTTTGCCATTGAAAAACATGTTTTTCATATACCAGAAATGTTTGAAGCTACTGACTGAATGAAAGGAGCTGGCATCTCACTCTCTTTGAATCTTCTTTATCATGCTAGGATTAACAGGAAAAAGCAAAAAATTTCAGAATTGCACCTTGCAATGTGGAGATATTACTGTTTGTGCATTTACAATATTCATTGATTTTTGCCATTGAAAAACGTCCAGAAATGTTTGAAGCTACTGACTGAATGAAAGGAGCTGGCATCTCACTCTCTTTGAATCTTCTTTATCATGCTAGGATTAACAGGAAAAAGCTAAAAATTTCAGAATTGCACCTTGCAATGTGGAGATATTACTGTTTGTGCATTTACAATATTCATTGATTTTTGCCATTGAAAAACATGTTTTTCATACCAGAAATGTTTGAAGCTACTGACTGAATGAAAGGAGCTGGCATCTCACTCTCTTTGAATCTTCTTTATCATGCTAGGATTAGCAGGAAAAAGCAAAAAATTTCAGAATTGCACCTTGCAATGTGGAGATATTACTGTTTGTGCATTTACAATATTCATTGATTTTTGCCATTGAAAAACATGTTTTTCATATACCAGAAATGTTTGAAGCTACTGACTGAATGAAAGGAGCTGGCATCTCACTCTCTTTGAATCTTCTTTATCATGCTAGGATTAACAGGAAAAAGCAAAAAATTTCAGAATTGCACCTTGCAATGTGGAGATATTACTGTTTGTGCATTTACAATCTTCATTGATTTTTGCCATTGAAAAACGTCCAGAAATGTTTGAAGCTACTGACTGAATGAAAGGAGCTGGCATCTCACTCTCTTTGAATCTTCTTTATCATGCTAGGATTAACAGGAAAAAGCTAAAAATTTCAGAATTGCACCTTGCAATGTGGAGATATTACTGTTTGTGCATTTACAATATTCATTGATTTTTGCCATTGAGAAACATGTTTTTCATATACCAGAAATGTTTGAAGCTACTGACTGAATGAAAGGAGCTGGCATCTCACTCTCTTTGAATCTTCTTTATCATGCTAGGATTAGCAGGAAAAAGCAAAAAATTTCAGAATTGCACCTTGCAATGTGGAGATATTACTGTTTGTGCATTTACAATATTCATTGATTTTTGCCATTGAAAAACATGTTTTTCATATACCAGAAATGTTTGAAGCTACTGACTGAATGAAAGGAGCTGGCATCTCACTCTCTTTGAATCTTCTTTATCATGCTAGGATTAGCAGGAAAAAGCAAAAAATTTCAGAATTGCACCTTGCAATGTGGAGATATTACTGTTTGTGCATTTACAATATTCATTGATTTTTGCCATTGAAAAACATGTTTTTCATATACCAGAAATGTTTGAAGCTACTGACTGAATGAAAGGAGCTGGCATCTCACTCTCTTTGAATCTTCTTTATCATGCTAGGATTAACAGGAAAAAGCAAAAAATTTCAGAATTGCACCTTGCAATGTGGAGATATTACTGTTTGTGCATTTACAATATTCATTGATTTTTGCCATTGAAAAACGTCCAGAAATGTTTGAAGCTACTGACTGAATGAAAGGAGCTGGCATCTCACTCTCTTTGAATCTTCTTTATCATGCTAGGATTAGCAGGAAAAAGCAAAAAATTTCAGAATTGCACCTTGCAATGTGGAGATATTACTGTTTGTGCATTTACAATATTCATTGATTTTTGCCATTGAAAAACATGTTTTTCATATACCAGAAATGTTTGAAGCTACTGACTGAATGAAAGGAGCTGGCATCTCACTCTCTTTGAATCTTCTTTATCATGCTAGGATTAACAGGAAAAAGCAAAAAATTTCAGAATTGCACCTTGCAATGTGGAGATATTACTGTTTGTGCATTTACAATATTCATTGATTTTTGCCATTGAAAAACGTCCAGAAATGTTTGAAGCTACTGACTGAATGAAAGGAGCTGGCATCTCACTCTCTTTGAATCTTCTTTATCATGCTAGGATTAGCAGGAAAAAGCAAAAAATTTCTGAATTGCACCTTGCAATGTGGAGATATTACTGTTTGTGCATTTACAATATTCATTGATTTTTGCCATTGAAAAACATGTTTTTCATATACCAGAAATGTTTGAAGCTACTGACTGAATGAAAGGAGCTGGCATCTCACTCTCTTTGAATCTTCTTTATCATGCTAGGATTAGCAGGAAAAAGCAAAAAATTTCAGAATTGCACCTTGCAATGTGGAGATATTACTGTTTGTGCATTTACAATATTCATTGATTTTTGCCATTGAAAAACGTTTTTCATATACCAGAAATGTTTGAAGCTACTGACTGAATGAAAGGAGCTGGCATCTCACTCTCTTTGAATCTTCTTTATCATGCTAGGATTAACAGGAAAAAGCAAAAAATTTCAGAATTGCACCTTGCAATGTGGAGATATTACTGTTTGTGCATTTACAATATTCATTGATTTTTGCCATTGAAAAACGTCCAGAAATGTTTGAAGCTACTGACTGAATGAAAGGAGCTGGCATCTCACTGTCTTTGAATCTTCTTTATCATGCTAGGATTAGCAGGAAAAAGCAAAAAATTTCAGAATTGCACCTTGCAATGTGGAGATATTACTGTTTGTGCATTTACAATATTCATTGATTTTTGCCATTGAAAAACATGTTTTTCATATACCAGAAATGTTTGAAGCTACTGACTGAATGAAAGGAGCTGGCATCTCACTCTCTTTGAATCTTCTTTATCATGCTAGGATTAACAGGAAAAAGCAAAAAATTTCAGAATTGCACCTTGCAATGTGGAGATATTACTGTTTGTGCATTTACAATATTCATTGATTTTTGCCATTGAAAAACGTCCAGAAATGTTTGAAGCTACTGACTGAATGAAAGGAGCTGGCATCTCACTCTCTTTGAATCTTCTTTATCATGCTAGGATTAGCAGGATAAAGCAAAAAATTTCAGAATTGCACCTTGCAATGTGGAGATATTACTGTTTGTGCATTTACAATATTCATTGATTTTTGCCATTGAAAAACATGTTTTTCATATACCAGAAATGTTTGAAGCTACTGACTGAATGAAAGGAGCTGGCATCTCACTCTCTTTGAATCTTCTTTATCATGCTAGGATTAGCAGGAAAAAGCAAAAAATTTCAGAATTGCACCTTGCAATGTGGAGATATTACTGTTTGTGCATTTACAATATTCATTGATTTTTGCCATTGAAAAACATGTTTTTCATATACCAGAAATCTTTGAAGCTACTGACTGAATGAAAGGAACTGGCATCTCACTCTCTTTGAATCTTCTTTATCATGCTAGGATTAACAGGAAAAAGCAAAAAATTTCAGAATTGCACCTTGCAATGTGGAGATATTACTGTTTGTGCATTTACAATATTCATTGATTTTTGCCATTGAAAAACATGTTTTTCATATACCAGAAATGTTTGAAGCTACTGACTGAATGAAAGGAGCTGGCATCTCACTCTCTTTGAATCTTCTTTATCATGCTAGGATTAGCAGGAAAAAGCAAAAAATTTCTGAATTGCACCTAGCAATGTGGAGATATTACTGTTTGTGCATTTACAATATTCATTGATTTTTGCCATTGAAAAACATGTTTTTCATATACCAGAAATGTTTGAAGCTACTGACTGAATGAAAGGAGCTGGCATCTCACTCTCTTTGAATCTTCTTTATCATGCTAGGATTAGCAGGAAAAAGCAAAAAATTTCAGAATTGCACCTTGCAATGTGGAGATATTACTGTTTGTGCATTTACAATATTCATTGATTTTTGCCATTGAAAAACATGTTTTTCATATACCAGAAATGTTTGAAGCTACTGACTGAATGAAAGGAGCTGGCATCTCACTCTCTTTGAATCTTCTTTATCATGCTAGGATTAACAGGAAAAAGCAAAAAATTTCAGAATTGCACCTTGCAATGTGGAGATATTACTGTTTGTGCATTTACAATATTCATTGATTTTTGCCATTGAAAAACGTCCAGAAATGTTTGAAGCTACTGACTGAATGAAAGGAGCTGGCATCTCACTCTCTTTGAATCTTCTTTATCATGCTAGGATTAGCAGGAAAAAGCAAAAAATTTCAGAATTGCACCTTGCAATGTGGAGATATTACTGTTTGTGCATTTACAATATTCATTGATTTTTGCCATTGAAAAACATGTTTTTCATATACCAGAAATGTTTGAAGCTACTGACTGAATGAAAGGAGCTGGCATCTCACTCTCTTTGAATCTTCTTTATCATGCTAGGATTAGCAGGAAAAAGCAAAAAATTTCAGAATTGCACCTTGCAATGTGGAGATATTACTGTTTGTGCATTTACAATATTCATTGATTTTTGCCATTGAAAAACGTCCAGAAATGTTTGAAGCTACTGACTGAATGAAAGGAGCTGGCATCTCACTCTCTTTGAATCTTCTTTATCATGCTAGGATTAGCAGGAAAAGGCAAAAAATTTCAGAATTGCACCTTGCAATGTGGAGATATTACTGTTTGTGCATTTACAATATTCATTGATTTTTGCCCTTGAAAAACGTTTTTCATATACCAGAAATGTTTGAAGCTACTGACTGAATGAAAGGAGCTGGCATCTCACTCTCTTTGAATCTTCTTTATCATGCTAGGATTAACAGGAAAAAGCAAAAAATTTCAGAATTGCACCTTGCAATGTGGAGATATTACTGTTTGTGCATTTACAATATTCATTGATTTTTGCCATTGAAAAACGTCCAGAAATGTTTGAAGCTACTGACTGAATGAAAGGAGCTGGCATCTCACTCTCTTTGAATCTTCTTTATCATGCTAGGATTAACAGGAAAAAGCTAAAAATTTCAGAATTGCACCTTGCAATGTGGAGATATTACTGTTTGTGCATTTACAATATTCATTGATTTTTGCCATTGAAAAACATGTTTTTCATATACCAGAAATGTTTGAAGCTACTGACTGAATGAAAGGAGCTGGCATCTCACTCTCTTTGAATCTTCTTTATCATGCTAGGATTAGCAGGAAAAAGCAAAAAATTTCAGAATTGCACCTTGCAATGTGGAGATATTACTGTTTGTGCATTTACAATATTCATTGATTTTTGCCATTGAAAAACATGTTTTTCATATACCAGAAATGTTTGAAGCTACTGACTGAATGAAAGGAGCTGGCATCTCACTCTCTTGGAATCTTCTTTATCATGCTAGGATTAACAGAAAAAAGCAAAAAATTTCAGAATTGCACCTTGCAATGTGGAGATATTACTGTTTGTGCATTTACAATATTCATTGATTTTTGCCATTGAAAAACGTCCAGAAATGTTTGAAGCTACTGACTGAATGAAAGGAGCTGGCATCTCACTGTCTTTGAATCTTCTTTATCATGCTAGGATTAACAGGAAAAAGCAAAAAATTTCAGAACTGCACCTTGCAATGTGGAGATATTACTGTTTGTGCATTTACAATATTCATTGATTTTTGCCATTGAAAAACATGTTTTTCATATACCAGAAATGTTTGAAGCTACTGACTGAATGAAAGGAACTGGCATCTCACTCTCTTTGAATCTTCTTTATCATGCTAGGATTAGCAGGAAAAAGCAAAAAATTTCAGAATTGCACCTTGCAATGTGGAGATATTACTGTTTGTGCATTTACAATATTCATTGATTTTTGCCATTGAAAAACATGTTTTTCATATACCAGAAATGTTTGAAGCTACAGACTGAATGAAAGGAGCTGGCATCTCACTCTCTTTGAATCTTCTTTATCATGCTAGGATTAACAGGAAAAAGCAAAAAATTTCAGAATTGCACCTTGCAATGTGGAGATATTACTGTTTGTGCATTTACAATATTCATTGATTTTTGCCATTGAAAAACGTCCAGAAATGTTTGAAGCTACTGACTGAATGAAAGGAGCTGGCATCTCACTCTCTTTGAATCTTCTTTATCATGCTAGGATTAACAGGAAAAAGCTAAAAATTTCAGAATTGCACCTTGCAATGTGGAGATATTACTGTTTGTGCATTTACAATATTCATTGATTTTTGCCATTGAAAAACATGTTTTTCATACCAGAAATGATTGAAGCTACTGACTGAATCAAAGGAGCTGGCATCTCACTCTCTTTGAATCTTCTTTATCATGCTAGGATTAGCAGGAAAAAGCAAAAAATTTCAGAATTGCACCTTTCAATGTGGAGATATTACTGTTTGTGCATTTACAATATTCATTGATTTTTGCCATTGAAAAACATGTTTTTCATATACCAGAAATGTTTGAAGCTACTGACTGAATGAAAGGAGCTGGCATCTCACTCTCTTGGAATCTTCTTTATCATGCTAGGATTAACAGGAAAAAGCAAAAAATTTCAGAATTGCACCTTGCAATGTGGAGATATTACTGTTTGTGCATTTACAATATTCATTGATTTTTGCCATTGAAAAACGTCCAGAAATGTTTGAAGCTACTGACTGAATGAAAGGAGCTGGCATCTCACTGTCTTTGAATCTTCTTTATCATGCTAGGATTAACAGGAAAAAGCTAAAAATTTCAGAATTGCACCTTGCAATGTGGAGATATTACTGTTTGTGCATTTACAATATTCATTGATTTTTGCCATTGAAAAACATGTTTTTCATATACCAGAAATGTTTGAAGCTACTGACTGAATGAAAGGAGCTGGCATCTCACTCTCTTTGAATCTTCTTTATCATGCTAGGATTAGCAGGAAAAAGCAAAAAATTTCAGAATTGCACCTTGCAATGTGGAGATATTACTGTTTGTGCATTTACAATATTCATTGATTTTTGCCATTGAAAAACATGTTTTTCATACCAGAAATGTTTGAAGCTACTGACTGAATGAAAGGAGCTGGCATCTCACTCTCTTTGAATCTTCTTTATCATGTTAGGATTAGCAGGAAAAAGCAAAAAAATTTCAGAATTGCACCTTGCAATGTGGAGATATTTCTGTTTGTGCATTTACAATATTCATTGATTTTTGCCATTGAAAAACATGTTTTTCATATACCAGAAATGTTTGAAGCTACTGACTGAATGAAAGGAGCTGGCATCTCACTCTCTTTGAATCTTCTTTATCATGCTAGGATTAACAGGAAAAAGCAAAAAATTTCAGAATTGCACCTTGCAATGTGGAGATATTACTGTTTGTGCATTTACAATATTCATTGATTTTTGCCATTGAAAAACGTCCAGAAATGTTTGAAGCTACTGACTGAATGAAAGGAGCTGGCATCTCACTCTCTTTGAATCTTCTTTATCATGCTAGGATTAACAGGAAAAAGCTAAAAATTTCAGAATTGCACCTTGCAATGTGGAGATATTACTGTTTGTGCATTTACAATATTCATTGATTTTTGCCATTGAGAAACATGTTTTTCATATACCAGAAATGTTTGAAGCTACTGACTGAATGAAAGGAGCTGGCATCTCACTCTCTTTGAATCTTCTTTATCATGCTAGGATTAGCAGGAAAAAGCAAAAAATTTCAGAATCGCACCTTGCAATGTGGAGATATTACTGTTTGTGCATTTACAATATTCATTGATTTTTGCCATTGAAAAACATGTTTTTCATATACCAGAAATGTTTGAAGCTACTGACTGAATGAAAGGAGCTGGCATCTCACTCTCTTTGAATCTTCTTTATCATGCTAGGATTAGCAGGAAAAAGCAAAAAATTTCAGAATTGCACCTTGCAATGTGGAGATATTACTGTTTGTGCATTTACAATATTCATTGATTTTTGCCATTGAAAAACATGTTTTTCATATACCAGAAATGTTTGAAGCTACTGACTGAATGAAAGGAGCTGGCATCTCACTCTCTTTGAATCTTCTTTATCATGCTAGGATTAACAGGAAAAAGCAAAAAATTTCAGAATTGCACCTTGCAATGTGGAGATATTACTGTTTGTGCATTTACAATATTCATTGATTTTTGCCATTGAAAAACGTCCAGAAATGTTTGAAGCTACTGACTGAATGAAAGGAGCTGGCATCTCACTCTCTTTGAATCTTCTTTATCATGCTAGGATTAGCAGGAAAAAGCAAAAAATTTCAGAATTGCACCTTGCAATGTGGAGATATTACTGTTTGTGCATTTACAATATTCATTGATTTTTGCCATTGAAAAACATGTTTTTCATATACCAGAAATGTTTGAAGCTACTGACTGAATGAAAGGAGCTGGCATCTCACTCTCTTTGAATCTTCTTTATCATGCTAGGATTAACAGGAAAAAGCAAAAAATTTCAGAATTGCACCTTGCAATGTGGAGATATTACTGTTTGTGCATTTACAATATTCATTGATTTTTGCCATTGAAAAACGTCCAGAAATGTTTGAAGCTACTGACAATGAAAGGAGCTGGCATCTCACTCTCTTTGAATCTTCTTTATCATGCTAGGATTAGCAGGAAAAAGCAAAAAATTTCTGAATTGCACCTTGCAATGTGGAGATATTACTGTTTGTGCATTTACAATATTCATTGATTTTTGCCATTGAAAAACATGTTTTTCATATACCAGAAATGTTTGAAGCTACTGACTGAATGAAAGGAGCTGGCATCTCACTCTCTTTGAATCTTCTTTATCATGCTAGGATTAGCAGGAAAAAGCAAAAAATTTCAGAATTGCACCTTGCAATGTGGAGATATTACTGTTTGTGCATTTACAATATTCATTGATTTTTGCCATTGAAAAACATGTTTTTCATATACCAGAAATGTTTGAAGCTACTGACTGAATGAAAGGAGCTGGCATCTCACTCTCTTTGAATCTTCTTTATCATGCTAGGATTAACAGGAAAAAGCAAAAAATTTCAGAATTGCACCTTGCAATGTGGAGATATTACTGTTTGTGCATTTACAATATTCATTGATTTTTGCCATTGAAAAACGTCCAGAAATGTTTGAAGCTACTGACTGAATGAAAGGAGCTGGCATCTCACTCTCTTTGAATCTTCTTTATCATGCTAGGATTAGCAGGAAAAAGCAAAAAATTTCAGAATTGCACCTTGCAATGTGGAGATATTACTGTTTGTGCATTTACAATATTCATTGATTTTTGCCATTGAAAAACATGTTTTTCATATACCAGAAATGTTTGAAGCTACTGACTGAATGAAAGGAGCTGGCATCTCACTCTCTTTGAATCTTCTTTATCATGCTAGGATTAGCAGGAAAAAGCAAAAAATTTCAGAATTGCACCTTGCAATGTGGAGATATTACTGTTTGTGCATTTACAATATTCATTGATTTTTGCCATTGAAAAACGTCCAGAAATGTTTGAAGCTACTGACTGAATGAAAGGAGCTGGCATCTCACTCTCTTTGAATCTTCTTTATCATGCTAGGATTAGCAGGAAAAAGCAAAAAATTTCAGAATTGCACCTTGCAATGTGGAGATATTACTGTTTGTGCATTTACAATATTCATTGATTTTTGCCATTGAAAAACATGTTTTTCATATACCAGAAATGTTTGAAGCTACTGACTGAATGAAAGGAGCTGGCATCTCACTCTCTTGGAATCTTCTTTATCATGCTAGGATTAACAGGAAAAAGCAAAAAATTTCAGAATTGCACCTTGCAATGTGGAGATATTACTGTTTGTGCATTTACAATATTCATTGATTTTTGCCATTGAAAAACGTCCAGAAATGTTTGAAGCTACTGACTGAATGAAAGGAGCTGGCATCTCACTGTCTTTGAATCTTCTTTATCATGCTAGGATTAACAGGAAAAAGCTAAAAATTTCAGAATTGCACCTTGCAATGTGGAGATATTACTGTTTGTGCATTTACAATATTCATTGATTTTTGCCATTGAAAAACATGTTTTTCATATACCAGAAATGTTTGAAGCTACTGACTGAATGAAAGGAGCTGGCATCTCACTCTCTTTGAATCTTCTTTATCATGCTAGGATTAGCAGGAAAAAGCAAAAAATTTCAGAATTGCACCTTGCAATGTGGAGATATTACTGTTTGTGCATTTACAATATTCATTGATTTTTGCCATTGAAAAACATGTTTTTCATACCAGAAATGTTTGAAGCTACTGACTGAATGAAAGGAGCTGGCATCTCACTCTCTTTGAATCTTCTTTATCATGTTAGGATTAGCAGGAAAAAGCAAAAAAATTTCAGAATTGCACCTTGCAATGTGGAGATATTTCTGTTTGTGCATTTACAATATTCATTGATTTTTGCCATTGAAAAACATGTTTTTCATATACCAGAAATGTTTGAAGCTACTGACTGAATGAAAGGAGCTGGCATCTCACTCTCTTTGAATCTTCTTTATCATGCTAGGATTAACAGGAAAAAGCAAAAAATTTCAGAATTGCACCTTGCAATGTGGAGATATTACTGTTTGTGCATTTACAATATTCATTGATTTTTGCCATTGAAAAACGTCCAGAAATGTTTGAAGCTACTGACTGAATGAAAGGAGCTGGCATCTCACTCTCTTTGAATCTTCTTTATCATGCTAGGATTAACAGGAAAAAGCTAAAAATTTCAGAATTGCACCTTGCAATGTGGAGATATTACTGTTTGTGCATTTACAATATTCATTGATTTTTGCCATTGAGAAACATGTTTTTCATATACCAGAAATGTTTGAAGCTACTGACTGAATGAAAGGAGCTGGCATCTCACTCTCTTTGAATCTTCTTTATCATGCTAGGATTAGCAGGAAAAAGCAAAAAATTTCAGAATCGCACCTTGCAATGTGGAGATATTACTGTTTGTGCATTTACAATATTCATTGATTTTTGCCATTGAAAAACATGTTTTTCATATACCAGAAATGTTTGAAGCTACTGACTGAATGAAAGGAGCTGGCATCTCACTCTCTTTGAATCTTCTTTATCATGCTAGGATTAGCAGGAAAAAGCAAAAAATTTCAGAATTGCACCTTGCAATGTGGAGATATTACTGTTTGTGCATTTACAATATTCATTGATTTTTGCCATTGAAAAACATGTTTTTCATATACCAGAAATGTTTGAAGCTACTGACTGAATGAAAGGAGCTGGCATCTCACTCTCTTTGAATCTTCTTTATCATGCTAGGATTAACAGGAAAAAGCAAAAAATTTCAGAATTGCACCTTGCAATGTGGAGATATTACTGTTTGTGCATTTACAATATTCATTGATTTTTGCCATTGAAAAACGTCCAGAAATGTTTGAAGCTACTGACTGAATGAAAGGAGCTGGCATCTCACTCTCTTTGAATCTTCTTTATCATGCTAGGATTAGCAGGAAAAAGCAAAAAATTTCAGAATTGCACCTTGCAATGTGGAGATATTACTGTTTGTGCATTTACAATATTCATTGATTTTTGCCATTGAAAAACATGTTTTTCATATACCAGAAATGTTTGAAGCTACTGACTGAATGAAAGGAGCTGGCATCTCACTCTCTTTGAATCTTCTTTATCATGCTAGGATTAACAGGAAAAAGCAAAAAATTTCAGAATTGCACCTTGCAATGTGGAGATATTACTGTTTGTGCATTTACAATATTCATTGATTTTTGCCATTGAAAAACGTCCAGAAATGTTTGAAGCTACTGACAATGAAAGGAGCTGGCATCTCACTCTCTTTGAATCTTCTTTATCATGCTAGGATTAGCAGGAAAAAGCAAAAAATTTCTGAATTGCACCTTGCAATGTGGAGATATTACTGTTTGTGCATTTACAATATTCATTGATTTTTGCCATTGAAAAACATGTTTTTCATATACCAGAAATGTTTGAAGCTACTGACTGAATGAAAGGAGCTGGCATCTCACTCTCTTTGAATCTTCTTTATCATGCTAGGATTAGCAGGAAAAAGCAAAAAATTTCAGAATTGCACCTTGCAATGTGGAGATATTACTGTTTGTGCATTTACAATATTCATTGATTTTTGCCATTGAAAAACATGTTTTTCATATACCAGAAATGTTTGAAGCTACTGACTGAATGAAAGGAGCTGGCATCTCACTCTCTTTGAATCTTCTTTATCATGCTAGGATTAACAGGAAAAAGCAAAAAATTTCAGAATTGCACCTTGCAATGTGGAGATATTACTGTTTGTGCATTTACAATATTCATTGATTTTTGCCATTGAAAAACGTCCAGAAATGTTTGAAGCTACTGACTGAATGAAAGGAGCTGGCATCTCACTCTCTTTGAATCTTCTTTATCATGCTAGGATTAGCAGGAAAAAGCAAAAAATTTCAGAATTGCACCTTGCAATGTGGAGATATTACTGTTTGTGCATTTACAATATTCATTGATTTTTGCCATTGAAAAACATGTTTTTCATATACCAGAAATGTTTGAAGCTACTGACTGAATGAAAGGAGCTGGCATCTCACTCTCTTTGAATCTTCTTTATCATGCTAGGATTAGCAGGAAAAAGCAAAAAATTTCAGAATTGCACCTTGCAATGTGGAGATATTACTGTTTGTGCATTTACAATATTCATTGATTTTTGCCATTGAAAAACGTCCAGAAATGTTTGAAGCTACTGACTGAATGAAAGGAGCTGGCATCTCACTCTCTTTGAATCTTCTTTATCATGCTAGGATTAGCAGGAAAAAGCAAAAAATTTCAGAATTGCACCTTGCAATGTGGAGATATTACTGTTTGTGCATTTACAATATTCATTGATTTTTGCCATTGAAAAACATGTTTTTCATATACCAGAAATGTTTGAAGCTACTGACTGAATGAAAGGAGCTGGCATCTCACTCTCTTTGAATCTTCTTTATCATGCTAGGATTAGCAGGAAAAAGCAAAAAATTTCAGAATTGCACCTTGCACTGTGGAGATATTACTGTTTGTGCATTTACAATATTCATTGATTTTTGCCATTGAAAAACGTCCAGAAATGTTTGAAGCTACTGACTGAATGAAAGGAGCTGGCATCTCACTCTCTTTGAATCTTCTTTATCATGCTACGATTAGCAGGAAAAAGCAAAAAATTTCAGAATTGCACCTTGCAATGTGGAGATATTACTGTTTGTGCATTTACAATATTCATTGATTTTTGCCATTGAAAAACGTTTTTCATATACCAGAAATGTTTGAAGCTACTGACTGAATGAAAGGAGCTGGCATCTCACTCTCTTTGAATCTTCTTTATCATGCTAGGATTAACAGGAAAAAGCAAAAAATTTCAGAATTGCACCTTGCAATGTGGAGATATTACTGTTTGTGCATTTACAATATTCATTGATTTTTGCCATTGAAAAATGTCCAGAAATGTTTGAAGCTACTGACTGAATGAAAGTAGCTGGCATCTCACTCTCTTTGAATCTTCTTTATCATGCTAGGATTAACAGGAAAAAGCTAAAAATTTCAGAATTGCACCTTGCAATGTGGAGATATTACTGTTTGTGCATTTACAATATTCATTGATTTTTGCCATTGAAAAACATGTTTTTCATATACCAGAAATGTTTGAAGCTACTGACTGAATGAAAGGAGCTGGCATCTCACTCTCTTTGAATCTTCTTTATCATGCTAGGATTAGCAGGAAAAAGCAAAAAATTTCAGAATTGCACCTTGCAATGTGGAGATATTACTGTTTGTGCATTTACAATATTCATTGATTTTTGCCATTGAAAAACATGTTTTTCATATACCAGAAATGTTTGAAGCTACTGACTGAATGAAAGGAGCTGGCATCTCACTCTCTTTGAATCTTCTTTATCATGCTAGGATTAACAGGAAAAAGCAAAAAATTTCAGAATTGCACCTTGCAATGTGGAGATATTACTGTTTGTGCATTTACAATATTCATTGATTTTTGCCATTGAAAAACGTCCAGAAATGTTTGAAGCTACTGACTGAATGAAAGGAGCTGGCATCTCACTCTCTTTGAATCTTCTTTATCATGCTAGGATTAACAGGAAAAAGCTAAAAATTTCAGAATTGCACCTTGCAATGTGGAGATATTACTGTTTGTGCATTTACAATATTCATTGATTTTTGCCATTGAAAAACATGTTTTTCATATACCAGAAATGTTTGAAGCTACTGACTGAATGAAAGGAGCTGGCATCTCACTCTCTTTGAATCTTCTTTATCATGCTAGGATTAGCAGGAAAAAGCAAAAAATTTCAGAATTGCACCTTGCAATGTGGAGATATTACTGTTTGTGCATTTACAATATTCATTGATTTTTGCCATTGAAAAACATGTTTTTCATATACCAGAAATGTTTGAAGCTACTGACTGAATGAAAGGAGCTGGCATCTCACTCTCTTTGAATCTTCTTTATCATGCTAGGATTAGCAGGAAAAAGCAAAAAATTTCAGAATTGCACCTTGCAATGTGGAGATATTACTGTTTGTGCATTTACAATATTCATTGATTTTTGCCATTGAAAAACATGTTTTTCATATACGAGAAATGTTTGAAGCTACTGACTGAATGAAAGGAGCTGGCATCTCACTCTCTTTGAATCTTCTTTATCATGCTAGGATTAACAGGAAAAAGCAAAAAATTTCAGAATTGCACCTTGCAATGTGGAGATATTACTGTTTGTGCATTTACAATATTCATTGATTTTTGCCATTGAAAAACGTCCAGAAATGTTTGAAGCTACTGACTGAATGAAAGGAGCTGGCATCTCACTCTCTTTGAATCTTCTTTATCATGCTAGGATTAGCAGGAAAAAGCAAAAAATTTCAGAATTGCACCTTGCAATGTGGAGATATTACTGTTTGTGCATTTACAATATTCATTGATTTTTGCCATTGAAAAACATGTTTTTCATATACCAGAAATGTTTGAAGCTACTGACTGAATGAAAGGAGCTGGCATCTCACTCTCTTTGAATCTTCTTTATCATGCTAGCATTAGCAGGAAAAAGCAAAAAATTTCAGAATTGCACCTTGCAATGTGGAGATATTACTGTTTGTGCATTTACAATATTCATTGATTTTTGCCATTGAAAAACGTCCAGAAATGTTTGAAGCTACTGACTGAATGAAAGGAGCTGGCATCTCACTCTCTTTGAATCTTCTTTATCATGCTAGGATTAGCAGGAAAAAGCAAAAAATTTCAGAATTGCACCTTGCAATGTGGAGATATTACTGTTTGTGCATTTACAATATTCATTGATTTTTGCCATTGAAAAACATGTTTTTCATATACCAGAAATGTTTGAAGCTACTGACTGAATGAAAGGAGCTGGCATCTCACTCTCTTTGAATCTTCTTTATCATGCTAGGATTAACAGGAAAAAGCAAAAAATTTCAGAATTGCACCTTGCAATGTGGAGATATTACTGTTTGTGCATTTACAATATTCATTGATTTTTGCCATTGAAAAACGTCCAGAAATGTTTGAAGCTACTGACTGAATGAAAGGAGCTGGCATCTCACTCTCTTTGAATCTTCTTTATCATGCTAGGATTAGCAGGAAAAAGCAAAAAATTTCAGAATTGCACCTTGCAATGTGGAGATATTACTGTTTGTGCATTTACAATATTCATTGATTTTTGCCATTGAAAAACATGTTTTTCATATACCAGAAATGTTTGAAGCTACTGACTGAATGAAAGGAGCTGGCATCTCACTCTCTTTGAATCTTCTTTATCATGCTAGGATTAGCAGGAAAAAGCAAAAAATTTCAGAATTGCACCTTGCAATGTGGAGATATTACTGTTTGTGCATTTACAATATTCATTGATTTTTGCCATTGAAAAACGTCCAGAAATGTTTGAAGCTACTGACTGAATGAAAGGAGCTGGCATCTCACTCTCTTTGAATCTTCTTTATCATGCTAGGATTAGCAGGAAAAAGCAAAAAATTTCAGAATTGCACCTTGCAATGTGGAGATATTACTGTTTGTGCATTTACAATATTCATTGATTTTTGCCATTGAAAAACGTTTTTCATATACCAGAAATGTTTGAAGCTACTGACTGAATGAAAGGAGCTGGCATCTCACTCTCTTTGAATCTTCTTTATCATGCTAGGATTAACAGGAAAAAGCAAAAAATTTCAGAATTGCACCTTGCAATGTGGAGATATTACTGTTTGTGCATTTACAATATTCATTGATTTTTGCCATTGAAAAACGTCCAGAAATGTTTGAAGCTACTGACTGAATGAAAGGAGCTGGCATCTCACTCTCTTTGAATCTTTATCATGCTAGGATTAACAGGAAAAAGCTAAAAATTTCAGAATTGCACCTTGCAATGTGGAGATATTACTGTTTGTGCATTTACAATATTCATTGATTTTTGCCATTGAAAAACATGTTTTTCATATACCAGAAATGTTTGAAGCTACTGACTGAATGAAAGGAGCTGGCATCTCACTCTCTTTGAATCTTCTTTATCATGCTAGGATTAGCAGGAAAAAGCAAAAAATTTCAGAATTGCACCTTGCAATGTGGAGATATTACTGTTTGTGCATTTACAATATTCATTGATTTTTGCCATTGAAAAACATGTTTTTCATATACCAGAAATGTTTGAAGCTACTGACTGAATGAAAGGAGCTGGCATCTCACTCTCTTTGAATCTTCTTTATCATGCTAGGATTAACAGGAAAAAGCAAAAAATTTCAGAATTGCACCTTGCAATGTGGAGATATTACTGTTTGTGCATTTACAATATTCATTGATTTTTGCCATTGAAAAACGTCCAGAAATGTTTGAAGCTACTGACTGAATGAAAGGAGCTGGCATCTCACTCTCTTTGAATCTTCTTTATCATGCTAGGATTAGCAGGAAAAAGCAAAAAATTTCAGAATTGCACCTTGCAATGTGGAGATATTACTGTTTGTGCATTTACAATATTCATTGATTTTTGCCATTGAAAAACATGTTTTTCATATACCAGAAATGTTTGAAGCTACTGACTGAATGAAAGGAGCTGGCATCTCACTCTCTTTGAATCTTCTTTATCATGCTAGGATTAACAGGAAAAAGCAAAAAATTTCAGAATTGCACCTTGCAATGTGGAGATATTACTGTTTGTGCATTTACAATATTCATTGATTTTTGCCATTGAAAAACATGTTTTTCATATACCAGAAATGTTTGAAGCTACTGACTGAATGAAAGGAGCTGGCATCTCACTCTCTTTGAATCTTCTTTATCATGCTAGGATTAACAGGAAAAAGCAAAAAATTTCAGAATTGCACCTTGCAATGTGGAGATATTACTGTTTGTGCATTTACAATATTCATTGATTTTTGCCATTGAAAAACGTCCAGAAATGTTTGAAGCTACTGACTGAATGAAAGGAGCTGGCATCTCACTCTCTTTGAATCTTCTTTATCATGCTAGGATTAGCAGGAAAAAGCAAAAAATTTCAGAATTGCACCTTGCAATGTGGAGATATTACTGTTTGTGCATTTACAATATTCATTGATTTTTGCCATTGAAAAACATGTTTTTCATATACCAGAAATGTTTGAAGCTACTGACTGAATGAAAGGAGCTGGCATCTCACTCTCTTTGAATCTTCTTTATCATGCTAGGATTAACAGGAAAAAGCAAAAAATTTCAGAATTGCACCTTGCAATGTGGAGATATTACTGTTTGTGCATTTACAATATTCATTGATTTTTGCCATTGAAAAACGTCCAGAAATGTTTGAAGCTACTGACTGAATGAAAGGAGCTGGCATCTCACTCTCTTTGAATCTTCTTTATCATGCTAGGATTAGCAGGAAAAAGCAAAAAATTTCAGAATTGCACCTTGCAATGTGGAGATATTACTGTTTGTGCATTTACAATATTCATTGATTTTTGCCATTGAAAAACATGTTTTTCATATACCAGAAATGTTTGAAGCTACTGACTGAATGAAAAGAGCTGGCATCTCACTCTCTTTGAATCTTCTTTATCATGCTAGGATTAGCAGGAAAAAGCAAAAAATTTCAGAATTGCACCTTGCAATGTGGAGATATTACTGTTTGTGCATTTACAATATTCATTGATTTTTGCCATTGAAAAACGTCCAGAAATGTTTGAAGCTACTGACTGAATGAAAGGAGCTGGCATCTCACTCTCTTTGAATCTTCTTTATCATGCTAGGATTAGCAGGAAAAAGCAAAAAATTTCAGAATTGCACCTTGCAATGTGGAGATATTACTGTTTGTGCATTTACAATATTCATTGATTTTTGCCATTGAAAAACGTTTTTCCTATACCAGAAATGTTTGAAGCTACTGACTGAATGAAAGGAGCTGGCATCTCACTCTCTTTGAATCTTCTTTATCATGCTAGGATTAACAGGAAAAAGCAAAAAATTTCAGAATTGCACCTTGCAATGTGGAGATATTACTGTTTGTGCATTTACAATATTCATTGATTTTTGCCATTGAAAAACGTCCAGAAATGTTTGAAGCTACTGACTGAATGAAAGGAGCTGGCATCACACTCTCTTTGAATCTTCTTTATCATGCTAGGATTAACAGAGAAAGCTAAAAATTTCAGAATTGCACCTTGCAATGTGGAGATATTACTGTTTGTGCATTTACAATATTCATTGATTTTTGCCATTGAAAAACATGTTTTTCATATACCAGAAATGTTTGAAGCTACTGACTGAATGAAAGGAGCTGGCATCTCACTCTCTTTGAATCTTCTTTATCATGCTAGGATTAGCAGGAAAAAGCAAAAAATTTCAGAATTGCACCTTGCAATGTGGAGATATTACTGTTTGTGCATTTACAATATTCATTGATTTTTGCCATTGAAAAACATGTTTTTCATATACCAGAAATGTTTGAAGCTACTGACTGAATGAAAGGAGCTGGCATCTCACTCTCTTTGAATCTTCTTTATCATGCTAGGATTAGCAGGAAAAAGCAAAAAATTTCAGAATTGCACCTTGCAATGTGGAGATATTACTGTTTGTGCTTTTACAATATTCATTGATTTTTGCCATTGAAAAACATGTTTTTCATATACCAGAAATGTTTGAAGCTACTGACTGAATGAAAGGAGCTGGCATCTCACTCTCTTTGAATCTTCTTTATCATGCTAGGATTAGCAGGAAAAAGCAAAAAATTTCAGAATTGCACCTTGCAATGTGGAGATATTACTGTTTGTGCATTTACAATATTCATTGATTTTTGCCATTGAAAAACGTCCAGAAATGTTTGAAGCTACTGACTGAATGAAAGGAGCTTGCATCTCACTCTCTTTGAATCTTCTTTATCATGCTAGGATTAGCAGGAAAAAGCAAAAAATTTCAGAATTGCACCTTGCAATGTGGAGATATTACTGTTTGTGCATTTACAATATTCATTGATTTTTGCCATTGAAAAACATGTTTTTCATATACCAGAAATGTTTGAAGCTACTGACTGAATGAAAGGAGCTGGCATCTCACTCTCTTTGAATCTTCTTTATCATGCTAGGATTAACAGGAAAAAGCTAAAAATTTCAGAATTGCACCTTGCAATGTGGAGATATTACTGTTTGTGCATTTACAATATTCATTGATTTTTGCCATTGAAAAACATGTTTTTCATATACCAGAAATGTTTGAAGCTACTGACTGAATGAAAGGAGCTGGCATCTCACTCTCTTTGAATCTTCTTTATCATGCTAGGATTAGCAGGAAAAAGCAAAAAATTTCAGAATTGCACCTTGCAATGTGGAGATATTACTGTTTGTGCATTTACAATATTCATTGATTTTTGCCATTGAAAAACATGTTTTTCATATACCAGAAATGTTTGAAGCTACTGACTGAATGAAAGGAGCTGGCATCTCACTCTCTTTGAATCTTCTTTATCATGCTAGGATTAGCAGGAAAAATCAAAAAATTTCAGAATTGCACCTTGCAATGTGGAGATATTACTGTTTGTGCATTTACAATATTCATTGATTTTTGCCATTGAAAAACATGTTTTTCATATACCAGAAATGTTTGAAGCCACTGACTGAATGAAAGGAGCTGGCATCTCACTCTCTTTGAATCTTCTTTATCATGCTAGGATTAGCAGGAAAAAGCAAAAAATTTCAGAATTGCACCTTGCAATGTGGAGATATTACTGTTTGTGCATTTACAATATTCATTGATTTTTGCCATTGAAAAACATGTTTTTCATATACCAGAAATGTTTGAAGCTACTGACTGAATGAAAGGAGCTGGCATCTCACTCTCTTTGAATCTTCTTTATCATGCTAGGATTAACAGGAAAAAGCAAAAAATTTCAGAATTGCACCTTGCAATGTGGAGATATTACTGTTTGTGCATTTACAATATTCATTGATTTTTGCCATTGAAAAACGTCCAGAAATGTTTGAAGCTACTGGCTGAATGAAAGGAGCTGGCATCTCACTCTCTTTGAATCTTCTTTATCATGCTAGGATTAACAGGAAAAAGCTAAAAATTTCAGAATTGCACCTTGCAATGTGGAGATATTACTGTTTGTGCATTTACAATATTCATTGATTTTTGCCATTGAAAAACATGTTTTTCATATACCAGAAATGTTTGAAGCTACTGACTGAATGAAAGGAGCTGGCATCTCACTGTCTTTGAATCTTCTTTATCATGCTAGGATTAGCAGGAAAAAGCAAAAAATTTCAGAATTGCACCTTGCAATGTGGAGATATTACTGTTTGTGCATTTACAATATTCATTGATTTTTGCCATTGAAAAACATGTTTTTCATATACCAGAAATGTTTGAAGCTACTGACTGAATGAAAGGAGCTGGCATCTCACTCTCTTTGAATCTTCTTTATCATGCTAGGATTAACAGGAAAAAGCAAAAAATTTCAGAATTGCACCTTGCAATGTGGAGATATTACTGTTTGTGCATTTACAATATTCATTGATTTTTGCCATTGAAAAACGTCCAGAAATGTTTGAAGCTACTGACTGAATGAAAGGAGCTGGCATCTCACTCTCTTTGAATCTTCTTTATCATGCTAGGATTAGCAGGAAAAAGCAAAAAATTTCAGAATTGCACCTTGCAATGTGGAGATATTACTGTTTGTGCATTTACAATATTCATTGATTTTTGCCATTGAAAAACATGTTTTTCATATACCAGAAATGTTTGAAGCTACTGACTGAATGAAAGGAGCTGGCATCTCACTCTCTTTGAATCTTCTTTATCATGCTAGGATTAACAGGAAAAAGCAAAAAATTTCAGAATTGCACCTTGCAATGTGGAGATATTACTGTTTGTGCATTTACAATATTCATTGATTTTTGCCATTGAAAAACATGTTTTTCATATACCAGAAATGTTTGAAGCTACTGACTGAATGAAAGGAGCTGGCATCTCACTCTCTTTGAATCTTCTTTATCATGCTAGGATTAACAGGAAAAAGCAAAAAATTTCAGAATTGCACCTTGCAATGTGGAGATATTACTGTTTGTGCATTTACAATATTCATTGATTTTTGCCATTGAAAAACGTCCAGAAATGTTTGAAGCTACTGACTGAATGAAAGGAGCTGGCATCTCACTCTCTTTGAATCTTCTTTATCATGCTAGGATTAGCAGGAAAAAGCAAAAAATTTCAGAATTGCACCTTGCAATGTGGAGATATTACTGTTTGTGCATTTACAATATTCATTGATTTTTGCCATTGAAAAACATGTTTTTCATATACCAGAAATGTTTGAAGCTACTGACTGAATGAAAGGAGCTGGCATCTCACTCTCTTTGAATCTTCTTTATCATGCTAGGATTAACAGGAAAAAGCAAAAAATTTCAGAATTGCACCTTGCAATGTGGAGATATTACTGTTTGTGCATTTACAATATTCATTGATTTTTGCCATTGAAAAACGTCCAGAAATGTTTGAAGCTACTGACTGAATGAAAGGAGCTGGCATCTCACTCTCTTTGAATCTTCTTTATCATGCTAGGATTAGCAGGAAAAAGCAAAAAATTTCAGAATTGCACCTTGCAATGTGGAGATATTACTGTTTGTGCATTTACAATATTCATTGATTTTTGCCATTGAAAAACATGTTTTTCATATACCAGAAATGTTTGAAGCTACTGACTGAATGAAAAGAGCTGGCATCTCACTCTCTTTGAATCTTCTTTATCATGCTAGGATTAGCAGGAAAAAGCAAAAAATTTCAGAATTGCACCTTGCAATGTGGAGATATTACTGTTTGTGCATTTACAATATTCATTGATTTTTGCCATTGAAAAACGTCCAGAAATGTTTGAAGCTACTGACTGAATGAAAGGAGCTGGCATCTCACTCTCTTTGAATCTTCTTTATCATGCTAGGATTAGCAGGAAAAAGCAAAAAATTTCAGAATTGCACCTTGCAATGTGGAGATATTACTGTTTGTGCATTTACAATATTCATTGATTTTTGCCATTGAAAAACGTTTTTCCTATACCAGAAATGTTTGAAGCTACTGACTGAATGAAAGGAGCTGGCATCTCACTCTCTTTGAATCTTCTTTATCATGCTAGGATTAACAGGAAAAAGCAAAAAATTTCAGAATTGCACCTTGCAATGTGGAGATATTACTGTTTGTGCATTTACAATATTCATTGATTTTTGCCATTGAAAAACGTCCAGAAATGTTTGAAGCTACTGACTGAATGAAAGGAGCTGGCATCTCACTCTCTTTGAATCTTCTTTATCATGCTAGGATTAACAGAGAAAGCTAAAAATTTCAGAATTGCACCTTGCAATGTGGAGATATTACTGTTTGTGCATTTACAATATTCATTGATTTTTGCCATTGAAAAACATGTTTTTCATATACCAGAAATGTTTGAAGCTACTGACTGAATGAAAGGAGCTGGCATCTCACTCTCTTTGAATCTTCTTTATCATGCTAGGATTAGCAGGAAAAAGCAAAAAATTTCAGAATTGCACCTTGCAATGTGGAGATATTACTGTTTGTGCATTTACAATATTCATTGATTTTTGCCATTGAAAAACATGTTTTTCATATACCAGAAATGTTTGAAGCTACTGACTGAATGAAAGGAGCTGGCATCTCACTCTCTTTGAATCTTCTTTATCATGCTAGGATTAGCAGGAAAAAGCAAAAAATTTCAGAATTGCACCTTGCAATGTGGAGATATTACTGTTTGTGCTTTTACAATATTCATTGATTTTTGCCATTGAAAAACATGTTTTTCATATACCAGAAATGTTTGAAGCTACTGACTGAATGAAAGGAGCTGGCATCTCACTCTCTTTGAATCTTCTTTATCATGCTAGGATTAGCAGGAAAAAGCAAAAAATTTCAGAATTGCACCTTGCAATGTGGAGATATTACTGTTTGTGCATTTACAATATTCATTGATTTTTGCCATTGAAAAACGTCCAGAAATGTTTGAAGCTACTGACTGAATGAAAGGAGCTTGCATCTCACTCTCTTTGAATCTTCTTTATCATGCTAGGATTAGCAGGAAAAAGCAAAAAATTTCAGAATTGCACCTTGCAATGTGGAGATATTACTGTTTGTGCATTTACAATATTCATTGATTTTTGCCATTGAAAAACATGTTTTTCATATACCAGAAATGTTTGAAGCTACTGACTGAATGAAAGGAGCTGGCATCTCACTCTCTTTGAATCTTCTTTATCATGCTAGGATTAACAGGAAAAAGCTAAAAATTTCAGAATTGCACCTTGCAATGTGGAGATATTACTGTTTGTGCATTTACAATATTCATTGATTTTTGCCATTGAAAAACATGTTTTTCATATACCAGAAATGTTTGAAGCTACTGACTGAATGAAAGGAGCTGGCATCTCACTCTCTTTGAATCTTCTTTATCATGCTAGGATTAGCAGGAAAAAGCAAAAAATTTCAGAATTGCACCTTGCAATGTGGAGATATTACTGTTTGTGCATTTACAATATTCATTGATTTTTGCCATTGAAAAACATGTTTTTCATATACCAGAAATGTTTGAAGCTACTGACTGAATGAAAGGAGCTGGCATCTCACTCTCTTTGAATCTTCTTTATCATGCTAGGATTAGCAGGAAAAATCAAAAAATTTCAGAATTGCACCTTGCAATGTGGAGATATTACTGTTTGTGCATTTACAATATTCATTGATTTTTGCCATTGAAAAACATGTTTTTCATATACCAGAAATGTTTGAAGCCACTGACTGAATGAAAGGAGCTGGCATCTCACTCTCTTTGAATCTTCTTTATCATGCTAGGATTAGCAGGAAAAAGCAAAAAATTTCAGAATTGCACCTTGCAATGTGGAGATATTACTGTTTGTGCATTTACAATATTCATTGATTTTTGCCATTGAAAAACATGTTTTTCATATACCAGAAATGTTTGAAGCTACTGACTGAATGAAAGGAGCTGGCATCTCACTCTCTTTGAATCTTCTTTATCATGCTAGGATTAACAGGAAAAAGCAAAAAATTTCAGAATTGCACCTTGCAATGTGGAGATATTACTGTTTGTGCATTTACAATATTCATTGATTTTTGCCATTGAAAAACGTCCAGAAATGTTTGAAGCTACTGGCTGAATGAAAGGAGCTGGCATCTCACTCTCTTTGAATCTTCTTTATCATGCTAGGATTAACAGGAAAAAGCTAAAAATTTCAGAATTGCACCTTGCAATGTGGAGATATTACTGTTTGTGCATTTACAATATTCATTGATTTTTGCCATTGAAAAACATGTTTTTCATATACCAGAAATGTTTGAAGCTACTGACTGAATGAAAGGAGCTGGCATCTCACTGTCTTTGAATCTTCTTTATCATGCTAGGATTAGCAGGAAAAAGCAAAAAATTTCAGAATTGCACCTTGCAATGTGGAGATATTACTGTTTGTGCATTTACAATATTCATTGATTTTTGCCATTGAAAAACATGTTTTTCATATACCAGAAATGTTTGAAGCTACTGACTGAATGAAAGGAGCTGGCATCTCACTCTCTTTGAATCTTCTTTATCATGCTAGGATTAGCAGGAAAAAGCAAAAAATTTCAGAATTGCACCTTGCAATGTGGAGATATTACTGTTTGTGCATTTACAATATTCATTGATTTTTGCCATTGAAAAACATGTTTTTCATATACCAGAAATGTTTGAAGCTACTGACTGAATGAAAGGAGCTGGCATCTCACTCTCTTTGAATCTTCTTTATCATGCTAGGATTAGCAGGAAAAAGCAAAAAATTTCAGAATTGCACCTTGCAATGTGGAGATATTACTGTTTGTGCATTTACAATATTCATTGATTTTTGCCATTGAAAAACGTCCAGAAATGTTTGAAGCTACTGACTGAATGAAAGGAGCTGGCATCTCACTCTCTTTGAATCTTCTTTATCATGCTAGGATTAGCAGGAAAAAGCAAAAAATTTCAGAATTGCACCTTGCAATGTGGAGATATTACTGTTTGTGCATTTACAATATTCATTGATTTTTGCCATTGAAAAACATGTTTTTCATATACCAGAAATGTTTGAAGCTACTGACTGAATGAAAGGAGCTGGCATCTCACTCTCTTTGAATCTTCTTTATCATGCTAGGATTAGCAGGAAAAAGCAAAAAATTTCAGAATTGCACCTTGCAATGTGGAGATATTACTGTTTGTGCATTTACAATATTCATTGATTTTTGCCATTGAAAAACGTCCAGAAATGTTTGAAGCTACTGACTGAATGAAAGGAGCTGGCATCTCACTCTCTTTGAATCTTCTTTATCATGCTAGGATTAGCAGGAAAAAGCAAAAAATTTCAGAATTGCACCTTGCAATGTGGAGATATTACTGTTTGTGCATTTACAATATTCATTGATTTTTGCCATTGAAAAACGTTTTTCATATACCAGAAATGTTTGAAGCTACTGACTGAATGAAAGGAGCTGGCATCTCACTCTCTTTGAATCTTCTTTATCATGCTAGGATTAACAGGAAAAAGCTAAAAATTTCAGAATTGCACCTTGCAATGTGGAGATATTACTGTTTGTGCATTTACAATATTCATTGATTTTTGCCATTGAAAAACATGTTTTTCATATACCAGAAATGTTTGAAGCTACTGACTGAATGAAAGGAGCTGGCATCTCACTCTCTTTGAATCTTCTTTATCATGCTAGGATTAGCAGGAAAAAGCAAAAAATTTCAGAATTGCACCTTGCAATGTGGAGATATTACTGTTTGTGCATTTACAATATTCATTGATTTTTGCCATTGAAAAACATGTTTTTCATATACCAGAAATGTTTGAAGCTACTGACTGAATGAAAGGAGCTGGCATCTCACTCTCTTTGAATCTTCTTTATCATGCTAGGATTAGCAGGAAAAAGCAAAAAATTTCAGAATTGCACCTTGCAATGTGGAGATATTACTGTTTGTGCATTTACAATATTCATTGATTTTTGCCATTGAAAAACATGTTTTTCATATACCAGAAATGTTTGAAGCTACTGACTGAATGAAAGGAGCTGGCATCTCACTCTCTTTGAATCTTCTTTATCATGCTAGGATTAGCAGGAAAAAGCAAAAAATTTCAGAATTGCACCTTGCAATGTGGAGATATTACTGTTTGTGCATTTACAATATTCATTGATTTTTGCCATTGAAAAACATGTTTTTCATATACCAGAAATGTTTGAAGCTACTGACTGAATGAAAGGAGCTGGCATCTCACTCTCTTTGAATCTTCTTTATCATGCTAGGATTAACAGGAAAAAGCAAAAAATTTCAGAATTGCACCTTGCAATGTGGAGATATTACTGTTTGTGCATTTACAATATTCATTGATTTTTGCCATTGAAAAACGTCCAGAAATGTTTGAAGCTACTGACTGAATGAAAGGAGCTGGCATCTCACTCTCTTTGAATCTTCTTTATCATGCTAGGATTAACAGGAAAAAGCTAAAAATTTCAGAATTGCACCTTGCAATGTGGAGATATTACTGTTTGTGCATTTACAATATTCATTGATTTTTGCCATTGAAAAACATGTTTTTCATATACCAGAAATGTTTGAAGCTACTGACTGAATGAAAGGAGCTGGCATCTCACTCTCTTTGAATCTTCTTTATCATGCTAGGATTAGCAGGAAAAAGCAAAAAATTTCAGAATTGCACCTTGCAATGTGGAGATATTACTGTTTGTGCATTTACAATATTCATTGATTTTTGCCATTGAAAAACATGTTTTTCATATACCAGAAATGTTTGAAGCTACTGACTGAATGAAAGGAGCTGGCATCTCACTCTCTTTGAATCTTCTTTATCATGCTAGGATTAGCAGGAAAAAGCAAAAAATTTCAGAATTGCACCTTGCAATGTGGAGATATTACTGTTTGTGCATTTACAATATTCATTGATTTTTGCCATTGAAAAACATGTTTTTCATATACCAGAAATGTTTGAAGCTACTGACTGAATGAAAGGAGCTGGCATCTCACTCTCTTTGAATCTTCTTTATCATGCTAGGATTAACAGGAAAAAGCAAAAAATTTCAGAATTGCACCTTGCAATGTGGAGATATTACTGTTTGTGCATTTACAATATTCATTGATTTTTGCCATTGAAAAACGTCCAGAAATGTTTGAAGCTACTGACTGAATGAAAGGAGCTGGCATCTCACTCTCTTTGAATCTTCTTTATCATGCTAGGATTAGCAGGAAAAAGCAAAAAATTTCAGAATTGCACCTTGCAATGTGGAGATATTACTGTTTGTGCATTTACAATATTCATTGATTTTTGCCATTGAAAAACATGTTTTTCATATACCAGAAATGTTTGAAGCTACTGACTGAATGAAAGGAGCTGGCATCTCACTCTCTTTGAATCTTCTTTATCATGCTAGGATTAACAGGAAAAAGCAAAAAATTTCAGAATTGCACCTTGCAATGTGGAGATATTACTGTTTGTGCATTTACAATATTCATTGATTTTTGCCATTGAAAAACATGTTTTTCATATACCAGAAATGTTTGAAGCTACTGACTGAACGAAAGGAGCTGGCATCTCACTCTCTTTGAATCTTCTTTATCATGCTAGGATTAGCAGGAAAAAGCAAAAAATTTCAGAATTGCACCTTGCAATGTGGAGATATTACTGTTTGTGCATTTACAATATTCATTGATTTTTGCCATTGAAAAACATGTTTTTCATATACCAGAAATGTTTGAAGCTACTGACTGAATGAAAGGAGCTGGCATCTCACTCTCTTTGAATCTTCTTTATCATGCTAGGATTAGCAGGAAAAAGCAAAAAATTTCAGAATTGCACCTTGCAATGTGGAGATATTACTGTTTGTGCATTTACAATATTCATTGATTTTTGCCATTGAAAAACGTCCAGAAATGTTTAAAGCTACTGACTGAATGAAAGGAGCTGGCATCTCACTCTCTTTGAATCTTCTTTATCATGCTAGGATTAGCAGGAAAAAGCAAAAAATTTCAGAATTGCACCTTGCAATGTGGAGATATTACTGTTTGTGCATTTACAATATTCATTGATTTTTGCCATTGAAAAACATGTTTTTCATATACCAGAAATGTTTGAAGCTACTGACTGAATGAAAGGAGCTGTCATCTCACTCTCTTTGAATCTTCTTTATCATGCTAGGATTAGCAGGAAAAAGCAAAAAATTTCAGAATTGCACCTTGCAATGTGGAGATATTACTGTTTGTGCATTTACAATATTCATTGATTTTTGCCATTGAAAAACGTCCAGAAATGTTTGAAGCTACTGACTGAATGAAAGGAGCTGGCATCTCACTCTCTTTGAATCTTCTTTATCATGCTAGGATTAGCAGGAAAAAGCAAAAAATTTCAGAATTGCACCTTGCAATGTGGAGATATTACTGTTTGTGCATTTACAATATTCATTGATTTTTGCCATTGAAAAACATGTTTTTCATATACCAGAAATGTTTGAAGCTACTGACTGAATGAAAGGAGCTGGCATCTCACTCTCTTTGAATCTTCTTTATCATGCTAGGATTAGCAGGAAAAAGCAAAAAATTTCAGAATTGCACCTTGCAATGTGGAGATATTACTGTTTGTGCATTTACAATATTCATTGATTTTTGCCATTGAAAAACGTTTTTCTTATACCAGAAATGTTTGAAGCTACTGACTGAATGAAAGGAGCTGGCATCTCACTCTCTTTGAATCTTCTTTATCATGCTAGGATTAGCAGGAAAAAGCAAAAAATTTCAGAATTGCACCTTGCAATGTGGAGATATTACTGTTTGTGCATTTACAATATTCATTGATTTTTGCCATTGAAAAACATGTTTTTCATATACCAGAAATGTTTGAAGCTACTGACTGAATGAAAGGAGCTGGCATCTCACTCTCTTTGAATCTTCTTTATCATGCTAGGATTAGCAGGAAAAAGCAAAAAATTTCAGAATTGCACCTTGCAATGTGGAGATATTACTGTTTGTGCATTTACAATATTCATTGATTTTTGCCATTGAAAAACGTCCAGAAATGTTTGAAGCTACTGACTGAATGAAAGGAGCTGGCATCTCACTCTCTTTGAATCTTCTTTATCATGCTAGGATTAGCAGGAAAAAGCAAAAAATTTCAGAATTGCACCTTGCAATGTGGAGATATTACTGTTTGTGCATTTACAATATTCATTGATTTTTGCCATTGAAAAACGTTTTTATATACCAGAAATGTTTGAAGCTACTGACTGAATGAAAGGAGCTGGCATCTCACTCTCTTTGAATCTTCTTTATCATGCTAGGATTAACAGGAAAAAGCTAAAAATTTCAGAATTGCACCTTGCAATGTGGAGATATTACTGTTTGTGCATTTACAATATTCATTGATTTTTGCCATTGAAAAACATGTTTTTCATATACCAGAAATGTTTGAAGCTACTGACTGAATGAAAGGAGCTGGCATCTCACTCTCTTTGAATCTTCTTTATCATGCTAGGATTAGCAGGAAAAAGCAAAAAATTTCAGAATTGCACCTTGCAATGTGGAGATATTACTGTTTGTGCATTTACAATATTCATTGATTTTTGCCATTGAAAAACATGTTTTCATATACCAGAAATGTTTGAAGCTACTGACTGAATGAAAGGAGCTGGCATCTCACTCTCTTTGAATCTTCTTTATCATGCTAGGATTAGCAGGAAAAAGCAAAAAATTTCAGAATTGCACCTTGCAATGTGGAGATATTACTGTTTGTGCATTTACAATATTCATTGATTTTTGCCATTGAAAAACATGTTTTTCATATACCAGAAATGTTTGAAGCTACTGACTGAATGAAAGGAGCTGGCATCTCACTCTCTTTGAATCTTCTTTATCATGCTAGGATTAGCAGGAAAAAGCAAAAAATTTCAGAATTGCACCTTGCAATGTGGAGATATTACTGTTTGTGCATTTACAATATTCATTGATTTTTGCCATTGAAAAACATGTTTTTCATATACCAGAAATGTTTGAAGCTACTGACTGAATGAAAGGAGCTGGCATCTCACTCTCTTTGAATCTTCTTTATCATGCTAGGATTAACAGGAAAAAGCAAAAAATTTCAGAATTGCACCTTGCAATGTGGAGATATTACTGTTTGTGCATTTACAATATTCATTGATTTTTGCCATTGAAAAACGTCCAGAAATGTTTGAAGCTACTGACTGAATGAAAGGAGCTGGCATCTCACTCTCTTTGAATCTTCTTTATCATGCTAGGATTAACAGGAAAAAGCTAAAAATTTAAGAATTGCACCTTGCAATGTGGAGATATTACTGTTTGTGCATTTACAATATTCATTGATTTTTGCCATTGAAAAACATGTTTTTCATATACCAGAAATGTTTGAAGCTACTGACTGAATGAAAGGAGCTGGCATCTCACTCTCTTTGAATCTTCTTTATCATGCTAGGATTAGCAGGAAAAAGCAAAAAAATTCAGAATTGCACCTTGCAATGTGGAGATATTACTGTTTGTGCATTTACAATATTCATTGATTTTTGCCATTGAAAAACATGTTTTTCATATACCAGAAATGTTTGAAGCTACTGACTGAATGAAAGGAGCTGGCATCTCACTCTCTTTGAATCTTCTTTATCATGCTAGGATTAGCAGGAAAAAGCAAAAAATTTCAGAATTGCACCTTGCAATGTGGAGATATTACTGTTTGTGCATTTACAATATTCATTGATTTTTGCCATTGAAAAACATGTTTTTCATATACCAGAAATGTTTGAAGCTACTGACTGAATGAAAGGAGCTGGCATCTCACTCTCTTTGAATCTTCTTTATCATGCTAGGATTAACAGGAAAAAGCAAAAAATTTCAGAATTGCACCTTGCAATGTGGAGATATTACTGTTTGTGCATTTACAATATTCATTGATTTTTGCCATTGAAAAACGTCCAGAAATGTTTGAAGCTACTGACTGAATGAAAGGAGCTGGCATCTCACTCTCTTTGAATCTTCTTTATCATGCTAGGATTAACAGGAAAAAGCAAAAAATTTCAGAATTGCACCTTGCAATGTGGAGATATTACTGTTTGTGCATTTACAATATTCATTGATTTTTGCCATTGAAAAACGTCCAGAAATGTTTGAAGCTACTGACTGAATGAAAGGAGCTGGCATCTCACTCTCTTTGAATCTTCTTTATCATGCTAGGATTAACAGGAAAAAGCTAAAAATTTCAGAATTGCACCTTGCAATGTGGAGATATTACTGTTTGTGCATTTACAATATTCATTGATTTTTGCCATTGAAAAACATGTTTTTCATATACCAGAAATGTTTGAAGCTACTGACTGAATGAAAGGAGCTGGCATCTCACTCTCTTTGAATCTTCTTTATCATGCTAGGATTAGCAGGAAAAAGCAAAAAAATTCAGAATTGCACCTTGCAATGTGGAGATATTACTGTTTGTGCATTTACAATATTCATTGATTTTTGCCATGAAAAACATGTTTTTCATATACCAGAAATGTTTGAAGCTACTGACTGAATGAAAGGAGCTGGCATCTCACTCTCTTTGAATCTTCTTTATCATGCTAGGATTAACAGGAAAAAGCAAAAAATTTCAGAATTGCACCTTGCAATGTGGAGATATTACTGTTTGTGCATTTACAATATTCATTGATTATTGCCATTGAAAAACGTCCAGAAATGTTTGAAGCTACTGACTGAATGAAAGGAGCTGGCATCTCACTCTCTTTGAATCTTCTTTATCATGCTAGGATTAACAGGAAAAAGCAAAAAATTTCAGAATTGCACCTTGCAATGTGGAGATATTACTGTTTGTGCATTTACAATATTATTCATTGATTTTTGCCATTGAAAAACGTCCAGAAATGTTTGAAGCTACTGACTGAATGAAAGGAGCTGGCATCTCACTCTCTTTGAATCTTCTTTATCATGCTAGGATTAACAGGAAAAAGCTAAAAATTTCAGAATTGCACCTTGCAATGTGGAGATATTACTGTTTGTGCATTTACAATATTCATTGATTTTTGCCATTGAAAAACATGTTTTTCATATACCAGAAATGTTTGAAGCTACTGACTGAATGAAAGGAGCTGGCATCTCACTCTCTTTGAATCTTCTTTATCATGCTAGGATTAGCAGGAAAAAGCAAAAAAATTCAGAATTGCACCTTGCAATGTGGAGATATTACTGTTTGTGCATTTACAATATTCATTGATTTTTGCCATTGAAAAACATGTTTTTCATATACCAGAAATGTTTGAAGCTACTGACTGAATGAAAGGAGCTGGCATCTCACTCTCTTTGAATCTTCTTTATCATGCTAGGATTAACAGGAAAAAGCAAAAAATTTCAGAATTGCACCTTGCAATGTGGAGATATTACTGTTTGTGCATTTACAATATTCATTGATTTTTGCCATTGAAAAACGTCCAGAAATGTTTGAAGCTACTGACTGAATGAAAGGAGCTGGCATCTCACTCTCTTTGAATCTTCTTTATCATGCTAGGATTAGCAGGAAAAAGCAAAAAATTTCAGAATTGCACCTTGCAATGTGGAGATATTACTGTTTGTGCATTTACAATATTCATTGATTTTTGCCATTGAAAAACATGTTTTTCATATACCAGAAATGTTTGAAGCTACTGACTGAATGAAAGGAGCTGGCATCTCACTCTCTTTGAATCTTCTTTATCATGCTAGGATTAGCAGGAAAAAGCAAAAAATTTCAGAATTGCACCTTGCAATGTGGAGATATTACTGTTTGTGCATTTACAATATTCATTGATTTTTGCCATTGAAAAACGTCCAGAAATGTTTGAAGCTACTGACTGAATGAAAGGAGCTGGCATCTCACTCTCTTTGAATCTTCTTTATCATGCTAAAATTAGCAGGAAAAAGCAAAAAATTTCAGAATTGCACCTTGCAATGTGGAGATATTACTGTTTGTGCATTTACAATATTCATTGATTTTTGCCATTGAAAAACATGTTTTTCATATACCAGAAATGTTTGAAGCTACTGACTGAATGAAAGGAGCTGGCATCTCACTCTCTTTGAATCTTCTTTATCATGCTAGGATTAACAGGAAAAAGCAAAAAATTTCAGAATTGCACCTTGCAATGTGGAGATATTACTGTTTGTGCATTTACAATATTCATTGATTTTTGCCATTGAAAAACGTCCAGAAATGTTTGAAGCTACTGACTGAATGAAAGGAGCTGGCATCTCACTCTCTTTGAATCTTTTTTATCATGCTAGGATTAGCAGGAAAAAGCAAAAAATTTCAGAATTGCACCTTGCAATGTGGAGATATTACTGTTTGTGCATTTACAATATTCATTGATTTTTGCCATTGAAAAACATGTTTTTCATATACCAGAAATGTTTGAAGCTACTGACTGAATGAAAGGAGCTGGCATCTCACTCTCTTTGAATCTTCTTTATCATGCTAGGATTAACAGGAAAAAGCAAAAAATTTCAGAATTGCACCTTGCAATGTGGAGATATTACTGTTTGTGCATTTACAATATTCATTGATTTTTGCCATTGAAAAACATGTTTTTCATATACCAGAAATGTTTGAAGCTACTGACTGAATGAAAGGAGCTGGCATCTCACTCTCTTTGAATCTTCTTTATCATGCTAGGATTAACAGGAAAAAGCAAAAAATTTCAGAATTGCAACTTGCAATGTGGAGATATTACTGTTTGTGCATTTACAATATTCATTGATTTTTGCCATTGAAAAACATGTTTTTCATATACCAGAAATGTTTGAAGCTACTGACTGAATGAAAGGAGCTGGCATCTCACTCTCTTTGAATCTTCTTTATCATGCTAGGATTAGCAGGAAAAAGCAAAAAATTTCAGAATTGCACCTTGCAATGTGGAGATATTACTGTTTGTGCATTTACAATATTCATTGATTTTTGCCATTGAAAAACATGTTTTTCATATACCAGAAATGTTTGAAGCTACTGACTGAATGAAAGGAGCTGGCATCTCACTCTCTTTGAATCTTCTTTATCATGCTAGGATTAACAGGAAAAAGCAAAAAATTTCAGAATTGCACCTTGCAATGTGGAGATATTACTGTTTGTGCATTTACAATATTCATTGATTTTTGCCATTGAAAAACATGTTTTTCATATACCAGAAATGTTTGAAGCTACTGACTGAATGAAAGGAGCTGGCATCTCACTCTCTTTGAATCTTCTTTATCATGCTAGGATTAGCAGGAAAAAGCAAAAAATTTCAGAATTGCACCTTGCAATGTGGAGATATTACTGTTTGTGCATTTACAATATTCATTGATTTTTGCCATTGAAAAACATGTTTTTCATATACCAGAAATGTTTGAAGCTACTGACTGAATGAAAGGAGCTGGCATCTCACTCTCTTTGAATCTTCTTTATCATGCTAGGATTAACAGGAAAAAGCAAAAAATTTCAGAATTGCACCTTGCAATGTGGAGATATTACTGTTTGTGCATTTACAATATTCATTGATTTTTGCCATTGAAAAACGTCCAGAAATGTTTGAAGCTACTGACTGAATGAAAGGAGCTGGCATCTCACTCTCTTTGAATCTTCTTTATCATGCTAGGATTAGCAGGAAAAAGCAAAAAATTTCAGAATTGCACCTTGCAATGTGGAGATATTACTGTTTGTGCATTTACAATATTCATTGATTTTTGCCATTGAAAAACATGTTTTTCATATACCAGAAATGTTTGAAGCTACTGACTGAATGAAAGGAGCTGGCATCTCACTCTCTTTGAATCTTCTTTATCATGCTAGGATTAACAGGAAAAAGCAAAAAATTTCAGAATTGCACCTTGCAATGTGGAGATATTACTGTTTGTGCATTTACAATATTCATTGATTTTTGCCATTGAAAAACGTCCAGAAATGTTTAAAGCTACTGACTGAATGAAAGGAGCTGGCATCTCACTCTCTTTGAATCTTCTTTACCATGCTAGGATTAGCAGGAAAAAGCAAAAAATTTCAGAATTGCACCTTGCAATGTGGAGATATTACTGTTTGTGCATTTACAATATTCATTGATTTTTGCCATTGAAAAACATGTTTTTCATATACCAGAAATGTTTGAAGCTACTGACTGAATGAAAGGAGCTGTCATCTCACTCTCTTTGAATCTTCTTTATCATGCTAGGATTAGCAGGAAAAAGCAAAAAATTTCAGAATTGCACCTTGCAATGTGGAGATATTACTGTTTGTGCATTTACAATATTCATTGATTTTTGCCATTGAAAAACGTCCAGAAATGTTTGAAGCTACTGACTGAATGAAAGGAGCTGGCATCTCACTCTCTTTGAATCTTCTTTATCATGCTAGGATTAGCAGGAAAAAGCAAAAAATTTCAGAATTGCACCTTGCAATGTGGAGATATTACTGTTTGTGCATTTACAATATTCATTGATTTTTGCCATTGAAAAACATGTTTTTCATATACCAGAAATGTTTGAAGCTACTGACTGAATGAAAGGAGCTGGCATCTCACTCTCTTTGAATCTTCTTTATCATGCTAGGATTAGCAGGAAAAAGCAAAAAATTTCAGAATTGCACCTTGCAATGTGGAGATATTACTGTTTGTGCATTTACAATATTCATTGATTTTTGCCATTGAAAAACGTCCAGAAATGTTTGAAGCTACTGACTGTATGAAAGGAGCTGGCATCTCACTCTCTTTCAATCTTCTTTATCATGCTAGGATTAGCAGGAAAAAGCAAAAAATTTCAGAATTGCACCTTGCAATGTGGAGATATTACTGTTTGTGCATTTACAATATTCATTGATTTTTGCCATTGAAAAACATGTTTTTCATATACCAGAAATGTTTGAAGCTACTGACTGAATGAAAGGAGCTGGCATCTCACTCTCTTTGAATCTTCTTTATCATGCTAGGATTAGCAGGAAAAAGCAAAAAATTTCAGAATTGCACCTTGCAATGTGGAGATATTACTGTTTGTGCATTTACAATATTCATTGATTTTTGCCATTGAAAAACGTCCAGAAATGTTTGAAGCTACTGACTGAATGAAAGGAGCTGGCATCTCACTCTCTTTGAATCTTCTTTATCATGCTAGGATTAGCAGGAAAAAGCAAAAAATTTCAGAATTGCACCTTGCAATGTGGAGATATTACTGTTTGTGCATTTACAATATTCATTGATTTTTGCCATTGAAAAACGTTTTTCATATACCAGAAATGTTTGAAGCTACTGACTGAATGAAAGGAGCTGGCATCTCACTCTCTTTGAATCTTCTTTATCATGCTAGGATTAACAGGAAAAAGCTAAAAATTTCAGAATTGCACCTTGCAATGTGGAGATATTACTGTTTGTGCATTTACAATATTCATTGATTTTTGCCATTGAAAAACATGTTTTTCATATACCAGAAATGTTTGAAGCTACTGACTGAATGAAAGGAGCTGGCATCTCACTCTCTTTGAATCTTCTTTATCATGCTAGGATTAGCAGGAAAAAGCAAAAAATTTCAGAATTGCACCTTGCAATGTGGAGATATTACTGTTTGTGCATTTACAATATTCATTGATTTTTGCCATTGAAAAACATGTTTTTCATATACCAGAAATGTTTGAAGCTACTGACTGAATGAAAGGAGCTGGCATCTCACTCTCTTTGAATCTTCTTTATCATGCTAGGATTAGCAGGAAAAAGCAAAAAATTTCAGAATTGCACCTTGCAATGTGGAGATATTACTGTTTGTGCATTTACAATATTCATTGATTTTTGCCATTGAAAAACATGTTTTTCATATACCAGAAATGTTTGAAGCTACTGACTGAATGAAAGGAGCTGGCATCTCACTCTCTTTGAATCTTCTTTATCATGCTAGGATTAGCAGGAAAAAGCAAAAAATTTCAGAATTGCACCTTGCAATGTGGAGATATTACTGTTTGTGCATTTACAATATTCATTGATTTTTGCCATTGAAAAACATGTTTTTCATATACCAGAAATGTTTGAAGCTACTGACTGAATGAAAGGAGCTGGCATCTCACTCTCTTTGAATCTTCTTTATCATGCTAGGATTAACAGGAAAAAGCAAAAAATTTCAGAATTGCACCTTGCAATGTGGAGATATTACTGTTTGTGCATTTACAATATTCATTGATTTTTGCCATTGAAAAACGTCCAGAAATGTTTGAAGCTACTGACTGAATGAAAGGAGCTGGCATCTCACTCTCTTTGAATCTTCTTTATCATGCTAGGATTAACAGGAAAAAGCTAAAAATTTCAGAATTGCACCTTGCAATGTGGAGATATTACTGTTTGTGCATTTACAATATTCATTGATTTTTGCCATTGAAAAACATGTTTTTCATATACCAGAAATGTTTGAAGCTACTGACTGAATGAAAGGAGCTGGCATCTCACTCTCTTTGAATCTTCTTTATCATGCTAGGATTAGCAGGAAAAAGCAAAAAAATTCAGAATTGCACCTTGCAATGTGGAGATATTACTGTTTGTGCATTTACAATATTCATTGATTTTTGCCATTGAAAAACATGTTTTTCATATACCAGAAATGTTTGAAGCTACTGACTGAATGAAAGGAGCTGGCATCTCACTCTCTTTGAATCTTCTTTATCATGCTAGGATTAGCAGGAAAAAGCAAAAAATTTCAGAATTGCACCTTGCAATGTGGAGATATTACTGTTTGTGCATTTACAATATTCATTGATTTTTGCCATTGAAAAACATGTTTTTCATATACCAGAAATGTTTGAAGCTACTGACTGAATGAAAGGAGCTGGCATCTCACTCTCTTTGAATCTTCTTTATCATGCTAGGATTAACAGGAAAAAGCAAAAAATTTCAGAATTGCACCTTGCAATGTGGAGATATTACTGTTTGTGCATTTACAATATTCATTGATTTTTGCCATTGAAAAACGTCCAGAAATGTTTGAAGCTACTGACTGAATGAAAGGAGCTGGCATCTCACTCTCTTTGAATCTTCTTTATCATGCTAGGATTAGCAGGAAAAAGCAAAAAATTTCAGAATTGCACCTTGCAATGTGGAGATATTACTGTTTGTGCATTTACAATATTCATTGATTTTTGCCATTGAAAAACATGTTTTTCATATACCAGAAATGTTTGAAGCTACTGACTGAATGAAAGGAGCTGGCATCTCACTCTCTTTGAATCTTCTTTATCATGCTAGGATTAGCAGGAAAAAGCAAAAAATTTCAGAATTGCACCTTGCAATGTGGAGATATTACTGTTTGTGCATTTACAATATTCATTGATTTTTGCCATTGAAAAACGTCCAGAAATGTTTGAAGCTACTGACTGAATGAAAGGAGCTGGCATCTCACTCTCTTTGAATCTTCTTTATCATGCTAAAATTAGCAGGAAAAAGCAAAAATTTCAGAATTGCACCTTGCAATGTGGAGATATTACTGTTTGTGCATTTACAATATTCATTGATTTTTGCCATTGAAAAACATGTTTTTCATATACCAGAAATGTTTGAAGCTACTGACTGAATGAAAGGAGCTGGCATCTCACTCTCTTTGAATCTTCTTTATCATGCTAGGATTAACAGGAAAAAGCAAAAAATTTCAGAATTGCACCTTGCAATGTGGAGATATTACTGTTTGTGCATTTACAATATTCATTGATTTTTGCCATTGAAAAACGTCCAGAAATGTTTGAAGCTACTGACTGAATGAAAGGAGCTGGCATCTCACTCTCTTTGAATCTTCTTTATCATGCTAGGATTAGCAGGAAAAAGCAAAAAATTTCAGAATTGCACCTTGCAATGTGGAGATATTACTGTTTGTGCATTTACAATATTCATTGATTTTTGCCATTGAAAAACATGTTTTTCATATACCAGAAATGTTTGAAGCTACTGACTGAATGAAAGGAGCTGGCATCTCACTCTCTTTGAATCTTCTTTATCATGCTAGGATTAACAGGAAAAAGCAAAAAATTTCAGAATTGCACCTTGCAATGTGGAGATATTACTGTTTGTGCATTTACAATATTCATTGATTTTTGCCATTGAAAAACATGTTTTTCATATACCAGAAATGTTTGAAGCTACTGACTGAATGAAAGGAGCTGGCATCTCACTCTCTTTGAATCTTCTTTATCATGCTAGGATTAACAGGAAAAAGCAAAAAATTTCAGAATTGCACCTTGCAATGTGGAGATATTACTGTTTGTGCATTTACAATATTCATTGATTTTTGCCATTGAAAAACATGTTTTTCATATACCAGAAATGTTTGAAGCTACTGACTGAATGAAAGGAGCTGGCATCTCACTCTCTTTGAATCTTCTTTATCATGCTAGGATTAGCAGGAAAAAGCAAAAAATTTCAGAATTGCACCTTGCAATGTGGAGATATTACTGTTTGTGCATTTACAATATTCATTGATTTTTGCCATTGAAAAACATGTTTTTCATATACCAGAAATGTTTGAAGCTACTGACTGAATGAAAGGAGCTGGCATCTCACTCTCTTTGAATCTTCTTTATCATGCTAGGATTAACAGGAAAAAGCAAAAAATTTCAGAATTGCACCTTGCAATGTGGAGATATTACTGTTTGTGCATTTACAATATTCATTGATTTTTGCCATTGAAAAACATGTTTTTCATATACCAGAAATGTTTGAAGCTACTGACTGAATGAAAGGAGCTGGCATCTCACTCTCTTTGAATCTTCTTTATCATGCTAGGATTAGCAGGAAAAAGCAAAAAATTTCAGAATTGCACCTTGCAATGTGGAGATATTACTGTTTGTGCATTTACAATATTCATTGATTTTTGCCATTGAAAAACATGTTTTTCATATACCAGAAATGTTTGAAGCTACTGACTGAATGAAAGGAGCTGGCATCTCACTCTCTTTGAATCTTCTTTATCATGCTAGGATTAACAGGAAAAAGCAAAAAATTTCAGAATTGCACCTTGCAATGTGGAGATATTACTGTTTGTGCATTTACAATATTCATTGATTTTTGCCATTGAAAAACGTCCAGAAATGTTTGAAGCTACTGACTGAATGAAAGGAGCTGGCATCTCACTCTCTTTGAATCTTCTTTATCATGCTAGGATTAGCAGGAAAAAGCAAAAAATTTCAGAATTGCACCTTGCAATGTGGAGATATTACTGTTTGTGCATTTACAATATTCATTGATTTTTGCCATTGAAAAACATGTTTTTCATATACCAGAAATGTTTGAAGCTACTGACTGAATGAAAGGAGCTGGCATCTCACTCTCTTTGAATCTTCTTTATCATGCTAGGATTAACAGGAAAAAGCAAAAAATTTCAGAATTGCACCTTGCAATGTGGAGATATTACTGTTTGTGCATTTACAATATTCATTGATTTTTGCCATTGAAAAACATGTTTTTCATATACCAGAAATGTTTGAAGCTACTGACTGAATGAAAGGAGCTGGCATCTCACTCTCTTTGAATCTTCTTTATCATGCTAGGATTAACAGGAAAAAGCAAAAAATTTCAGAATTGCACCTTGCAATGTGGAGATATTACTGTTTGTGCATTTACAATATTCATTGATTTTTGCCATTGAAAAACATGTTTTTCATATCCCAGAAATGTTTGAAGCTACTGACTGAACGAAAGGAGCTGGCATCTCACTCTCTTTGAATCTTCTTTATCATGCTAGGATTAGCAGGAAAAAGCAAAAAATTTCAGAATTGCACCTTGCAATGTGGAGATATTACTGTTTGTGCATTTACAATATTCATTGATTTTTGCCATTGAAAAACATGTTTTTCATATACCAGAAATGTTTGAAGCTACTGACTGAATGAAAGGAGCTGGCATCTCACTCTCTTTGAATCTTCTTTATCATGCTAGGATTAACAGGAAAAAGCAAAAAATTTCAGAATTGCACCTTGCAATGTGGAGATATTACTGTTTGTGCATTTACAATATTCATTGATTTTTGCCATTGAAAAACATGTTTTTCATATACCAGAAATGTTTGAAGCTACTGACTGAATGAAAGGAGCTGGCATCTCACTCTCTTTGAATCTTCTTTATCATGCTAGGATTAACAGGAAAAAGCAAAAAATTTCAGAATTGCACCTTGCAATGTGGAGATATTACTGTTTGTGCATTTACAATATTCATTGATTTTTGCCATTGAAAAACATGTTTTTCATATACCAGAAATGTTTGAAGCTACTGACTGAACGAAAGGAGCTGGCATCTCACTCTCTTTGAATCTTCTTTATCATGCTAGGATTAGCAGGAAAAAGCAAAAAATTTCAGAATTGCACCTTGCAATGTGGAGATATTACTGTTTGTGCATTTACAATATTCATTGATTTTTGCCATTGAAAAACATGTTTTTCATATACCAGAAATGTTTGAAGCTACTGACTGAATGAAAGGAGCTGGCATCTCACTCTCTTTGAATCTTCTTTATCATGCTAGGATTAACAGGAAAAAGCAAAAAATTTCAGAATTGCACCTTGCAATGTGGAGATATTACTGTTTGTGCATTTACAATATTCATTGATTTTTGCCATTGAAAAACGTCCAGAAATGTTTGAAGCTACTGACTGAATGAAAGGAGCTGGCATCTCACTCTCTTTGAATCTTCTTTATCATGCTAGGATTAGCAGGAAAAAGCAAAAAATTTCAGAATTGCACCTTGCAATGTGGAGATATTACTGTTTGTGCATTTACAATATTCATTGATTTTTGCCATTGAAAAACATGTTTTTCATATACCAGAAATGTTTGAAGCTACTGACTGAATGAAAGGAGCTGGCATCTCACTCTCTTTGAATCTTCTTTATCATGCTAGGATTAGCAGGAAAAAGCAAAAAATTTCAGAATTGCACCTTGCAATGTGGAGATATTACTGTTTGTGCATTTACAATATTCATTGATTTTTGCCATTGAAAAACGTCCAGAAATGTTTGAAGCTACTGACTGAATGAAAGGAGCTGGCATCTCACTCTCTTTGAATCTTCTTTATCATGCTAGGATTAGCAGGAAAAAGCAAAAAATTTCAGAATTGCACCTTGCAATGTGGAGATATTACTGTTTGTGCATTTACAATATTCATTGATTTTTGCCATTGAAAAACATGTTTTTCATATACCAGAAATGTTTGAAGCTACTGACTGAATGAAAGGAGCTGGCATCTCACTCTCTTTGAATCTTCTTTATCATGCTAGGATTAGCAGGAAAAAGCAAAAAATTTCAGAATTGCACCTTGCAATGTGGAGATATTACTGTTTGTGCATTTACAATATTCATTGATTATTGCCATTGAAAAACGTCCAGAAATGTTTGAAGCTACTGACTGAATGAAAGGAGCTGGCATCTCACTCTCTTTGAATCTTCTTTATCATGCTAGGATTAGCAGGAAAAAGCAAAAAATTTCAGAATTGCACCTTGCAATGTGGAGATATTACTGTTTGTGCATTTACAATATTCATTGACTTTTGCCATTGAAAAACGTTTTTCATATACCAGAAATGTTTGAAGCTACTGACTGAATGAAAGGAGCTGGCATCTCACTCTCTTTGAATCTTCTTTATCATGCTAGGATTAACAGGAAAAAGCAAAAAATTTCAGAATTGCACCTTGCAATGTGGAGATATTACTGTTTGTGCATTTACAATATTCATTGATTTTTGCCATTGAAAAACGTCCAGAAATGTTTGAAGCTACTGACTGAATGAAAGGAGCTGGCATCTCACTCTCTTTGAATCTTTATCATGCTAGGATTAACAGGAAAAAGCTAAAAATTTCAGAATTGCACCTTGCAATGTGGAGATATTACTGTTTGTGCATTTACAATATTCATTGATTTTTGCCATTGAAAAACATGTTTTTCATATACCAGAAATGTTTGAAGCTACTGACTGAATGAAAGGAGCTGGCATCTCACTCTCTTTGAATCTTCTTTATCATGCTAGGATTAGCAGGAAAAAGCAAAAAATTTCAGAATTGCACCTTGCAATGTGGAGATATTACTGTTTGTGCATTTACAATATTCATTGATTTTTGCCATTGAAAAACATGTTTTTCATATACCAGAAATGTTTGAAGCTACTGACTGAATGAAAGGAGCTGGCATCTCACTCTCTTTGAATCTTCTTTATCATGCTAGGATTAGCAGGAAAAAGCAAAAAATTTCAGAATTGCACCTTGCAATGTGGAGATATTACTGTTTGTGCATTTACAATATTCATTGATTTTTGCCATTGAAAAACATGTTTTTCATATACCAGAAATGTTTGAAGCTACTGACTGAATGAAAGGAGCTGGCATCTCACTCTCTTTGAATCTTCTTTATCATGCTAGGATTAACAGGAAAAAGCAAAAAATTTCAGAATTGCACCTTGCAATGTGGAGATATTACTGTTTGTGCATTTACAATATTCATTGATTTTTGCCATTGAAAAACGTCCAGAAATGTTTGAAGCTACTGACTGAATGAAAGGAGCTGGCATCTCACTCTCTTTGAATCTTCTTTATCATGCTAGGATTAGCAGGAAAAAGCAAAAAATTTCAGAATTGCACCTTGCAATGTGGAGATATTACTGTTTGTGCATTTACAATATTCATTGATTTTTGCCATTGAAAAACATGTTTTTCATATACCAGAAATGTTTGAAGCTACTGACTGAATGAAAGGAGCTGGCATCTCACTCTCTTTGAATCTTCTTTATCATGCTAGGATTAACAGGAAAAAGCAAAAAATTTCAGAATTGCACCTTGCAATGTGGAGATATTACTGTTTGTGCATTTACAATATTCATTGATTTTTGCCATTGAAAAACATGTTTTTCATATACCAGAAATGTTTGAAGCTACTGACTGAATGAAAGGAGCTGGCATCTCACTCTCTTTGAATCTTCTTTATCATGCTAGGATTAACAGGAAAAAGCAAAAAATTTCAGAATTGCACCTTGCAATGTGGAGATATTACTGTTTGTGCATTTACAATATTCATTGATTTTTGCCATTGAAAAACGTCCAGAAATGTTTGAAGCTACTGACTGAATGAAAGGAGCTGGCATCTCACTCTCTTTGAATCTTCTTTATCATGCTAGGATTAGCAGGAAAAAGCAAAAAATTTCTGAATTGCACCTTGCAATGTGGAGATATTACTGTTTGTGCATTTACAATATTCATTGATTTTTGCCATTGAAAAACATGTTTTTCATATACCAGAAATGTTTGAAGCTACTGACTGAATGAAAGGAGCTGGCATCTCACTCTCTTTGAATCTTCTTTATCATGCTAGGATTAGCAGGAAAAAGCAAAAAATTTCAGAATTGCACCTTGCAATGTGGAGATATTACTGTTTGTGCATTTACAATATTCATTGATTTTTGCCATTGAAAAACATGTTTTTCATATACCAGAAATGTTTGAAGCTACTGACTGAATGAAAGGAGCTGGCATCTCACTCTCTTTGAATCTTCTTTATCATGCTAGGATTAACAGGAAAAAGCAAAAAATTTCAGAATTGCACCTTGCAATGTGGAGATATTACTGTTTGTGCATTTACAATATTCATTGATTTTTGCCATTGAAAAACGTCCAGAAATGTTTGAAGCTACTGACTGAATGAAAGGAGCTGGCATCTCACTCTCTTTGAATCTTCTTTATCATGCTAGGATTAGCAGGAAAAAGCAAAAAATTTCAGAATTGCACCTTGCAATGTGGAGATATTACTGTTTGTGCATTTACAATATTCATTGATTTTTGCCATTGAAAAACATGTTTTTCATATACCAGAAATGTTTGAAGCTACTGACTGAATGAAAGGAGCTGGCATCTCACTCTCTTTGAATCTTCTTTATCATGCTAGGATTAGTAGGAAAAAGCAAAAAATTTCAGAATTGCACCTTGCAATGTGGAGATATTACTGTTTGTGCATTTACAATATTCATTGATTTTTGCCATTGAAAAACGTCCAGAAATGTTTGAAGCTACTGACTGAATGAAAGGAGCTGGTATCTCACTCTCTTTGAATCTTCTTTATCATGCTAGGATTAGCAGGAAAAAGCAAAAAATTTCAGAATTGCACCTTGCAATGTGGAGATATTACTGTTTGTGCATTTACAATATTCATTGATTTTTGCCATTGAAAAACATGTTTTTCATATACCAGAAATGTTTGAAGTTACTGACTGAATGAAAGGAGCTGGCATCTCACTCTCTTTGAATCTTCTTTATCATGCTAGGATTAGCAGGAAAAAGCCAAAAATTTCAGAATTGCACCTTGCAATGTGGAGATATTACTGTTTGTGCATTTACAATATTCATTGATTTTTGCCATTGAAAAACGTCCAGAAATGTTTGAAGCTACTGACTGAATGAAAGGAGCTGGCATCTCACTCTCTTTGAATCTTCTTTATCATGCTAGGATTAGCAGGAAAAAGCAAAAAATTTCAGAATTGCACCTTGCAATGTGGAGATATTACTGTTTGTGCATTTACAATATTCATTGATTTTTGCCATTGAAAAACGTTTTTCATATACCAGAAATGTTTGAAGCTACTGACTGAATGAAAGGAGCTGGCATCTCACTCTCTTTGAATCTTCTTTATCATGCTAGGATTAACAGGAAAAAGCAAAAAATTTCAGAATTGCACCTTGCAATGTGGAGATATTACTGTTTGTGCATTTACAATATTCATTGATTTTTGCCATTGAAAAACGTCCAGAAATGTTTGAAGCTACTGACTGAATGAAAGGAGCTGGCATCTCACTCTCTTTGAATCTTCTTTATCATGCTAGGATTAACAGGAAAAAGCTAAAAATTTCAGAATTGCACCTTGCAATGTGGAGATATTACTGTTTGTGCATTTACAATATTCATTGATTTTTGCCATTGAAAAACATGTTTTTCATATACCAGAAATGTTTGAAGCTACTGACTGAATGAAAGGAGCTGGCATCTCACTCTCTTTGAATCTTCTTTATCATGCTAGGATTAGCAGGAAAAAGCAAAAAATTTCAGAATTGCACCTTGCAATGTGGAGATATTACAGTTTGTGCATTTACAATATTCATTGATTTTTGCCATTGAAAAACATGTATTTCATATACCAGAAATGTTTGAAGCTACTGACTGAATGAAAGGAGCTGGCATCTCACTCTCTTTGAATCTTCTTTATCATGCTAGGATTAGCAGGAAAAAGCAAAAAATTTCAGAATTGCACCTTGCAATGTGGAGATATTACTGTTTGTGCATTTACAATATTCATTGATTTTTGCCATTGAAAAACATGTTTTTCATATACCAGAAATGTTTGAAGCTACTGACTGAATGAAAGGAGCTGGCATCTCACTCTCTTTGAATCTTCTTTATCATGCTAGGATTAGCAGGAAAAGGCAAAAAATTTCAGAATTGCACCTTGCAATGTGGAGATATTACTGTTTGTGCATTTACAATATTCATTGATTTTTGCCATTGAAAAACGTCCAGAAATGTTTGAAGCTACTGACTGAATGAAAGGAGCTGGCATCTCACTCTCTTTGAATCTTCTTTATCATGCTAGGATTAGCAGGAAAAAGCAAAAAATTTCAGAATTGCACCTTGCAATGTGGAGATATTACTGTTTGTGCATTTACAATATTCATTGATTTTTGCCTTTGAAAAACATGTTTTTCATATACCAGAAATGTTTGAAGCTACTGACTGAATGAAAGGAGCTGGCATCTCACTCTCTTTGAATCTTCTTTATCATGCTAGGATTAGCAGGAAAAAGCAAAAAATTTCAGAATTGCACCTTGCAATGTGGAGATATTACTGTTTGTGCATTTACAATATTCATTGATTTTTGCCATTGAAAAACGTTTTTCATATACCAGAAATGTTTGAAGCTACTGACTGAATGAAAGGAGCTGGCATCTCACTCTCTTTGAATCTTCTTTATCATGCTAGGATTAACAGGAAAAAGCAAAAAATTTCAGAATTGCACCTTGCAATGTGGAGATATTACTGTTTGTGCATTTACAATATTCATTGATTTTTGCCATTGAAAAACGTCCAGAAATGTTTGAAGCTACTGACTGAATGAAAGGAGCTGGCATCTCGCTCTCTTTGAATCTTCTTTATCATGCTAGGATTAACAGGAAAAAGCTAAAAATTTCAGAATTGCACCTTGCAATGTGGAGATATTACTGTTTGTGCATTTACAATATTCATTGATTTTTGCCATTGAAAAACATGTTTTTCATATACCAGAAATGTTTGAAGCTACTGACTGAATGAAAGGAGCTGGCATCTCACTCTCTTTGAATCTTCTTTATCATGCTAGGATTAGCAGGAAAAAGCAAAAAATTTCAGAATTGCACCTTGCAATGTGGAGATATTACTGTTTGTGCATTTACAATATTCATTGATTTTTGCCATTGAAAAACATGTTTTTCATATACCAGAAATGTTTGAAGCTACTGACTGAATGAAAGGAGCTGGCATCTCACTCTCTTTGAATCTTCTTTATCATGCTAGGATTAACAGGAAAAAGCAAAAAATTTCAGAATTGCACCTTGCAATGTGGAGATATTACTGTTTGTGCATTTACAATATTCATTGATTTTTGCCATTGAAAAACGTCCAGAAATGTTTGAAGCTACTGACTGAATGAAAGGAGCTGGCATCTCACTCTCTTTGAATCTTCTTTATCATGCTAGGATTAGCAGGAAAAAGCAAAAAATTTCAGAATTGCACCTTGCAATGTGGAGATATTACTGTTTGTGCATTTACAATATTCATTGATTTTTGCCATTGAAAAACATGTTTTTCATATACCAGAAATGTTTGAAGCTACTGACTGAATGAAAGGAGCTGGCATCTCACTCTCTTTGAATCTTCTTTATCATGCTAGGATTAACAGGAAAAAGCAAAAAATTTCAGAATTGCACCTTGCAATGTGGAGATATTACTGTTTGTGCATTTACAATATTCATTGATTTTTGCCATTGAAAAACATGTTTTTCATATACCAGAAATGTTTGAAGCTACTGACTGAATGAAAGGAGCTGGCATCTCACTCTCTTTGAATCTTCTTTATCATGCTAGGATTAACAGGAAAAAGCAAAAAATTTCAGAATTGCACCTTGCAATGTGGAGATATTACTGTTTGTGCATTTACAATATTCATTGATTTTTGCCATTGAAAAACGTCCAGAAATGTTTGAAGCTACTGACTGAATGAAAGGAGCTGGCATCTCACTCTCTTTGAATCTTCTTTATCATGCTAGGATTAGCAGGAAAAAGCAAAAAATTTCTGAATTGCACCTTGCAATGTGGAGATATTACTGTTTGTGCATTTACAATATTCATTGATTTTTGCCATTGAAAAACATGTTTTTCATATACCAGAAATGTTTGAAGCTACTGACTGAATGAAAGGAGCTGGCATCTCACTCTCTTTGAATCTTCTTTATCATGCTAGGATTAGCAGGAAAAAGCAAAAAATTTCAGAATTGCACCTTGCAATGTGGAGATATTACTGTTTGTGCATTTACAATATTCATTGATTTTTGCCATTGAAAAACATGTTTTTCATATACCAGAAATGTTTGAAGCTACTGACTGAATGAAAGGAGCTGGCATCTCACTCTCTTTGAATCTTCTTTATCATGCTAGGATTAACAGGAAAAAGCAAAAAATTTCAGAATTGCACCTTGCAATGTGGAGATATTACTGTTTGTGCATTTACAATATTCATTGATTTTTGCCATTGAAAAACGTCCAGAAATGTTTGAAGCTACTGACTGAATGAAAGGAGCTGGCATCTCACTCTCTTTGAATCTTCTTTATCATGCTAGGATTAGCAGGAAAAAGCAAAAAATTTCAGAATTGCACCTTGCAATGTGGAGATATTACTGTTTGTGCATTTACAATATTCATTGATTTTTGCCATTGAAAAACATGTTTTTCATATACCAGAAATGTTTGAAGCTACTGACTGAATGAAAGGAGCTGGCATCTCACTCTCTTTGAATCTTCTTTATCATGCTAGGATTAGTAGGAAAAAGCAAAAAATTTCAGAATTGCACCTTGCAATGTGGAGATATTACTGTTTGTGCATTTACAATATTCATTGATTTTTGCCATTGAAAAACGTCCAGAAATGTTTGAAGCTACTGACTGAATGAAAGGAGCTGGTATCTCACTCTCTTTGAATCTTCTTTATCATGCTAGGATTAGCAGGAAAAAGCAAAAAATTTCAGAATTGCACCTTGCAATGTGGAGATATTACTGTTTGTGCATTTACAATATTCATTGATTTTTGCCATTGAAAAACATGTTTTTCATATACCAGAAATGTTTGAAGTTACTGACTGAATGAAAGGAGCTGGCATCTCACTCTCTTTGAATCTTCTTTATCATGCTAGGATTAGCAGGAAAAAGCCAAAAATTTCAGAATTGCACCTTGCAATGTGGAGATATTACTGTTTGTGCATTTACAATATTCATTGATTTTTGCCATTGAAAAACGTCCAGAAATGTTTGAAGCTACTGACTGAATGAAAGGAGCTGGCATCTCACTCTCTTTGAATCTTCTTTATCATGCTAGGATTAGCAGGAAAAAGCAAAAAATTTCAGAATTGCACCTTGCAATGTGGAGATATTACTGTTTGTGCATTTACAATATTCATTGATTTTTGCCATTGAAAAACGTTTTTCATATACCAGAAATGTTTGAAGCTACTGACTGAATGAAAGGAGCTGGCATCTCACTCTCTTTGAATCTTCTTTATCATGCTAGGATTAGCAGGAAAAAGCAAAAAATTTCAGAATTGCACCTTGCAATGTGGAGATATTACTGTTTGTGCATTTACAATATTCATTGATTTTTGCCATTGAAAAACATGTTTTTCATATACCAGAAATGTTTGAAGCTACTGACTGAATGAAAGGAGCTGGCATCTCACTCTCTTTGAATCTTCTTTATCATGCTAGGATTAGCAGGAAAAGGCAAAAAATTTCAGAATTGCACCTTGCAATGTGGAGATATTACTGTTTGTGCATTTACAATATTCATTGATTTTTGCCATTGAAAAACGTCCAGAAATGTTTGAAGCTACTGACTGAATGAAAGGAGCTGGCATCTCACTCTCTTTGAATCTTCTTTATCATGCTAGGATTAGCAGGAAAAAGCAAAAAATTTCAGAATTGCACCTTGCAATGTGGAGTAATTACTGTTTGTGCATTTACAATATTCATTGATTTTTGCCTTTGAAAAACATGTTTTTCATATACCAGAAATGTTTGAAGCTACTGACTGAATGAAAGGAGCTGGCATCTCACTCTCTTTGAATCTTCTTTATCATGCTAGGATTAGCAGGAAAAAGCAAAAAATTTCAGAATTGCACCTTGCAATGTGGAGATATTACTGTTTGTGCATTTACAATATTCATTGATTTTTGCCATTGAAAAACGTTTTTCATATACCAGAAATGTTTGAAGCTACTGACTGAATGAAAGGAGCTGGCATCTCACTCTCTTTGAATCTTCTTTATCATGCTAGGATTAACAGGAAAAAGCAAAAAATTTCAGAATTGCACCTTGCAATGTGGAGATATTACTGTTTGTGCATTTACAATATTCATTGATTTTTGCCATTGAAAAACGTCCAGAAATGTTTGAAGCTACTGACTGAATGAAAGGAGCTGGCATCTCGCTCTCTTTGAATCTTCTTTATCATGCTAGGATTAACAGGAAAAAGCTAAAAATTTCAGAATTGCACCTTGCAATGTGGAGATATTACTGTTTGTGCATTTACAATATTCATTGATTTTTGCCATTGAAAAACATGTTTTTCATATACCAGAATTGTTTGAAGCTACTGACTGAATGAAAGGAGCTGGCATCTCACTCTCTTTGAATCTTCTTTATCATGCTAGGATTAACAGGAAAAAGCAAAAAATTTCAGAATTGCACCTTGCAATGTGGAGATATTACTGTTTGTGCATTTACAATATTCATTGATTTTTGCCATTGAAAAACGTCCAGAAATGTTTGAAGCTACTGACTGAATGAAAGGAGCTGGCATCTCACTCTCTTTGAATCTTCTTTATCATGCTAGGATTAACAGGAAAAAGCTAAAAATTTCAGAATTGCACCTTGCAATGTGGAGATATTACTGTTTGTGCATTTACAATATTCATTGATTTTTGCCATTGAAAAACATGTTTTTCATATACCAGAAATGTTTGAAGCTACTGACTGAATGAAAGGAGCTGGCATCTCACTCTCTTTGAATCTTCTTTATCATGCTAGGATTAGCAGGAAAAAGCAAAAAATTTCAGAATTGCACCTTGCAATGTGGAGATATTACTGTTTGTGCATTTACAATATTCATTGATTTTTGCCATTGAAAAACATGTATTTCATATACCAGAAATGTTTGAAGCTACTGACTGAATGAAAGGAGCTGGCATCTCACTCTCTTTGAATCTTCTTTATCATGCTAGGATTAGCAGGAAAAAGCAAAAAATTTCAGAATTGCACCTTGCAATGTGGAGATATTACTGTTTGTGCATTTACAATATTCATTGATTTTTGCCATTGAAAAACATGTTTTTCATATACCAGAAATGTTTGAAGCTACTGACTGAATGAAAGGAGCTGGCATCTCACTCTCTTTGAATCTTCTTTATCATGCTAGGATTAGCAGGAAAAGGCAAAAAATTTCAGAATTGCACCTTGCAATGTGGAGATATTACTGTTTGTGCATTTACAATATTCATTGATTTTTGCCATTGAAAAACGTCCAGAAATGTTTGAAGCTACTGACTGAATGAAAGGAGCTGGCATCTCACTCTCTTTGAATCTTCTTTATCATGCTAGGATTAGCAGGAAAAAGCAAAAAATTTCAGAATTGCACCTTGCAATGTGGAGATATTACTGTTTGTGCATTTACAATATTCATTGATTTTTGCCATTGAAAAACATGTTTTTCATATACCAGAAATGTTTGAAGCTACTGACTGAATGAAAGGAGCTGGCATCTCACTCTCTTTGAATCTTCTTTATCATGCTAGGATTAGCAGGAAAAAGCAAAAAATTTCAGAATTGCACCTTGCAATGTGGAGATATTACTGTTTGTGCATTTACAATATTCATTGATTTTTGCCATTGAAAAACGTTTTTCATATACCAGAAATGTTTGAAGCTACTGACTGAATGAAAGGAGCTGGCATCTCACTCTCTTTGAATCTTCTTTATCATGCTAGGATTAACAGGAAAAAGCAAAAAATTTCAGAATTGCACCTTGCAATGTGGAGATATTACTGTTTGTGCATTTACAATATTCATTGATTTTTGCCATTGAAAAACGTCCAGAAATGTTTGAAGCTACTGACTGAATGAAAGGAGCTGGCATCTCGCTCTCTTTGAATCTTCTTTATCATGCTAGGATTAACAGGAAAAAGCTAAAAATTTCAGAATTGCACCTTGCAATGTGGAGATATTACTGTTTGTGCATTTACAATATTCATTGATTTTTGCCATTGAAAAACATGTTTTTCATATACCAGAATTGTTTGAAGCTACTGACTGAATGAAAGGAGCTGGCATCTCACTCTCTTTGAATCTTCTTTATCATGCTAGGATTAGCAGGAAAAAGCAAAAAATTTCAGAATTGCGCCTTGCAATGTGGAGATATTACTGTTTGTGCATTTACAATATTCATTGATTTTTGCCATTGAAAAACATGTTTTTCATATACCAGAAATGTTTGAAGCTACTGACTGAATGAAAGGAGCTGGCATCTCACTCTCTTTGAATCTTCTTTATCATGCTAGGATTAGCAGGAAAAAGCAAAAAATTTCAGAATTGCACCTTGCAATGTGGAGATATTACTGTTTGTGCATTTACAATATTCATTGATTTTTGCCATTGAAAAACATGTTTTTCATATACCAGAAATGTTTGAAGCTACTGACTGAATGAAAGGAGCTGGCATCTCACTCTCTTTGAATCTTCTTTATCATGCTAGGATTAACAGGAAAAAGCAAAAAATTTCAGAATTGCACCTTGCAATGTGGAGATATTACTGTTTGTGCATTTACAATATTCATTGATTTTTGCCATTGAAAAACGTCCAGAAATGTTTGAAGCTACTGACTGAATGAAAGGAGCTGGCATCTCACTCTCTTTGAATCTTCTTTATCATGCTAGGATTAGCAGGAAAAAGCAAAAAATTTCAGAATTGCACCTTGCAATGTGGAGATATTACTGTTTGTGCATTTACAATATTCATTGATTTTTGCCATTGAAAAACATGTTTTTCATATACCAGAAATGTTTGAAGCTACTGACTGAATGAAAGGAGCTGGCATCTCACTCTCTTTGAATCTTCTTTATCATTCTAGGATTAACAGGAAAAAGCAAAAAATTTCAGAATTGCACCTTGCAATGTGGAGATATTACTGTTTGTGCATTTACAATATTCATTGATTTTTGCCATTGAAAAACATGTTTTTCATATACCAGAAATGTTTGAAGCTACTGACTGAATGAAAGGAGCTGGCATCTCACTCTCTTTGAATCTTCTTTATCATGCTAGGATTAACAGGAAAAAGCAAAAAAATTCAGAATTGCACCTTGCAATGTGGAGATATTACTGTTTGTGCATTTACAATATTCATTGATTTTTGCCATTGAAAAACGTCCAGAAATGTTTGAAGCTACTGACTGAATGAAAGGAGCTGGCATCTCACTCTCTTTGAATCTTCTTTATCATGCTAGGATTAGCAGGAAAAAGCAAAAAAATTCTGAATTGCACCTTGCAATGTGGAGATATTACTGTTTGTGCATTTACAATATTCATTGATTTTTGCCATTGAAAAACATGTTTTTCATATACCAGAAATGTTTGAAGCTACTGACTGAATGAAAGGAGCTGGCATCTCACTCTCTTTGAATCTTCTTTATCATGCTAGGATTAGCAGGAAAAAGCAAAAATTTCAGAATTGCACCTTGCAATGTGGAGATATTACTGTTTGTGCATTTACAATATTCATTGATTTTTGCCATTGAAAAACATGTTTTTCATATACCAGAAATGTTTGAAGCTACTGACTGAATGAAAGGAGCTGGCATCTCACTCTCTTTGAATCTTCTTTATCATGCTAGGATTAACAGGAAAAAGCAAAAAATTTCAGAATTGCACCTTGCAATGTGGAGATATTACTGTTTGTGCATTTACAATATTCATTGATTTTTCCCATTGAAAAACGTCCAGAAATGTTTGAAGCTACTGACTGAATGAAAGGAGCTGGCATCTCACTCTCTTTGAATCTTCTTTATCATGCTAGGATTAGCAAGAAAAGCAAAAAATTTCAGAATTGCACCTTGCAATGTGGAGATATTACTGTTTGTGCATTTACAATATTCATTGATTTTTGCCATTGAAAAACATGTTTTTCATATAGCAGAAATGTTTGAAGCTACTGACTGAATGAAAGGAGCTGGCATCTCACTCTCTTTGAATCTTCTTTATCATGCTAGGATTAGCAGGAAAAAGCAAAAAATTTCAGAATTGCACCTTGCAATGTGGAGATATTACTGTTTGTGCATTTACAATATTCATTGATTTTTGCCATTGAAAAACGTCCAGAAATGTTTGAAGCTACTGACTGAATGAAAGGAGCTGGCATCTCACTCTCTTTGAATCTTCTTTATCATGCTAGGATTAGCAGGAAAAAGCAAAAAATTTCAGAATTGCACCTTGCAATGTGGAGATATTACTGTTTGTGCATTTACAATATTCATTGATTTTTGCCATTGAAAAACATGTTTTTCATATACCAGAAATGTTTGAAGCTACTGACTGAATGAAAGGAGCTGGCATCTCATTCTCTTTGAATCTTCTTTATCATGCTAGGATTAGCAGGAAAAAGCAAAAAATTTCAGAATTGCACCTTGCAATGTGGAGATATTACTGTTTGTGCATTTACAATATTCATTGATTTTTGCCATTGAAAAACGTCCAGAAATGTTTGAAGCTACTGACTGAATGAAAGGAGCTGGCATCTCACTCTCTTTGAATCTTCTTTATCATGCTAGGATTAGCAGGAAAAAGCAAAAAATTTCAGAATTGCACCTTGCAATGTGGAGATATTACTGTTTGTGCATTTACAATATTCATTGATTTTTGCCATTGAAAAACGTTTTTCATATACCAGAAATGTTTGAAGCTACTGACTGAATGAAAGGAGCTGGCATCTCACTCTCTTTGAATCTTCTTTATCATGCTAGGATTAACAGGAAAAAGCAAAAAATTTCAGAATTGCACCTTGCAATGTGGAGATATTACTGTTTGTGCATTTACAATATTCATTGATTTTTGCCATTGAAAAACGTCCAGAAATGTTTGAAGCTACTGACTGAATGAAAGGAGCTGGCATCTCGCTCTCTTTGAATCTTCTTTATCATGCTAGGATTAACAGTAAAAAGCTAAAAATTTCAGAATTGCACCTTGCAATGTGGAGATATTACTGTTTGTGCATTTACAATATTCATTGATTTTTGCCATTGAAAAACATGTTTTTCATATACCAGAATTGTTTGAAGCTACTGACTGAATGAAAGGAGCTGGCATCTCACTCTCTTTGAATCTTCTTTATCATGCTAGGATTAGCAGGAAAAAGCAAAAAATTTCAGAATTGCGCCTTGCAATGTGGAGATATTACTGTTTGTGCATTTACAATATTCATTGATTTTTGCCATTGAAAAACATGTTTTTCATATACCAGAAATGTTTGAAGCTACTGACTGAATGAAAGGAGCTGGCATCTCACTCTCTTTGAATCTTCTTTATCATGCTAGGATTAGCAGGAAAAAGCAAAAAATTTCAGAATTGCACCTTGCAATGTGGAGATATTACTGTTTGTGCATTTACAATATTCATTGATTTTTGCCATTGAAAAACATGTTTTTCATATACCAGAAATGTTTGAAGCTACTGACTGAATGAAAGGAGCTGGCATCTCACTCTCTTTGAATCTTCTTTATCATGCTAGGATTAACAGGAAAAAGCAAAAAATTTCAGAATTGCACCTTGCAATGTGGAGATATTACTGTTTGTGCATTTACAATATTCATTGATTTTTGCCATTGAAAAACGTCCAGAAATGTTTGAAGCTACTGACTGAATGAAAGGAGCTGGCATCTCACTCTCTTTGAATCTTCTTTATCATGCTAGGATTAGCAGGAAAAAGCAAAAAATTTCAGAATTGCACCTTGCAATGTGGAGATATTACTGTTTGTGCATTTACAATATTCATTGATTTTTGCCATTGAAAAACGTCCAGAAATGTTTGAAGCTACTGACTGAATGAAAGGAGCTGGCATCTCACTCTCTTTGAATCTTCTTTATCATGCTAGGATTAGCAGGAAAAAGCAAAAAATTTCAGAATTGCACCTTGCAATGTGGAGATATTACTGTTTGTGCATTTACAATATTCATTGATTTTTGCCATTGAAAAACATGTTTTTCATATACCAGAAATGTTTGAAGCTACTGACTGAATGAAAGGAGCTGGCATCTCATTCTCTTTGAATCTTCTTTATCATGCTAGGATTAGCAGGAAAAAGCAAAAAATTTCAGAATTGCACCTTGCAATGTGGAGATATTACTGTTTGTGCATTTACAATATTCATTGATTTTTGCCATTGAAAAACGTCCAGAAATGTTTGAAGCTACTGACTGAATGAAAGGAGCTGGCATCTCACTCTCTTTGAATCTTCTTTATCATGCTAGGATTAGCAGGAAAAAGCAAAAAATTTCAGAATTGCACCTTGCAATGTGGAGATATTACTGTTTGTGCATTTACAATATTCATTGATTTTTGCCATTGAAAAACGTTTTTCATATACCAGAAATGTTTGAAGCTACTGACTGAATGAAAGGAGCTGGCATCTCACTCTCTTTGAATCTTCTTTATCATGCTAGGATTAACAGGAAAAAGCAAAAAATTTCAGAATTGCACCTTGCAATGTGGAGATATTACTGTTTGTGCATTTACAATATTCATTGATTTTTGCCATTGAAAAACGTCCAGAAATGTTTGAAGCTACTGACTGAATGAAAGGAGCTGGCATCTCGCTCTCTTTGAATCTTCTTTATCATGCTAGGATTAACAGTAAAAAGCTAAAAATTTCAGAATTGCACCTTGCAATGTGGAGATATTACTGTTTGTGCATTTACAATATTCATTGATTTTTGCCATTGAAAAACATGTTTTTCATATACCAGAATTGTTTGAAGCTACTGACTGAATGAAAGGAGCTGGCATCTCACTCTCTTTGAATCTTCTTTATCATGCTAGGATTAGCAGGAAAAAGCAAAAAATTTCAGAATTGCGCCTTGCAATGTGGAGATATTACTGTTTGTGCATTTACAATATTCATTGATTTTTGCCATTGAAAAACATGTTTTTCATATACCAGAAATGTTTGAAGCTACTGACTGAATGAAAGGAGCTGGCATCTCACTCTCTTTGAATCTTCTTTATCATGCTAGGATTAGCAGGAAAAAGCAAAAAATTTCAGAATTGCACCTTGCAATGTGGAGATATTACTGTTTGTGCATTTACAATATTCATTGATTTTTGCCATTGAAAAACATGTTTTTCATATACCAGAAATGTTTGAAGCTACTGACTGAATGAAAGGAGCTGGCATCTCACTCTCTTTGAATCTTCTTTATCATGCTAGGATTAACAGGAAAAAGCAAAAAATTTCAGAATTGCACCTTGCAATGTGGAGATATTACTGTTTGTGCATTTACAATATTCATTGATTTTTGCCATTGAAAAACGTCCAGAAATGTTTGAAGCTACTGACTGAATGAAAGGAGCTGGCATCTCACTCTCTTTGAATCTTCTTTATCATGCTAGGATTAGCAGGAAAAAGCAAAAAATTTCAGAATTGCACCTTGCAATGTGGAGATATTACTGTTTGTGCATTTACAATATTCATTGATTTTTGCCATTGAAAAACATGTTTTTCATATACCAGAAATGTTTGAAGCTACTGACTGAATGAAAGGAGCTGGCATCTCACTCTCTTTGAATCTTCTTTATCATTCTAGGATTAACAGGAAAAAGCAAAAAATTTCAGAATTGCACCTTGCAATGTGGAGATATTACTGTTTGTGCATTTACAATATTCATTGATTTTTGCCATTGAAAAACATGTTTTTCATATACCAGAAATGTTTGAAGCTACTGACTGAATGAAAGGAGCTGGCATCTCACTCTCTTTGAATCTTCTTTATCATGCTAGGATTAACAGGAAAAAGCAAAAAATTTCAGAATTGCACCTTGCAATGTGGAGATATTACTGTTTGTGCATTTACAATATTCATTGATTTTTGCCATTGAAAAACGTCCAGAAATGTTTGAAGCTACTGACTGAATGAAAGGAGCTGGCATCTCACTCTCTTTGAATCTTCTTTATCATGCTAGGATTAGCAGGAAAAAGCAAAAAAATTCTGAATTGCACCTTGCAATGTGGAGATATTACTGTTTGTGCATTTACAATATTCATTGATTTTTGCCATTGAAAAACATGTTTTTCATATACCAGAAATGTTTGAAGCTACTGACTGAATGAAAGGAGCTGGCATCTCACTCTCTTTGAATCTTCTTTATCATGCTAGGATTAGCAGGAAAAAGCAAAAAATTTCAGAATTGCACCTTGCAATGTGGAGATATTACTGTTTGTGCATTTACAATATTCATTGATTTTTGCCATTGAAAAACATGTTTTTCATATACCAGAAATGTTTGAAGCTACTGACTGAATGAAAGGAGCTGGCATCTCACTCTCTTTGAATCTTCTTTATCATGCTAGGATTAACAGGAAAAAGCAAAAAATTTCAGAATTGCACCTTGCAATGTGGAGATATTACTGTTTGTGCATTTACAATATTCATTGATTTTTCCCATTGAAAAACGTCCAGAAATGTTTGAAGCTACTGACTGAATGAAAGGAGCTGGCATCTCACTCTCTTTGAATCTTCTTTATCATGCTAGGATTAGCAAGAAAAAGCAAAAAATTTCAGAATTGCACCTTGCAATGTGGAGATATTACTGTTTGTGCATTTACAATATTCATTGATTTTTGCCATTGAAAAACATGTTTTTCATATACCAGAAATGTTTGAAGCTACTGACTGAATGAAAGGAGCTGGCATCTCACTCTCTTTGAATCTTCTTTATCATGCTAGGATTAGCAGGAAAAAGCAAAAAATTTCAGAATTGCACCTTGCAATGTGGAGATATTACTGTTTGTGCATTTACAATATTCATTGATTTTTGCCATTGAAAAACGTCCAGAAATGTTTGAAGCTACTGACTGAATGAAAGGAGCTGGCATCTCACTCTCTTTGAATCTTCTTTATCATGCTAGGATTAGCAGGAAAAAGCAAAAAATTTCAGAATTGCACCTTGCAATGTGGAGATATTACTGTTTGTGCATTTACAATATTCATTGATTTTTGCCATTGAAAAACATGTTTTTCATATACCAGAAATGTTTGAAGCTACTGACTGAATGAAAGGAGCTGGCATCTCATTCTCTTTGAATCTTCTTTATCATGCTAGGATTAGCACGAAAAAGCAAAAAATTTCAGAATTGCACCTTGCAATGTGGAGATATTACTGTTTGTGCATTTACAATATTCATTGATTTTTGCCATTGAAAAACGTCCAGAAATGTTTGAAGCTACTGACTGAATGAAAGGAGCTGGCATCTCACTCTCTTTGAATCTTCTTTATCATGCTAGGATTAGCAGGAAAAAGCAAAAAATTTCAGAATTGCACCTTGCAATGTGGAGATATTACTGTTTGTGCATTTACAATATTCATTGATTTTTGCCATTGAAAAACGTTTTTCATATACCAGAAATGTTTGAAGCTACTGACTGAATGAAAGGAGCTGGCATCTCACTGTCTTTGAATCTTCTTTATCATGCTAGGATTAACAGGAAAAAGCAAAAAATTTCAGAATTGCACCTTGCAATGTGGAGATATTACTGTTTGTGCATTTACAATATTCATTGATTTTTGCCATTGAAAAACGTCCAGAAATGTTTGAAGCTACTGACTGAATGAAAGGAGCTGGCATCTCACTCTCTTTGAATCTTCTTTATCATGCTAGGATTAACAGGAAAAAGCTAAAAATTTCAGAATTGCACCTTGCAATGTGGAGATATTACTGTTTGTGCATTTACAATATTCATTGATTTTTGCCATTGAAAAACATGTTTTTCATATGCCAGAAATGTTTGAAGCTACTGACTGAATGAAAGGAGCTGGCATCTCACTCTCTTTGAATCTTCTTTATCATGCTAGGATTAGCAGGAAAAAGCAAAAAATTTCAGAATTGCACCTTGCAATGTGGAGATATTACTGTTTGTGCATTTACAATATTCATTGATTTTTGCCATTGAAAAACATGTTTTTCATATACCAGAAATGTTTGAAGCTACTGACTGAATGAAAGGAGCTGGCATCTCACTCTCTTTGAATCTTCTTTATCATGCTAGGATTAGCAGGAAAAAGCAAAAAATTTCAGAATTGCACCTTGCAATGTGGAGATATTACTGTTTGTGCATTTACAATATTCATTGATTTTTGCCATTGAAAAACATGTTTTTCATATACCAGAAATGTTTGAAGCTACTGACTGAATGAAAGGAGCTGGCATCTCACTCTCTTTGAATCTTCTTTATCATGCTAGGATTAACAGGAAAAAGCAAAAAATTTCAGAATTGCACCTTGCAATGTGGAGATATTACTGTTTGTGCATTTACAATATTCATTGATTTTTGCCATTGAAAAACGTCCAGAAATGTTTGAAGCTACTGACTGAATGAAAGGAGCTGGCATCTCACTCTCTTTGAATCTTCTTTATCATGCTAGGATTAGCAGGAAAAAGCAAAAAATTTCAGAATTGCACCTTGCAATGTGGAGATATTACTGTTTGTGCATTTACAATATTCATTGATTTTTGCCATTGAAAAACATGTTTTTCATATACCAGAAATGTTTGAAGCTACTGACTGAATGAAAGGAGCTGGCATCTCACTCTCTTTGAATCTTCTTTATCATGCTAGGATTAGCAGGAAAAAGCAAAAAATTTCAGAATTGCACCTTGCAATGTGGAGATATTACTGTTTGTGCATTTACAATATTCATTGATTTTTGCCATTGAAAAACGTCCAGAAATGTTTGAAGCTACTGACTGAATGAAAGGAGCTGGCATCTCACTCTCTTTGAATCTTCTTTATCATGCTAGGATTAGCAGGAAAAAGCAAAAAATTTCAGAATTGCACCTTGCAATGTGGAGATATTACTGTTTGTGCATTTACAATATTCATTGATTTTTGCCATTGAAAAACGTTTTTCATATACCAGAAATGTTTGAAGCTACTGACTGAATGAAAGGAGCTGGCATCTCACTCTCTTTGAATCTTCTTTATCATGCTAGGATTAACAGGAAAAAGCAAAAAATTTCAGAATTGCACCTTGCAATGTGGAGATATTACTGTTTGTGCATTTACAATATTCATTGATTTTTGCCATTGAAAAACGTCCAGAAATGTTTGAAGCTACTGACTGAATGAAAGGAGCTGGCATCTCACTCTCTTTGAATCTTTATCATGCTAGGATTAACAGGAAAAAGCTAAAAATTTCAGAATTGCACCTTGCAATGTGGAGATATTACTGTTTGTGCATTTACAATATTCATTGATTTTTGCCATTGAAAAACATGTTTTTCATATACCAGAAATGTTTGAAGCTACTGACTGAATGAAAGGAGCTGGCATCTCACTCTCTTTGAATCTTCTTTATCATGCTAGGATTAGCAGGAAAAAGCAAAAAATTTCAGAATTGCACCTTGCAATGTGGAGATATTACTGTTTGTGCATTTACAATATTCATTGATTTTTGCCATTGAAAAACATGTTTTTCATATACCAGAAATGTTTGAAGCTACTGACTGAATGAAAGGAGCTGGCATCTCACTCTCTTTGAATCTTCTTTATCATGCTAGGATTAACAGGAAAAAGCAAAAAATTTCAGAATTGCACCTTGCAATGTGGAGATATTACTGTTTGTGCATTTACAATATTCATTGATTTTTGCCATTGAAAAACGTCCAGAAATGTTTGAAGCTACTGACTGAATGAAAGGAGCTGGCATCTCACTCTCTTTGAATCTTCTTTATCATGCTAGGATTAGCAGGAAAAAGCAAAAAATTTCAGAATTGCACCTTGCAATGTGGAGATATTACTGTTTGTGCATTTACAATATTCATTGATTTTTGCCATTGAAAAACATGTTTTTCATATACCAGAAATGTTTGAAGCTACTGACTGAATGAAAGGAGCTGGCATCTCACTCTCTTTGAATCTTCTTTATCATGCTAGGATTAACAGGAAAAAGCAAAAAATTTCAGAATTGCACCTTGCAATGTGGAGATATTACTGTTTGTGCATTTACAATAATCATTGATTTTTGCCATTGAAAAACATGTTTTTCATATACCAGAAATGTTTGAAGCTACTGACTGAATGAAAGGAGCTGGCATCTCACTCTCTTTGAATCTTCTTTATCATGCTAGGATTAGCAGGAAAAAGCAAAAAATTTCAGAATTGCACCTTGCAATGTGGAGATATTACTGTTTGTGCATTTACAATATTCATTGATTTTTGCCATTGAAAAACGTCCAGAAATGTTTGAAGCTACTGACTGAATGAAAGGAGCTGGCATCTCACTCTCTTTGAATCTTCTTTATCATGCTAGGATTAGCAGGAAAAAGCAAAAAATTTCAGAATTGCACCTTGCAATGTGGAGATATTACTGTTTGTGCATTTACAATATTCATTGATTTTTGCCATTGAAAAACATGTTTTTCATATACCAGAAATGTTTGAAGCTACTGACTGAATGAAAGGAGCTGGCATCTCACTCTCTTTGAATCTTCTTTATCATGCTAGGATTAACAGGAAAAAGCAAAAAATTTCAGAATTGCACCTTGCAATGTGGAGATATTACTGTTTGTGCATTTACAATATTCATTGATTTTTGCCATTGAAAAACGTCCAGAAATGTTTGAAGCTACTGACTGAATGAAAGGAGCTGGCATCTCACTCTCTTTGAATCTTCTTTATCATGCTAGGATTAGCAGGAAAAAGCAAAAAATTTCAGAATTGCACCTTGCAATGTGGAGATATTACTGTTTGTGCATTTACAATATTCATTGATTTTTGCCATTGAAAAACATGTTTTTCATATACCAGAAATGTTTGAAGCTACTGACTGAATGAAAGGAGCTGGCATCTCACTCTCTTTGAATCTTCTTTATCATGCTAGGATTAACAGGAAAAAGCAAAAAATTTCAGAATTGCACCTTGCAATGTGGAGATATTACTGTTTGTGCATTTACAATAATCATTGATTTTTGCCATTGAAAAACATGTTTTTCATATACCAGAAATGTTTGAAGCTACTGACTGAATGAAAGGAGCTGGCATCTCACTCTCTTTGAATCTTCTTTATCATGCTAGGATTAACAGGAAAAAGCAAAAAATTTCAGAATTGCACCTTGCAATGTGGAGATATTACTGTTTGTGCATTTACAATATTCATTGATTTTTGCCATTGAAAAACGTCCAGAAATGTTTGAAGCTACTGACTGAATGAAAGGAGCTGGCATCTCACTCTCTTTGAATCTTCTTTATCATGCTAGGATTAGCAGGAAAAAGCAAAAAATTTCTGAATTGCACCTTGCAATGTGGAGATATTACTGTTTGTGCATTTACAATATTCATTGATTTTTGCCATTGAAAAACATGTTTTTCATATACCAGAAATGTTTGAAGCTACTGACTGAATGAAAGGAGCTGGCATCTCACTCTCTTTGAATCTTCTTTATCATGCTAGGATTAGCAGGAAAAAGCAAAAAATTTCAGAATTGCACCTTGCAATGTGGAGATATTACTGTTTGTGCATTTACAATATTCATTGATTTTTGCCATTGAAAAACATGTTTTTCATATACCAGAAATGTTTGAAGCTACTGACTGAATGAAAGGAGCTGGCATCTCACTCTCTTTGAATCTTCTTTATCATGCTAGGATTAACAGGAAAAAGCAAAAAATTTCAGAATTGCACCTTGCAATGTGGAGATATTACTGTTTGTGCATTTACAATATTCATTGATTTTTGCCATTGAAAAACATGTTTTTCATATACCAGAAATGTTTGAAGCTACTGACTGAATGAAAGGAGCTGGCATCTCACTCTCTTTGAATCTTCTTTATCATGCTAGGATTAGCAGGAAAAAGCAAAAAATTTCAGAATTGCACCTTGCAATGTGGAGATATTACTGTTTGTGCATTTACAATATTCATTGATTTTTGCCATTGAAAAACATGTTTTTCATATACCAGAAATGTTTGAAGCTACTGACTGAATGAAAGGAGCTGGCATCTCACTCTCTTTGAATCTTCTTTATCATGCTAGGATTAACAGGAAAAAGCAAAAAATTTCAGAATTGCACCTTGCAATGTGGAGATATTACTGTTTGTGCATTTACAATATTCATTGATTTTTGCCATTGAAAAACGTCCAGAAATGTTTGAAGCTACTGACTGAATGAAAGGAGCTGGCATCTCACTCTCTTTGAATCTTCTTTATCATGCTAGGATTAGCAGGAAAAAGCAAAAAATTTCAGAATTGCACCTTGCAATGTGGAGATATTACTGTTTGTGCATTTACAATATTCATTGATTTTTGCCATTGAAAAACATGTTTTTCATATACCAGAAATGTTTGAAGCTACTGACTGAATGAAAGGAGCTGGCATCTCACTCTCTTTGAATCTTCTTTATCATGCTAGGATTAACAGGAAAAAGCAAAAAATTTCAGAATTGCACCTTGCAATGTGGAGATATTACTGTTTGTGCATTTACAATATTCATTGATTTTTGAAATTGAAAAACATGTTTTGCATATACCAGAAATGTTTGAAGCTACTGACTGAATGAAAGGAGCTGGCATCTCACTCTCTTTGAATCTTCTTTATCATGCTAGGATTAACAGGAAAAAGCAAAAAATTTCAGAATTGCACCTTGCAATGTGGAGATATTACTGTTTGTGCATTTACAATATTCATTGATTTTTGCCATTGAAAAACATGTTTTTCATATACCAGAAATGTTTGAAGCTACTGACTGAACGAAAGGAGCTGGCATCTCACTCTCTTTGAATCTTCTTTATCATGCTAGGATTAGCAGGAAAAAGCAAAAAATTTCAGAATTGCACCTTGCAATGTGGAGATATTACTGTTTGTGCATTTACAATATTCATTGATTTTTGCCATTGAAAAACATGTTTTTCATATACCAGAAATGTTTGAAGCTACTGACTGAATGAAAGGAGCTGGCATCTCACTCTCTTTGAATCTTCTTTATCATGCTAGGATTAACAGGAAAAAGCAAAAAATTTCAGAATTGCACCTTGCAATGTGGAGATATTACTGTTTGTGCATTTACAATATTCATTGATTTTTGCCATTGAAAAACATGTTTTTCATATACCAGAAATGTTTGAAGCTACTGACTGAACGAAAGGAGCTGGCATCTCACTCTCTTTGAATCTTCTTTATCATGCTAGGATTAGCAGGAAAAAGCAAAAAATTTCAGAATTGCACCTTGCAATGTGCAGATATTACTGTTTGTGCATTTACAATATTCATTGATTTTTGCCATTGAAAAACATGTTTTTCATATACCAGAAATGTTTGAAGCTACTGACTGAATGAAAGGAGCTGGCATCTCACTCTCTTTGAATCTTCTTTATCATGCTAGGATTAACAGGAAAAAGCAAAAAATTTCAGAATTGCACCTTGCAATGTGGAGATATTACTGTTTGTGCATTTACAATATTCATTGATTTTTGCCATTGAAAAACGTCCAGAAATGTTTGAAGCTACTGACTGAATGAAAGGAGCTGGCATCTCACTCTCTTTGAATGTTCTTTATCATGCTAGGATTAGCAGGAAAAAGCAAAAAATTTCAGAATTGCACCTTGCAATGTGGAGATATTACTGTTTGTGCATTTACAATATTCATTAATTTTTGCCATTGAAAAACATGTTTTTCATATACCAGAAATGTTTGAAGCTACTGACTGAATGAAAGGAGCTGGCATCTCACTCTCTTTGAATCTTCTTTATCATGCTAGGATTAGCAGGAAAAAGCAAAAAATTTCAGAATTGCACCTTGCAATGTGGAGATATTACTGTTTGTGCATTTACAATATTCATGGATTTTTGCCATTGAAAAACGTCCAGAAATGTTTGAAGCTACTGACTGAATGAAAGGAGCTGGCATCTCACTCTCTTTGAATCTTCTTTATCATGCTAGGATTAGCAGGAAAAAGCAAAAAATTTCAGAATTGCACCTTGCAATGTGGAGATATTGCTGTTTGTGCATTTACAATATTCATTGATTTTTGCCATTGAAAAACATGTTTTTCATATACCAGAAATGTTTGAAGCTACTGACTGAATGAAAGGAGCTGGCATCTCACTCTCTTTGAATCTTCTTTATCATGCTAGGATTAGCAGGAAAAAGCAAAAAATTTCAGAATTGCACCTTGCAATGTGGAGATATTACTGTTTGTGCATTTACAATATTCATTGATTTTTGCCATTGAAAAACGTCCAGAAATGTTTGAAGCTACTGACTGAATGAAAGGAGCTGGCATCTCACTCTCTTTGAATCTTCTTTATCATGCTAGGATTAGCAGGAAAAAGCAAAAAATTTCAGAATTGCACCTTGCAATGTGGAGATATTACTGTTTGTGCATTTACAATATTCATTGATTTTTGCCATTGAAAAACGTTTTTCATATACCAGAAATGTTTGAAGCTACTGACTGAATGAAAGGAGCTGGCATCTCACTCTCTTTGAATCTTCTTTATCATGCTAGGATTAACAGGAAAAAGCAAAAAATTTCAGAATTGCACCTTGCAATGTGGAGATATTACTGTTTGTGCATTTACAATATTCATTGATTTTTGCCATTGAAAAACGTCCAGAAATGTTTGAAGCTACTGACTGAATGAATGGAGCTGGCATCTCACTCTCTTTGAATCTTTATCATGCTAGGATTAACAGGAAAAAGCTAAAAATTTCAGAATTGCACCTTGCAATGTGGAGATATTACTGTTTGTGCATTTACAATATTCATTGATTTTTGCCATTGAAAAACATGTTTTTCATATACCAGAAATGTTTGAAGCTACTGACTGAATGAAAGGAGCTGGCATCTCACTCTCTTTGAATCTTCTTTATCATGCTAGGATTAGCAGGAAAAAGCAAAAAATTTCAGAATTGCACCTTGCAATGTGGAGATATTACTGTTTGTGCATTTACAATATTCATTGATTTTTGCCATTGAAAAACATGTTTTTCATATACCAGAAATGTTTGAAGCTACTGACTGAATGAAAGGAGCTGGCATCTCACTCTCTTTGAATCTTCTTTATCATGCTAGGATTAACAGGAAAAAGCAAAAAATTTCAGAATTGCACCTTGCAACGTGGAGATATTACTGTTTGTGCATTTACAATATTCATTGATTTTTGCCATTGAAAAACATGTTTTTCATATACCAGAAATGTTTGAAGCTACTGACTGAATGAAAGGAGCTGGCATCTCACTCTCTTTGAATCTTCTTTATCATGCTAGGATTAGCAGGAAAAAGCAAAAAATTTCAGAATTGCACCTTGCAATGTGGAGATATTACTGTTTGTGCATTTACAATATTCATTGATTTTTGCCATTGAAAAACATGTTTTTCATATACCAGAAATGTTTGAAGCTACTGACTGAATGAAAGGAGCTGGCATCTCACTCTCTTTGAATCTTCTTTATCATGCTAGGATTAACAGGAAAAAGCAAAAAATTTCAGAATTGCACCTTGCAATGTGGAGATATTACTGTTTGTGCATTTACAATATTCATTGATTTTTGCCATTGAAAAACGTCCAGAAATGTTTGAAGCTACTGACTGAATGAAAGGAGCTGGCATCTCACTCTCTTTGAATCTTCTTTATCATGCTAGGATTAGCAGGAAAAAGCAAAAAATTTCAGAATTGCACTTTGCAATGTGGAGATATTACTGTTTGTGCATTTACAATATTCATTGATTTTTGCCATTGAAAAACATGTTTTTCATATACCAGAAATGTTTGAAGCTACTGACTGAATGAAAGGAGCTGGCATCTCACTCTCTTTGAATCTTCTTTATCATGCTAGGATTAACAGGAAAAAGCAAAAAATTTCAGAATTGCACCTTGCAATGTGGAGATATTACTGTTTGTGCATTTACAATATTCATTGATTTTTGCCATTGAAAAACATGTTTTGCATATACCAGAAATGTTTGAAGCTACTGACTGAATGAAAGGAGCTGGCATCTCACTCTCTTTGAATCTTCTTTATCATGCTAGGATTAACAGGAAAAAGCAAAAAATTTCAGAATTGCACCTTGCAATGTGGAGATATTACTGTTTGTGCATTTACAATATTCATTGATTTTTGCCATTGAAAAACATGCTTTTCATATACCAGAAATGTTTGAAGCTACTGACTGAACGAAAGGAGCTGGCATCTCACTCTCTTTGAATCTTCTTTATCATGCTAGGATTAGCAGGAAAAAGCAAAAAATTTCAGAATTGCACCTTGCAATGTGGAGATATTACTGTTTGTGCATTTACAATATTCATTGATTTTTGCCATTGAAAAACATGTTTTTCATATACCAGAAATGTTTGAAGCTACTGACTGAACGAAAGGAGCTGGCATCTCACTCTCTTTGAATCTTCTTTATCATGCTAGGATTAGCAGGAAAAAGCAAAAAATTTCAGAATTGCACCTTGCAATGTGGAGATATTACTGTTTGTGCATTTACAATATTCATTGATTTTTGCCATTGAAAAACATGTTTTTCATATACCAGAAATGTTTGAAGCTACTGACTGAATGAAAGGAGCTGGCATCTCACTCTCTTTGAATCTTCTTTATCATGCTAGGATTAACAGGAAAAAGCAAAAAATTTCAGAATTGCACCTTGCAATGTGGAGATATTACTGTTTGTGCATTTACAATATTCATTGATTTTTGCCATTGAAAAACGTCCAGAAATGTTTGAAGCTACTGACTGAATGAAAGGAGCTGGCATCTCACTCTCTTTGAATGTTCTTTATCATGCTAGGATTAGCAGGAAAAAGCAAAAAATTTCAGAATTGCACCTTGCAATGTGGAGATATTACTGTTTGTGCATTTACAATATTCATTGATTTTTGCCATTGAAAAACATGTTTTTCATATACCAGAAATGTTTGAAGCTACTGACTGAATGAAAGGAGCTGGCATCTCACTCTCTTTGAATCTTCTTTATCATGCTAGGATTAACAGGAAAAAGCAAAAAATTTCAGAATTGCACCTTGCAATGTGGAGATATTACTGTTTGTGCATTTACAATATTCATTGATTTTTGCCATTGAAAAACATGTTTTGCATATACCAGAAATGTTTGAAGCTACTGACTGAATGAAAGGAGCTGGCATCTCACTCTCTTTGAATCTTCTTTATCATGCTAGGATTAACAGGAAAAAGCAAAAAATTTCAGAATTGCACCTTGCAATGTGGAGATATTACTGTTTGTGCATTTACAATATTCATTGATTTTTGCCATTGAAAAACATGTTTTTCATATACCAGAAATGTTTGAAGCTACTGACTGAACGAAAGGAGCTGGCATCTCACTCTCTTTGAATCTTCTTTATCATGCTAGGATTAGCAGGAAAAAGCAAAAAATTTCAGAATTGCACCTTGCAATGTGGAGATATTACTGTTTGTGCATTTACAATATTCATTGATTTTTGCCATTGAAAAACATGTTTTTCATATACCAGAAATGTTTGAAGCTACTGACTGAATGAAAGGAGCTGGCATCTCACTCTCTTTGAATCTTCTTTATCATGCTAGGATTAACAGGAAAAAGCAAAAAATTTCAGAATTGCACCTTGCAATGTGGAGATATTACTGTTTGTGCATTTACAATATTCATTGATTTTTGCCATTGAAAAACATGTTTTTCATATACCAGAAATGTTTGAAGCTACTGACTGAATGAAAGGAGCTGGCATCTCACTCTCTTTGAATCTTCTTTATCATGCTAGGATTAACAGGAAAAAGCAAAAAATTTCAGAATTGCACCTTGCAATGTGGAGATATTACTGTTTGTGCATTTACAATATTCATTGATTTTTGCCATTGAAAAACGTCCAGAAATGTTTGAAGCTACTGACTGAATGAAAGGAGCTGGCATCTCACTCTCTTTGAATCTTCTTTATCATGCTAGGATTAGCAGGAAAAAGCAAAAAATTTCAGAATTGCACCTTGCAATGTGGAGATATTACTGTTTGTGCATTTACAATATTCATTGATTTTTGCCATTGAAAAACATGTTTTTCATATACCAGAAATGTTTGAAGCTACTGACTGAATGAAAGGAGCTGGCATCTCACTCTCTTTGAATCTTCTTTATCATGCTAGGATTAGCAGGAAAAAGCAAAAAATTTCAGAATTGCACCTTGCAATGTGGAGATATTACTGTTTGTGCATTTACAATATTCATTGATTTTTGCCATTGAAAAACGTCCAGAAATGTTTGAAGCTACTGACTGAATGAAAGGAGCTGGCATCTCACTCTCTTTGAATCTTCTTTATCATGCTAGGATTAGCAGGAAAAAGCAAAAAATTTCAGAATTGCACCTTGCAATGTGGAGATATTGCTGTTTGTGCATTTACAATATTCATTGATTTTTGCCATTGAAAAACATGTTTTTCATATACCAGAAATGTTTGAAGCTACTGACTGAATGAAAGGAGCTGGCATCTCACTCTCTTTGAATCTTCTTTATCATGCTAGGATTAGCAGGAAAAAGCAAAAAATTTCAGAATTGCACCTTGCAATGTGGAGATATTACTGTTTGTGCATTTACAATATTCATTGATTTTTGCCATTGAAAAACGTCCAGAAATGTTTGAAGCTACTGACTGAATGAAAGGAGCTGGCATCTCACTCTCTTTGAATCTTCTTTATCATGCTAGGATTAGCAGGAAAAAGCAAAAAATTTCAGAATTGCACCTTGCAATGTGGAGATATTACTGTTTGTGCATTTACAATATTCATTGATTTTTGCCATTGAAAAACGTTTTTCATATACCAGAAATGTTTGAAGCTACTGACTGAATGAAAGGAGCTGGCATCTCACTCTCTTTGAATCTTCTTTATCATGCTAGGATTAACAGGAAAAAGCAAAAAATTTCAGAATTGCACCTTGCAATGTGGAGATATTACTGTTTGTGCATTTACAATATTCATTGATTTTTGCCATTGAAAAACGTCCAGAAATGTTTGAAGCTACTGACTGAATGAAAGGAGCTGGCATCTCACTCTCTTTGAATCTTTATCATGCTAGGATTAACAGGAAAAAGCTAAAAATTTCAGAATTGCACCTTGCAATGTGGAGATATTACTGTTTGTGCATTTACAATATTCATTGATTTTTGCCATTGAAAAACATGTTTTTCATATACCAGAAATGTTTGAAGCTACTGACTGAATGAAAGGAGCTGGCATCTCACTCTCTTTGAATCTTCTTTATCATGCTAGGATTAGCAGGAAAAAGCAAAAAATTTCAGAATTGCACCTTGCAATGTGGAGATATTACTGTTTGTGCATTTACAATATTCATTGATTTTTGCCATTGAAAAACATGTTTTTCATATACCAGAAATGTTTGAAGCTACTGACTGAATGAAAGGAGCTGGCATCTCACTCTCTTTGAATCTTCTTTATCATGCTAGGATTAACAGGAAAAAGCAAAAAATTTCAGAATTGCACCTTGCAATGTGGAGATATTACTGTTTGTGCATTTACAATATTCATTGATTTTTGCCATTGAAAAACGTCCAGAAATGTTTGAAGCTACTGACTGAATGAAAGGAGCTGGCATCTCACTCTCTTTGAATCTTCTTTATCATGCTAGGATTAGCAGGAAAAAGCAAAAAATTTCAGAATTGCACTTTGCAATGTGGAGATATTACTGTTTGTGCATTTACAATATTCATTGATTTTTGCCATTGAAAAACATGTTTTTCATATACCAGAAATGTTTGAAGCTACTGACTGAATGAAAGGAGCTGGCATCTCACTCTCTTTGAATCTTCTTTATCATGCTAGGATTAACAGGAAAAAGCAAAAAATTTCAGAATTGCACCTTGCAATGTGGAGATATTACTGTTTGTGCATTTACAATATTCATTGATTTTTGCCATTGAAAAACATGTTTTGCATATACCAGAAATGTTTGAAGCTACTGACTGAATGAAAGGAGCTGGCATCTCACTCTCTTTGAATCTTCTTTATCATGCTAGGATTAACAGGAAAAAGCAAAAAATTTCAGAATTGCACCTTGCAATGTGGAGATATTACTGTTTGTGCATTTACAATATTCATTGATTTTTGCCATTGAAAAACATGCTTTTCATATACCAGAAATGTTTGAAGCTACTGACTGAACGAAAGGAGCTGGCATCTCACACTCTTTGAATCTTCTTTATCATGCTAGGATTAGCAGGAAAAAGCAAAAAATTTCAGAATTGCACCTTGCAATGTGGAGATATTACTGTTTGTGCATTTACAATATTCATTGATTTTTGCCATTGAAAAACATGTTTTTCATATACCAGAAATGTTTGAAGCTACTGACTGAACGAAAGGAGCTGGCATCTCACTCTCTTTGAATCTTCTTTATCATGCTAGGATTAGCAGGAAAAAGCAAAAAATTTCAGAATTGCACCTTGCAATGTGGAGATATTACTGTTTGTGCATTTACAATATTCATTGATTTTTGCCATTGAAAAACATGTTTTTCATATACCAGAAATGTTTGAAGCTACTGACTGAAGGAAAGGAACTGGCATCTCACTCTCTTTGAATCTTCTTTATCATGCTAGGATTAACAGGAAAAAGCAAAAAATTTCAGAATTGCACCTTGCAATGTGGAGATATTACTGTTTGTGCATTTACAATATTCATTGATTTTTGCCATTGAAAAACGTCCAGAAATGTTTGAAGCTACTGACTGAATGAAAGGAGCTGGCATCTCACTCTCTTTGAATGTTCTTTATCATGCTAGGATTAGCAGGAAAAAGCAAAAAATTTCAGAATTGCACCTTGCAATGTGGAGATATTACTGTTTGTGCATTTACAATATTCATTGATTTTTGCCATTGAAAAACATGTTTTTCATATACCAGAAATGTTTGAAGCTACTGACTGAATGAAAGGAGCTGGCATCTCACTCTCTTTGAATCTTCTTTATCATGCTAGGATTAGCAGGAAAAAGCAAAAAATTTCAGAATTGCACCTTGCAATGTGGAGATATTACTGTTTGTGCATTTACAATATTCATTGATTTTTGCCATTGAAAAACGTCCAGAAATGTTTGAAGCTACTGACTGAATGAAAGGAGCTGGCATCTCACTCTCTTTGAATCTTCTTTATCATGCTAGGATTAGCAGGAAAAAGCAAAAAATTTCAGAATTGCACCTTGCAATGTGGAGATATTGCTGTTTGTGCATTTACAATATTCATTGATTTTTGCCATTGAAAAACATGTTTTTCATATACCAGAAATGTTTGAAGCTACTGACTGAATGAAAGGAGCTGGCATCTCACTCTCTTTGAATCTTCTTTATCATGCTAGGATTAGCAGGAAAAAGCAAAAAATTTCAGAATTGCACCTTGCAATGTGGAGATATTACTGTTTGTGCATTTACAATATTCATTGATTTTTGCCATTGAAAAACGTCCAGAAATGTTTGAAGCTACTGACTGAATGAAAGGAGCTGGCATCTCACTCTCTTTGAATCTTCTTTATCATGCTAGGATTAGCAGGAAAAAGCAAAAAATTTCAGAATTGCACCTTGCAATGTGGAGATATTACTGTTTGTGCATTTACAATATTCATTGATTTTTGCCATTGAAAAACGTTTTTCATATACCAGAAATGTTTGAAGCTACTGACTGAATGAAAGGAGCTGGCATCTCACTCTCTTTGAATCTTCTTTATCATGCTAGGATTAACAGGAAAAAGCAAAAAATTTCAGAATTGCACCTTGCAATGTGGAGATATTACTGTTTGTGCATTTACAATATTCATTGATTTTTGCCATTGAAAAACGTCCAGAAATGTTTGAAGCTACTGACTGAATGAAAGGAGCTGGCATCTCACTCTCTTTGAATCTTTATCATGCTAGGATTAACAGGAAAAAGCTAAAAATTTCAGAATTGCACCTTGCAATGTGGAGATATTACTGTTTGTGCATTTACAATATTCATTGATTTTTGCCATTGAAAAACATGTTTTTCATATACCAGAAATGTTTGAAGCTACTGACTGAATGAAAGGAGCTGGCATCTCACTCTCTTTGAATCTTCTTTATCATGCTAGGATTAGCAGGAAAAAGCAAAAAATTTCAGAATTGCACCTTGCAATGTGGAGATATTACTGTTTGTGCATTTACAATATTCATTGATTTTTGCCATTGAAAAACATGTTTTTCATATACCAGAAATGTTTGAAGCTACTGACTGAATGAAAGGAGCTGGCATCTCACTCTCTTTGAATCTTCTTTATCATGCTAGGATTAGCAGGAAAAAGCAAAAAATTTCAGAATTGCACCTTGCAATGTGGAGATATTACTGTTTGTGCATTTACAATATTCATTGATTTTTGCCATTGAAAAACATGTTTTTCATATACCAGAAATGTTTGAAGCTACTGACTGAATGAAAGGAGCTGGCATCTCACTCTCTTTGAATCTTCTTTATCATGCTAGGATTAACAGGAAAAAGCAAAAAATTTCAGAATTGCACCTTGCAATGTGGAGATATTACTGTTTGTGCATTTACAATATTCATTGATTTTTGCCATTGAAAAACGTCCAGAAATGTTTGAAGCTACTGACTGAATGAAAGGAGCTGGCATCTCACTCTCTTTGAATCTTCTTTATCATGCTAGGATTAGCAGGAAAAAGCAAAAAATTTCAGAATTGCACCTTGCAATGTGGAGATATTACTGTTTGTGCATTTACAATATTCATTGATTTTTGCCATTGAAAAACATGTTTTTCATATACCAGAAATGTTTGAAGCTACTGACTGAATGAAAGGAGCTGGCATCTCACTCTCTTTGAATCTTCTTTATCATGCTAGGATTAACAGGAAAAAGCAAAAAATTTCAGAATTGCACCTTGCAATGTGGAGATATTACTGTTTGTGCATTTACAATATTCATTGATTTTTGCCATTGAAAAACATGTTTTTCATATACCAGAAATGTTTGAAGCTACTGACTGAATGAAAGGAGCTGGCATCTCACTCTCTTTGAATCTTCTTTATCATGCTAGGATTAACAGGAAAAAGCAAAAAATTTCAGAATTGCACCTTGCAATGTGGAGATATTACTGTTTGTGCATTTACAATATTCATTGATTTTTGCCATTGAAAAACGTCCAGAAATGTTTGAAGCTACTGACTGAATGAAAGGAGCTGGCATCTCACTCTCTTTGAATCTTCTTTATCATGCTAGGATTAGCAGGAAAAAGCAAAAAGTTTCTGAATTGCACCTTGCAATGTGGAGATATTACTGTTTGTGCATTTACAATATTCATTGATTTTTGCCATTGAAAAACATGTTTTTCATATACCAGAAATGTTTGAAGCTACTGACTGAATGAAAGGAGCTGGCATCTCACTCTCTTTGAATCTTCTTTATCATGCTAGGATTAGCAGGAAAAAGCAAAAAATTTCAGAATTGCACCTTGCAATGTGGAGATATTACTGTTTGTGCATTTACAATATTCATTGATTTTTGCCATTGAAAAACATGTTTTTCATATACCAGAAATGTTTGAAGCTACTGACTGAATGAAAGGAGCTGGCATCTCACTCTCTTTGAATCTTCTTTATCATGCTAGGATTAACAGGAAAAAGCAAAAAATTTCAGAATTGCACCTTGCAATGTGGAGATATTACTGTTTGTGCATTTACAATATTCATTGATTTTTGCCATTGAAAAACGTCCAGAAATGTTTGAAGCTACTGACTGAATGAAAGGAGCTGGCATCTCACTCTCTTTGAATCTTCTTTATCATGCTAGGATTAGCAGGAAAAAGCAAAAAATTTCAGAATTGCACCTTGCAATGTGGAGATATTACTGTTTGTGCATTTACAATATTCATTGATTTTTGCCATTGAAAAACATGTTTTTCATATACCAGAAATGTTTGAAGCTACTGACTGAATGAAAGGAGCTGGCATCTCACTCTCTTTGAATCTTCTTTATCATGCTAGGATTAGCAGGAAAAAGCAAAAAATTTCAGAATTGCACCTTGCAATGTGGAGATATTACTGTTTGTGCATTTACAATATTCATTGATTTTTGCCATTGAAAAACGTCCAGAAATGTTTGAAGCTACTGACTGAATGAAAGGAGCTGGCATCTCACTCTCTTTGAATCTTCTTTATCATGCTAGGATTAGCAGGAAAAAGCAAAAAAATTCAGAATTGCACCTTGCAATGTGGAGATATTACTGTTTGTGCATTTACAATATTCATTGATTTTTGCCATTGAAAAACATGTTTTTCATATACCAGAAATGTTTGAAGTTACTGACTGAATGAAAGGAGCTGGCATCTCACTCTCTTTGAATCTTCTTTATCATGCTAGGATTAGCAGGAAAAAGCAAAAAATTTCAGAATTGCACCTTGCAATGTGGAGATATTACTGTTTGTGCATTTACAATATTCATTGATTTTTGCCATTGAAAAACGTCCAGAAATGTTTGAAGCTACTGACTGAATGAAAGGAGCTGGCATCTCACTCTCTTTGAATCTTCTTTATCATGCTAGGATTAGCAGGAAAAAGCAAAAAATTTCAGAATTGCACCTTGCAATGTGGAGATATTACTGTTTGTGCATTTACAATATTCATTGATTTTTGCCATTGAAAAACGTTTTTCATATACCAGAAATGTTTGAAGCTACTGACTGAATGAAAGGAGCTGGCATCTCACTCTCTTTGAATCTTCTTTATCATGCTAGGATTAACAGGAAAAAGCAAAAAATTTCAGAATTGCACCTTGCAATGTGGAGATATTACAGTTTGTGCATTTACAATATTCATTGATTTTTGCCATTGAAAAACGTCCAGAAATGTTTGAAGCTACTGACTGAATGAAAGGAGCTGGCATCTCACTCTCTTTGAATCTTCTTTATCATGCTAGGATTAACAGGAAAAAGCTAAAAATTTCAGAATTGCACCTTGCAATGTGGAGATATTACTGTTTGTGCATTTACAATATTCATTGATTTTTGCCATTGAAAAACATGTTTTTCATATACCAGAAATGTTTGAAGCTACTGACTGAATGAAAGGAGCTGGCATCTCACTCTCTTTGAATCTTCTTTATCATGCTAGGATTAGCAGGAAAAAGCAAAAAATTTCAGAATTGCACCTTGCAATGTGGAGATATTACTGTTTGTGCATTTACAATATTCATTGATTTTTGCCATTGAAAAACATGTATTTCATATACCAGAAATGTTTGAAGCTACTGACTGAATGAAAGGAGCTGGCATCTCACTCTCTTTGAATCTTCTTTATCATGCTAGGATTAGCAGGAAAAAGCAAAAAATTTCAGAATTGCACCTTGCAATGTGGAGATATTACTGTTTGTGCATTTACAATATTCATTGATTTTTGCCATTGAAAAACGTCCAGAAATGTTTGAAGCTACTGACTGAATGAAAGGAGCTGGCATCTCACTCTCTTTGAATCTTCTTTATCATGCTAGGATTAGCAGGAAAAAGCAAAAAATTTCAGAATTGCACCTTGCAATGTGGAGATATTACTGTTTGTGCATTTACAATATTCATTGATTTTTGCCATTGAAAAACGTTTTTCATATACCAGAAATGTTTGAAGCTACTGACTGAATGAAAGGAGCTGGCATCTCACTCTCTTTGAATCTTCTTTATCATGCTAGGATTAACAGGAAAAAGCAAAAAATTTCAGAATTGCACCTTGCAATGTGGAGATATTACAGTTTGTGCATTTACAATATTCATTGATTTTTGCCATTGAAAAACGTCCAGAAATGTTTGAAGCTACTGACTGAATGAAAGGAGCTGGCATCTCACTCTCTTTGAATCTTCTTTATCATGCTAGGATTAACAGGAAAAAGCTAAAAATTTCAGAATTGCACCTTGCAATGTGGAGATATTACTGTTTGTGCATTTACAATATTCATTGATTTTTGCCATTGAAAAACATGTTTTTCATATACCAGAAATGTTTGAAGCTACAGACTGAATGAAAGGAGCTGGCATCTCACTCTCTTTGAATCTTCTTTATCATGCTAGGATTAGCAGGAAAAAGCAAAAAATTTCAGAATTGCACCTTGCAATGTGGAGATATTACTGTTTGTGCATTTACAATATTCATTGATTTTTGCCATTGAAAAACATGTATTTCATATACCAGAAATGTTTGAAGCTACTGACTGAATGAAAGGAGCTGGCATCTCACTCTCTTTGAATCTTCTTTATCATGCTAGGATTAGCAGGAAAAAGCAAAAAATTTCAGAATTGCACCTTGCAATGTGGAGATATTACTGTTTGTGCATTTACAATATTCATTGATTTTTGCCATTGAAAAACATGTTTTTCATATACCAGAAATGTTTGAAGCTACTGACTGAATGAAAGGAGCTGGCATCTCACTCTCTTTGAATCTTCTTTATCATGCTAGGATTAGCAGGAAAAAGCAAAAAATTTCAGAATTGCACCTTGCAATGTGGAGATATTACTGTTTGTGCATTTACAATATTCATTGATTTTTGCCATTGAAAAACGTCCAGAAATGTTTGAAGCTACTGACTGAATGAAAGGAGCTGGCATCTCACTCTCTTTGAATCTTCTTTATCATGCTAGGATTAGCAGGAAAAAGCAAAAAATTTCAGAATTGCACCTTGCAATGTGGAGATATTACTGTTTGTGCATTTACAATATTCATTGATTTTTGCCATTGAAAAACATGTTTTTCATATACCAGAAATGTTTGAAGCTACTGACTGAATGAAAGGAGCTGGCATCTCACTCTCTTTGAATCTTCTTTATCATGCTAGGATTAGCAGGAAAAAGCAAAAAATTTCAGAATTGCACCTTGCAATGTGGAGATATTACTGTTTGTGCATTTACAATATTCATTGATTTTTGCCATTGAAAAACGTCCAGAAATGTTTGAAGCTACTGACTGAATGAAAGGAGCTGGCATCTCACTCTCTTTGAATCTTCTTTATCATGCTAGGATTAACAGGAAAAAGCTAAAAATTTCAGAATTGCACCTTGCAATGTGGAGATATTACTGTTTGTGCATTTACAATATTCATTGATTTTTGCCATTGAAAAACATGTTTTTCATATACCAGAAATGTTTGAAGCTACTGACTGAATGAAAGGAGCTGGCATCTCACTCTCTTTGAATCTTCTTTATCATGCTAGGATTAGCAGGAAAAAAGCAAAAAATTTCAGAATTGCACCTTGCAATGTGGAGATATTACTGTTTGTGCATTTACAATATTCATTGATTTTTGCCATTGAAAAACATGTATTTCATATACCAGAAATGTTTGAAGCTAATGACTGAATGAAAGGAGCTGGCATCTCACTCTCTTTGAATCTTCTTTATCATGCTAGGATTAGCAGGAAAAAGCAAAAAATTTCAGAATTGCACCTTGCAATGTGGAGATATTACTGTTTGTGCATTTACAATATTCATTGATTTTTGCCATTGAAAAACATGTTTTTCATATACCAGAAATGTTTGAAGCTACTGACTGAATGAAAGGAGCTGGCATCTCACTCTCTTTGAATCTTCTTTATCATGCTAGGATTAGCAGGAAAAAGCAAAAAATTTCAGAATTGCACCTTGCAATGTGGAGATATTACTGTTTGTGCATTTACAATATTCATTGATTTTTGTCATTGAAAAACGTCCAGAAATGTTTAAAGCTATTGACTGAATGAAAGGAGCTGGCATCTCACTCTCTTTGAATCTTCTTTATCATGCTAGGATTAGCAGGAAAAAGCAAAAAATTTCAGAATTGCACCTTGCAATGTGGAGATATTACTGTTTGTGCATTTACAATATTCATTGATTTTTGCCATTGAAAAACGTTTTTCATATACCAGAAATGTTTGAAGCTACTGACTGAATGAAAGGAGCTGGCATCTCACTCTCTTTGAATCTTCTTTATCATGCTAGGATTAACAGGAAAAAGCAAAAAATTTCAGAATTGCACCTTGCAATGTGGAGATATTACAGTTTCTGCATTTACAATATTCATTGATTTTTGCCATTGAAAAACGTCCAGAAATGTTTGAAGCTACTGACTGAATGAAAGGAGCTGGCATCTCACTCTCTTTGAATCTTCTTTATCATGCTAGGATTAACAGGAAAAAGCTAAAAATTTCAGAATTGCACCTTGCAATGTGGAGATATTACTGTTTGTGCATTTACAATATTCATTGATTTTTGCCATTGAAAAACATGTTTTTCATATACCAGAAATGTTTGAAGCTACTGACTGAATGAAAGGAGCTGGCATCTCACTCTCTTTGAATCTTCTTTATCATGCTAGGATTAGCAGGAAAAAGCAAAAAATTTCAGAATTGCACCTTGCAATGTGGAGATATTACTGTTTGTGCATTTACAATATTCATTGATTTTTGCCATTGAAAAACATGTATTTCATATACCAGAAATGTTTGAAGCTACTGACTGAATGAAAGGAGCTGGCATCTCACTCTCTTTGAATCTTCTTTATCATGCTAGGATTAGCAGGAAAAAGCAAAAAATTTCAGAATTGCACCTTGCAATGTGGAGATATTACTGTTTGTGCATTTACAATATTCATTGATTTTTGCCATTGAAAAACATCCAGAAATGTTTGAAGCTACTGACTGAATGAAAGGAGCTGGCATCTCACTCTCTTTGAATCTTCTTTATCATGCTAGGATTAGCAGGAAAAAGCAAAAAATTTCAGAATTGCACCTTGCAATGTGGAGATATTACTGTTTGTGCATTTACAATATTCATTGATTTTTGCCATTGAAAAACATGTTTTTCATATACCAGAAATGTTTGAAGCTACTGACTGAATGAAAGGAGCTGGCATCTCACTCTCTTTGAATCTTCTTTATCATGCTAGGATTAGCAGGAAAAAGCAAAAAATTTCAGAATTGCACCTTGCAATGTGGAGATATTACTGTTTGTGCATTTACAATATTCATTGATTTTTGCCATTGAAAAACGTCCAGAAATGTTTGAAGCTACTGACTGAATGAAAGGAGCTGGCATCTCACTCTCTTTGAATCTTCTTTATCATGCTAGGATTAGCAGGAAAAAGCAAAAAATTTCAGAATTGCACCTTGCAATGTGGAGATATTACTGTTTGTGCATTTACAATATTCATTGATTTTTGCCATTGAAAAACGTTTTTCATATACCAGAAATGTTTGAAGCTACTGACTGAATGAAAGGAGCTGGCATCTCACTCTCTTTGAATCTTCTTTATCATGCTAGGATTAACAGGAAAAAGCAAAAAATTTCAGAATTGCACCTTGCAATGTGGAGATATTACTGTTTGTGCATTTACAATATTCATTGATTTTTGCCATTGAAAAACGTCCAGAAATGTTTGAAGCTACTGACTGAATGAAAGGAGCTGGCATCTCGCTCTCTTTGAATCTTCTTTATCATGCTAGGATTAACAGGAAAAAGCTAAAAATTTCAGAATTGCACCTTGCAATGTGGAGATATTACTGTTTGTGCATTTACAATATTCATTGATTTTTGCCATTGAAAAACATGTTTTTCATATACCAGAAATGTTTGAAGCTACTGACTGAATGAAAGGAGCTGGCATCTCACTCTCTTTGAATCTTCTTTATCATGCTAGGATTAGCAGGAAAAAGCAAAAAATTTCAGAATTGCGCCTTGCAATGTGGAGATATTACTGTTTGTGCATTTACAATATTCATTGATTTTTGCCATTGAAAAACATGTTTTTCATATACCAGAAATGTTTGAAGCTACTGACTGAATGAAAGGAGCTGGCATCTCACTCTCTTTGAATCTTCTTTATCATGCTAGGATTAGCAGGAAAAAGCAAAAAATTTCAGAATTGCACCTTGCAATGTGGAGATATTACTGTTTGTGCATTTACAATATTCATTGATTTTTGCCATTGAAAAACATGTTTTTCATATACCAGAAATGTTTGAAGCTACTGACTGAATGAAAGGAGCTGGCATCTCACTCTCTTTGAATCTTCTTTATCATGCTAGGATTAACAGGAATAAGCAAAAAATTTCAGAATTGCACCTTGCAATGTGGAGATATTACTGTTTGTGCATTTACAATATTCATTGATTTTTGCCATTGAAAAACGTCCAGAAATGTTTGAAGCTACTGACTGAATGAAAGGAGCTGGCATCTCACTCTCTTTGAATCTTCTTTATCATGCTAGGATTAGCAGGAAAAAGCAAAAAATTTCAGAATTGCACCTTGCAATGTGGAGATATTACTGTTTGTGCATTTACAATATTCATTGATTTTTGCCATTGAAAAACATGTTTTTCATATACCAGAAATGTTTGAAGCTACTGACTGAATGAAAGGAGCTGGCATCTCACTCTCTTTGAATCTTCTTTATCATGCTAGGATTAGCAGGAAAAAGCAAAAAATTTCAGAATTGCACTTTGCAATGTGGAGATATTACTGTTTGTGCATTTACAATATTCATTGATTTTTGCCATTGAAAAACATGTTTTTCATATACCAGAAATGTTTGAAGCTACTGACTGAATGAAAGGAGCTGGCATCTCACTCTCTTTGAATCTTCTTTATCATGCTAGGATTAACAGGAAAAAGCAAAAAATTTCAGAATTGCACCTTGCAATGTGGAGATATTACTGTTTGTGCATTTACAATATTCATTGATTTTTGCCATTGAAAAACATGTTTTGCATATACCAGAAATGTTTGAAGCTACTGACTGAATGAAAGGAGCTGGCATCTCACTCTCTTTGAATCTTCTTTATCATGCTAGGATTAACAGGAAAAAGCAAAAAATTTCAGAATTGCACCTTGCAATGTGGAGATATTACTGTTTGTGCATTTACAATATTCATTGATTTTTGCCATTGAAAAACATGCTTTTCATATACCAGAAATGTTTGGAGCTACTGACTGAACGAAAGGAGCTGGCATCTCACACTCTTTGAATCTTCTTTATCATGCTAGGATTAGCAGGAAAAAGCAAAAAATTTCAGAATTGCACCTTGCAATGTGGAGATATTACTGTTTGTGCATTTACAATATTCATTGATTTTTGCCATTGAAAAACATGTTTTTCATATACCAGAAATGTTTGAAGCTACTGACTGAACGAAAGGAGCTGGCATCTCACTCTCTTTGAATCTTCTTTATCATGCTAGGATTAGCAGGAAAAAGCAAAAAATTTCAGAATTGCACCTTGCAATGTGGAGATATTACTGTTTGTGCATTTACAATATTCATTGATTTTTGCCATTGAAAAACATGTTTTTCATATACCAGAAATGTTTGAAGCTACTGACTGAAGGAAAGGAGCTGGCATCTCACTCTCTTTGAATCTTCTTTATCATGCTAGGATTAACAGGAAAAAGCAAAAAATTTCAGAATTGCACCTTGCAATGTGGAGATATTACTGTTTGTGCATTTACAATATTCATTGATTTTTGCCATTGAAAAACGTCCAGAAATGTTTGAAGCTACTGACTGAATGAAAGGAGCTGGCATCTCACTCTCTTTGAATCTTCTTTATCATGCTAGGATTAGCAGGAAAAAGCAAAAAATTTCAGAATTGCACCTTGCAATGTGGAGATATTGCTGTTTGTGCATTTACAATATTCATTGATTTTTGCCATTGAAAAACATGTTTTTCATATACCAGAAATGTTTGAAGCTACTGACTGAATGAAAGGAGCTGGCATCTCACTCTCTTTGAATCTTCTTTATCATGCTAGGATTAGCAGGAAAAAGCAAAAAATTTCAGAATTGCACCTTGCAATGTGGAGATATTACTGTTTGTGCATTTACAATATTCATTGATTTTTGCCATTGAAAAACGTCCAGAAATGTTTGAAGCTACTGACTGAATGAAAGGAGCTGGCATCTCACTCTCTTTGAATCTTCTTTATCATGCTAGGATTAGCAGGAAAAAGCAAAAAATTTCAGAATTGCACCTTGCAATGTGGAGATATTACTGTTTGTGCATTTACAATATTCATTGATTTTTGCCATTGAAAAACGTTTTTCATATACCAGAAATGTTTGAAGCTACTGACTGAATGAAAGGAGCTGGCATCTCACTCTCTTTGAATCTTCTTTATCATGCTAGGATTAACAGGAAAAAGCAAAAAATTTCAGAATTGCACCTTGCAATGTGGAGATATTACTGTTTGTGCATTTACAATATTCATTGATTTTTGCCATTGAAAAACGTCCAGAAATGTTTGAAGCTACTGACTGAATGAAAGGAGCTGGCATCTCACTCTCTTTGAATCTTTATCATGCTAGGATTAACAGGAAAAAGCTAAAAATTTCAGAATTGCACCTTGCAATGTGGAGATATTACTGTTTGTGCATTTACAATATTCATTGATTTTTGCCATTGAAAAACATGTTTTTCATATACCAGAAATGTTTGAAGCTACTGACTGAATGAAAGGAGCTGGCATCTCACTCTCTTTGAATCTTCTTTATCATGCTAGGATTAGCAGGAAAAAGCAAAAAATTTCAGAATTGCACCTTGCAATGTGGAGATATTACTGTTTGTGCATTTACAATATTCATTGATTTCTGCCATTGAAAAACATGTTTTTCATATACCAGAAATGTTTGAAGCTACTGACTGAATGAAAGGAGCTGGCATCTCACTCTCTTTGAATCTTCTTTATCATGCTAGGATTAGCAGGAAAAAGCAAAAAATTTCAGAATTGCACCTTGCAATGTGGAGATATTACTGTTTGTGCATTTACAATATTCATTGATTTTTGCCATTGAAAAACATGTTTTTCATATACCAGAAATGTTTGAAGCTACTGACTGAATGAAAGGAGCTGGCATCTCACTCTCTTTGAATCTTCTTTATCATGCTAGGATTAACAGGAAAAAGCAAAAAATTTCAGAATTGCACCTTGCAATGTGGAGATATTACTGTTTGTGCATTTACAATATTCATTGATTTTTGCCATTGAAAAACGTCCAGAAATGTTTGAAGCTACTGACTGAATGAAAGGAGCTGGCATCTCACTCTCTTTGAATCTTCTTTATCATGCTAGGATTAGCAGGAAAAAGCAAAAAATTTCAGAATTGCACCTTGCAATGTGGAGATATTACTGTTTGTGCATTTACAATATTCATTGATTTTTGCCATTGAAAAACATGTTTTTCATATACCAGAAATGTTTGAAGCTACTGACTGAATGAAAGGAGCTGGCATCTCACTCTCTTTGAATCTTCTTTATCATGCTAGGATTAACAGGAAAAAGCAAAAAATTTCAGAATTGCACCTTGCAATGTGGAGATATTACTGTTTGTGCATTTACAATATTCATTGATTTTTGCCATTGAAAAACATGTTTTTCATATACCAGAAATGTTTGAAGCTACTGACTGAATGAAAGGAGCTGGCATCTCACTCTCTTTGAATCTTCTTTATCATGCTAGGATTAACAGGAAAAAGCAAAAAATTTCAGAATTGCACCTTGCAATGTGGAGATATTACTGTTTGTGCATTTACAATATTCATTGATTTTTGCCATTGAAAAACGTCCAGAAATGTTTGAAGCTACTGACTGAATGAAAGGAGCTGGCATCTCACTCTCTTTGAATCTTCTTTATCATGCTAGGATTAGCAGGAAAAAGCAAAAAGTTTCTGAATTGCACCTTGCAATGTGGAGATATTACTGTTTGTGCATTTACAATATTCATTGATTTTTGCCATTGAAAAACATGTTTTTCATATACCAGAAATGTTTGAAGCTACTGACTGAATGAAAGGAGCTGGCATCTCACTCTCTTTGAATCTTCTTTATCATGCTAGGATTAGCAGGAAAAAGCAAAAAATTTCAGAATTGCACCTTGCAATGTGGAGATATTACTGTTTGTGCATTTACAATATTCATTGATTTTTGCCATTGAAAAACATGTTTTTCATATACCAGAAATGTTTGAAGCTACTGACTGAATGAAAGGAGCTGGCATCTCACTCTCTTTGAATCTTCTTTATCATGCTAGGATTAACAGGAAAAAGCAAAAAATTTCAGAATTGCACCTTGCAATGTGGAGATATTACTGTTTGTGCATTTACAATATTCATTGATTTTTGCCATTGAAAAACGTCCAGAAATGTTTGAAGCTACTGACTGAATGAAAGGAGCTGGCATCTCACTCTCTTTGAATCTTCTTTATCATGCTAGGATTAGCAGGAAAAAGCAAAAAATTTCAGAATTGCACCTTGCAATGTGGAGATATTACTGTTTGTGCATTTACAATATTCATTGATTTTTGCCATTGAAAAACATGTTTTTCATATACCAGAAATGTTTGAAGCTACTGACTGAATGAAAGGAGCTGGCATCTCACTCTCTTTGAATCTTCTTTATCATGCTAGGATTAGCAGGAAAAAGCAAAAAATTTCAGAATTGCACCTTGCAATGTGGAGATATTACTGTTTGTGCATTTACAATATTCATTGATTTTTGCCATTGAAAAACGTCCAGAAATGTTTGAAGCTACTGACTGAATGAAAGGAGCTGGCATCTCACTCTCTTTGAATCTTCTTTATCATGCTAGGATTAGCAGGAAAAAGCAAAAAAATTCAGAATTGCACCTTGCAATGTGGAGATATTACTGTTTGTGCATTTACAATATTCATTGATTTTTGCCATTGAAAAACATGTTTTTCATATACCAGAAATGTTTGAAGTTACTGACTGAATGAAAGGAGCTGGCATCTCACTCTCTTTGAATCTTCTTTATCATGCTAGGATTAGCAGGAAAAAGCAAAAAATTTCAGAATTGCACCTTGCAATGTGGAGATATTACTGTTTGTGCATTTACAATATTCATTGATTTTTGCCATTGAAAAACGTCCAGAAATGTTTGAAGCTACTGACTGAATGAAAGGAGCTGGCATCTCACTCTCTTTGAATCTTCTTTATCATGCTAGGATTAGCAGGAAAAAGCAAAAAATTTCAGAATTGCACCTTGCAATGTGGAGATATTACTGTTTGTGCATTTACAATATTCATTGATTTTTGCCATTGAAAAACGTTTTTCATATACCAGAAATGTTTGAAGCTACTGACTGAATGAAAGGAGCTGGCATCTCACTCTCTTTGAATCTTCTTTATCATGCTAGGATTAACAGGAAAAAGCAAAAAATTTCAGAATTGCACCTTGCAATGTGGAGATATTACAGTTTGTGCATTTACAATATTCATTGATTTTTGCCATTGAAAAACGTCCAGAAATGTTTGAAGCTACTGACTGAATGAAAGGAGCTGGCATCTCACTCTCTTTGAATCTTCTTTATCATGCTAGGATTAACAGGAAAAAGCTAAAAATTTCAGAATTGCACCTTGCAATGTGGAGATATTACTGTTTGTGCATTTACAATATTCATTGATTTTTGCCATTGAAAAACATGTTTTTCATATACCAGAAATGTTTGAAGCTACTGACTGAATGAAAGGAGCTGGCATCTCACTCTCTTTGAATCTTCTTTATCATGCTAGGATTAGCAGGAAAAAGCAAAAAATTTCAGAATTGCACCTTGCAATGTGGAGATATTACTGTTTGTGCATTTACAATATTCATTGATTTTTGCCATTGAAAAACATGTATTTCATATACCAGAAATGTTTGAAGCTACTGACTGAATGAAAGGAGCTGGCATCTCACTCTCTTTGAATCTTCTTTATCATGCTAGGATTAGCAGGAAAAAGCAAAAAATTTCAGAATTGCACCTTGCAATGTGGAGATATTACTGTTTGTGCATTTACAATATTCATTGATTTTTGCCATTGAAAAACGTCCAGAAATGTTTGAAGCTACTGACTGAATGAAAGGAGCTGGCATCTCACTCTCTTTGAATCTTCTTTATCATGCTAGGATTAGCAGGAAAAAGCAAAAAATTTCAGAATTGCACCTTGCAATGTGGAGATATTACTGTTTGTGCATTTACAATATTCATTGATTTTTGCCATTGAAAAACGTTTTTCATATACCAGAAATGTTTGAAGCTACTGACTGAATGAAAGGAGCTGGCATCTCACTCTCTTTGAATCTTCTTTATCATGCTAGGATTAACAGGAAAAAGCAAAAAATTTCAGAATTGCACCTTGCAATGTGGAGATATTACAGTTTGTGCATTTACAATATTCATTGATTTTTGCCATTGAAAAACGTCCAGAAATGTTTGAAGCTACTGACTGAATGAAAGGAGCTGGCATCTCACTCTCTTTGAATCTTCTTTATCATGCTAGGATTAACAGGAAAAAGCTAAAAATTTCAGAATTGCACCTTGCAATGTGGAGATATTACTGTTTGTGCATTTACAATATTCATTGATTTTTGCCATTGAAAAACATGTTTTTCATATACCAGAAATGTTTGAAGCTACAGACTGAATGAAAGGAGCTGGCATCTCACTCTCTTTGAATCTTCTTTATCATGCTAGGATTAGCAGGAAAAAGCAAAAAATTTCAGAATTGCACCTTGCAATGTGGAGATATTACTGTTTGTGCATTTACAATATTCATTGATTTTTGCCATTGAAAAACATGTATTTCATATACCAGAAATGTTTGAAGCTACTGACTGAATGAAAGGAGCTGGCATCTCACTCTCTTTGAATCTTCTTTATCATGCTAGGATTAGCAGGAAAAAGCAAAAAATTTCAGAATTGCACCTTGCAATGTGGAGATATTACTGTTTGTGCATTTACAATATTCATTGATTTTTGCCATTGAAAAACATGTTTTTCATATACCAGAAATGTTTGAAGCTACTGACTGAATGAAAGGAGCTGGCATCTCACTCTCTTTGAATCTTCTTTATCATGCTAGGATTAGCAGGAAAAAGCAAAAAATTTCAGAATTGCACCTTGCAATGTGGAGATATTACTGTTTGTGCATTTACAATATTCATTGATTTTTGCCATTGAAAAACGTCCAGAAATGTTTGAAGCTACTGACTGAATGAAAGGAGCTGGCATCTCACTCTCTTTGAATCTTCTTTATCATGCTAGGATTAGCAGGAAAAAGCAAAAAATTTCAGAATTGCACCTTGCAATGTGGAGATATTACTGTTTGTGCATTTACAATATTCATTGATTTTTGCCATTGAAAAACATGTTTTTCATATACCAGAAATGTTTGAAGCTACTGACTGAATGAAAGGAGCTGGCATCTCACTCTCTTTGAATCTTCTTTATCATGCTAGGATTAGCAGGAAAAAGCAAAAAATTTCAGAATTGCACCTTGCAATGTGGAGATATTACTGTTTGTGCATTTACAATATTCATTGATTTTTGCCATTGAAAAACGTCCAGAAATGTTTGAAGCTACTGACTGAATGAAAGGAGCTGGCATCTCACTCTCTTTGAATCTTCTTTATCATGCTAGGATTAGCAGGAAAAAGCAAAAAATTTCAGAATTGCACCTTGCAATGTGGAGATATTACTGTTTGTGCATTTACAATATTCATTGATTTTTGCCATTGAAAAACGTTTTTCATATACCAGAAATGTTTGAAGCTACTGACTGAATGAAAGGAGCTGGCATCTCACTCTCTTTGAATCTTCTTTATCATGCTAGGATTAACAGGAAAAAGCTAAAAATTTCAGAATTGCACCTTGCAATGTGGAGATATTACTGTTTGTGCATTTACAATATTCATTGATTTTTGCCATTGAAAAACATGTTTTTCATATACCAGAAATGTTTGAAGCTACTGACTGAATGAAAGGAGCTGGCATCTCACTCTCTTTGAATCTTCTTTATCATGCTAGGATTAGCAGGAAAAAGCAAAAAATTTCAGAATTGCGCCTTGCAATGTGGAGATATTACTGTTTGTGCATTTACAATATTCATTGATTTTTGCCATTGAAAAACATGTTTTTCATATACCAGAAATGTTTGAAGCTACTGACTGAATGAAAGGAGCTGGCATCTCACTCTCTTTGAATCTTCTTTATCATGCTAGGATTAGCAGGAAAAAGCAAAAAATTTCAGAATTGCACCTTGCAATGTGGAGATATTACTGTTTGTGCATTTACAATATTCATTGATTTTTGCCATTGAAAAACATGTTTTTCATATACCAGAAATGTTTGAAGCTACTGACTGAATGAAAGGAGCTGGCATCTCACTCTCTTTGAATCTTCTTTATCATGCTAGGATTAACAGGAAAAAGCAAAAAATTTCAGAATTGCACCTTGCAATGTGGAGATATTACTGTTTGTGCATTTACAATATTCATTGATTTTTGCCATTGAAAAACGTCCAGAAATGTTTGAAGCTACTGACTGAATGAAAGGAGCTGGCATCTCACTCTCTTTGAATCTTCTTTATCATGCTAGGATTAACAGGAAAAAGCTAAAAATTTCAGAATTGCACCTTGCAATGTGGAGATATTACTGTTTGTGCATTTACAATATTCATTGATTTTTGCCATTGAAAAACATGTTTTTCATATACCAGAAATGTTTGAAGCTACTGACTGAATGAAAGGAGCTGGCATCTCACTCTCTTTGAATCTTCTTTATCATGCTAGGATTAGCAGGAAAAAAGCAAAAAATTTCAGAATTGCACCTTGCAATGTGGAGATATTACTGTTTGTGCATTTACAATATTCATTGATTTTTGCCATTGAAAAACATGTATTTCATATACCAGAAATGTTTGAAGCTAATGACTGAATGAAAGGAGCTGGCATCTCACTCTCTTTGAATCTTCTTTATCATGCTAGGATTAGCAGGAAAAAGCAAAAAATTTCAGAATTGCACCTTGCAATGTGGAGATATTACTGTTTGTGCATTTACAATATTCATTGATTTTTGCCATTGAAAAACATGTTTTTCATATACCAGAAATGTTTGAAGCTACTGACTGAATGAAAGGAGCTGGCATCTCACTCTCTTTGAATCTTCTTTATCATGCTAGGATTAGCAGGAAAAAGCAAAAAATTTCAGAATTGCACCTTGCAATGTGGAGATATTACTGTTTGTGCATTTACAATATTCATTGATTTTTGTCATTGAAAAACGTCCAGAAATGTTTAAAGCTATTGACTGAATGAAAGGAGCTGGCATCTCACTCTCTTTGAATCTTCTTTATCATGCTAGGATTAGCAGGAAAAAGCAAAAAATTTCAGAATTGCACCTTGCAATGTGGAGATATTACTGTTTGTGCATTTACAATATTCATTGATTTTTGCCATTGAAAAACGTTTTTCATATACCAGAAATGTTTGAAGCTACTGACTGAATGAAAGGAGCTGGCATCTCACTCTCTTTGAATCTTCTTTATCATGCTAGGATTAACAGGAAAAAGCAAAAAATTTCAGAATTGCACCTTGCAATGTGGAGATATTACAGTTTCTGCATTTACAATATTCATTGATTTTTGCCATTGAAAAACGTCCAGAAATGTTTGAAGCTACTGACTGAATGAAAGGAGCTGGCATCTCACTCTCTTTGAATCTTCTTTATCATGCTAGGATTAACAGGAAAAAGCTAAAAATTTCAGAATTGCACCTTGCAATGTGGAGATATTACTGTTTGTGCATTTACAATATTCATTGATTTTTGCCATTGAAAAACATGTTTTTCATATACCAGAAATGTTTGAAGCTACTGACTGAATGAAAGGAGCTGGCATCTCACTCTCTTTGAATCTTCTTTATCATGCTAGGATTAGCAGGAAAAAGCAAAAAATTTCAGAATTGCACCTTGCAATGTGGAGATATTACTGTTTGTGCATTTACAATATTCATTGATTTTTGCCATTGAAAAACATGTATTTCATATACCAGAAATGTTTGAAGCTACTGACTGAATGAAAGGAGCTGGCATCTCACTCTCTTTGAATCTTCTTTATCATGCTAGGATTAGCAGGAAAAAGCAAAAAATTTCAGAATTGCACCTTGCAATGTGGAGATATTACTGTTTGTGCATTTACAATATTCATTGATTTTTGCCATTGAAAAACATCCAGAAATGTTTGAAGCTACTGACTGAATGAAAGGAGCTGGCATCTCACTCTCTTTGAATCTTCTTTATCATGCTAGGATTAGCAGGAAAAAGCAAAAAATTTCAGAATTGCACCTTGCAATGTGGAGATATTACTGTTTGTGCATTTACAATATTCATTGATTTTTGCCATTGAAAAACATGTTTTTCATATACCAGAAATGTTTGAAGCTACTGACTGAATGAAAGGAGCTGGCATCTCACTCTCTTTGAATCTTCTTTATCATGCTAGGATTAGCAGGAAAAAGCAAAAAATTTCAGAATTGCACCTTGCAATGTGGAGATATTACTGTTTGTGCATTTACAATATTCATTGATTTTTGCCATTGAAAAACGTCCAGAAATGTTTGAAGCTACTGACTGAATGAAAGGAGCTGGCATCTCACTCTCTTTGAATCTTCTTTATCATGCTAGGATTAGCAGGAAAAAGCAAAAAATTTCAGAATTGCACCTTGCAATGTGGAGATATTACTGTTTGTGCATTTACAATATTCATTGATTTTTGCCATTGAAAAACGTTTTTCATATACCAGAAATGTTTGAAGCTACTGACTGAATGAAAGGAGCTGGCATCTCACTCTCTTTGAATCTTCTTTATCATGCTAGGATTAACAGGAAAAAGCAAAAAATTTCAGAATTGCACCTTGCAATGTGGAGATATTACTGTTTGTGCATTTACAATATTCATTGATTTTTGCCATTGAAAAACGTCCAGAAATGTTTGAAGCTACTGACTGAATGAAAGGAGCTGGCATCTCGCTCTCTTTGAATCTTCTTTATCATGCTAGGATTAACAGGAAAAAGCTAAAAATTTCAGAATTGCACCTTGCAATGTGGAGATATTACTGTTTGTGCATTTACAATATTCATTGATTTTTGCCATTGAAAAACATGTTTTTCATATACCAGAAATGTTTGAAGCTACTGACTGAATGAAAGGAGCTGGCATCTCACTCTCTTTGAATCTTCTTTATCATGCTAGGATTAGCAGGAAAAAGCAAAAAATTTCAGAATTGCGCCTTGCAATGTGGAGATATTACTGTTTGTGCATTTACAATATTCATTGATTTTTGCCATTGAAAAACATGTTTTTCATATACCAGAAATGTTTGAAGCTACTGACTGAATGAAAGGAGCTGGCATCTCACTCTCTTTGAATCTTCTTTATCATGCTAGGATTAGCAGGAAAAAGCAAAAAATTTCAGAATTGCACCTTGCAATGTGGAGATATTACTGTTTGTGCATTTACAATATTCATTGATTTTTGCCATTGAAAAACATGTTTTTCATATACCAGAAATGTTTGAAGCTACTGACTGAATGAAAGGAGCTGGCATCTCACTCTCTTTGAATCTTCTTTATCATGCTAGGATTAACAGGAATAAGCAAAAAATTTCAGAATTGCACCTTGCAATGTGGAGATATTACTGTTTGTGCATTTACAATATTCATTGATTTTTGCCATTGAAAAACGTCCAGAAATGTTTGAAGCTACTGACTGAATGAAAGGAGCTGGCATCTCACTCTCTTTGAATCTTCTTTATCATGCTAGGATTAGCAGGAAAAAGCAAAAAATTTCAGAATTGCACCTTGCAATGTGGAGATATTACTGTTTGTGCATTTACAATATTCATTGATTTTTGCCATTGAAAAACATGTTTTTCATATACCAGAAATGTTTGAAGCTACTGACTGAATGAAAGGAGCTGGCATCTCACTCTCTTTGAATCTTCTTTATCATTCTAGGATTAACAGGAAAAAGCAAAAAATTTCAGAATTGCACCTTGCAATGTGGAGATATTACTGTTTGTGCATTTACAATATTCATTGATTTTTGCCATTGAAAAACATGTTTTTCATATACCAGAAATGTTTGAAGCTACTGACTGAATGAAAGGAGCTGGCATCTCACTCTCTTTGAATCTTCTTTATCATGCTAGGATTAGCAGGAAAAAGCAAAAAATTTCAGAATTGCACCTTGCAATGTGGAGATATTACTGTTTGTGCATTTACAATATTCATTGATTTTTGCCATTGAAAAACGTCCAGAAATGTTTGAAGCTACTGACTGAATGAAAGGAGCTGGCATCTCACTCTCTTTGAATCTTCTTTATCATGCTAGGATTAGCAGGAAAAAGCAAAAAATTTCAGAATTGCACCTTGCAATGTGGAGATATTACTGTTTGTGCATTTACAATATTCATTGATTTTTGCCATTGAAAAACATGTTTTTCATATACCAGAAATGTTTGAAGCTACTGACTGAATGAAAGGAGCTGGCATCTCACTCTCTTTGAATCTTCTTTATCATGCTAGGATTAGCAGGAAAAAGCAAAAAATTTCAGAATTGCACCTTGCAATGTGGAGATATTACTGTTTGTGCATTTACAATATTCATTGATTTTTGCCATTGAAAAACGTCCAGAAATGTTTGAAGCTACTGACTGAATGAAAGGAGCTGGCATCTCACTCTCTTTGAATCTTCTTTATCATGCTAGGATTAGCAGGAAAAAGCAAAAAATTTCAGAATTGCACCTTGCAATGTGGAGATATTACTGTTTGTGCATTTACAATATTCATTGATTTTTGCCATTGAAAAACGTTTTTCATATACCAGAAATGTTTGAAGCTACTGACTGAATGAAAGGAGCTGGCATCTCACTCTCTTTGAATCTTCTTTATCATGCTAGGATTAACAGGAAAAAGCTAAAAATTTCAGAATTGCACCTTGCAATGTGGAGATATTACTGTTTGTGCATTTACAATATTCATTGATTTTTGCCATTGAAAAACATGTTTTTCATATACCAGAAATGTTTGAAGCTACTGACTGAATGAAAGGAGCTGGCATCTCACTCTCTTTGAATCTTCTTTATCATGCTAGGATTAGCAGGAAAAAGCAAAAAATTTCAGAATTGCGCCTTGCAATGTGGAGATATTACTGTTTGTGCATTTACAATATTCATTGATTTTTGCCATTGAAAAACATGTTTTTCATATACCAGAAATGTTTGAAGCTACTGACTGAATGAAAGGAGCTGGCATCTCACTCTCTTTGAATCTTCTTTATCATGCTAGGATTAGCAGGAAAAAGCAAAAAATTTCAGAATTGCACCTTGCAATGTGGAGATATTACTGTTTGTGCATTTACAATATTCATTGATTTTTGCCATTGAAAAACATGTTTTTCATATACCAGAAATGTTTGAAGCTACTGACTGAATGAAAGGAGCTGGCATCTCACTCTCTTTGAATCTTCTTTATCATGCTAGGATTAACAGGAAAAAGCAAAAAATTTCAGAATTGCACCTTGCAATGTGGAGATATTACTGTTTGTGCATTTACAATATTCATTGATTTTTGCCATTGAAAAACGTCCAGAAATGTTTGAAGCTACTGACTGAATGAAAGGAGCTGGCATCTCACTCTCTTTGAATCTTCTTTATCATGCTAGGATTAACAGGAAAAAGCTAAAAATTTCAGAATTGCACCTTGCAATGTGGAGATATTACTGTTTGTGCATTTACAATATTCATTGATTTTTGCCATTGAAAAACATGTTTTTCATATACCAGAAATGTTTGAAGCTACTGACTGAATGAAAGGAGCTGGCATCTCACTCTCTTTGAATCTTCTTTATCATGCTAGGATTAGCAGGAAAAAAGCAAAAAATTTCAGAATTGCACCTTGCAATGTGGAGATATTACTGTTTGTGCATTTACAATATTCATTGATTTTTGCCATTGAAAAACATGTATTTCATATACCAGAAATGTTTGAAGCTACTGACTGAATGAAAGGAGCTGGCATCTCACTCTCTTTGAATCTTCTTTATCATGCTAGGATTAGCAGGAAAAAGCAAAAAATTTCAGAATTGCACCTTGCAATGTGGAGATATTACTGTTTGTGCATTTACAATATTCATTGATTTTTGCCATTGAAAAACATGTTTTTCATATACCAGAAATGTTTGAAGCTACTGACTGAATGAAAGGAGCTGGCATCTCACTCTCTTTGAATCTTCTTTATCATGCTAGGATTAGCAGGAAAAAGCAAAAAATTTCAGAATTGCACCTTGCAATGTGGAGATATTACTGTTTGTGCATTTACAATATTCATTGATTTTTGTCATTGAAAAACGTCCAGAAATGTTTAAAGCTATTGACTGAATGAAAGGAGCTGGCATCTCACTCTCTTTGAATCTTCTTTATCATGCTAGGATTAGCAGGAAAAAGCAAAAAATTTCAGAATTGCACCTTGCAATGTGGAGATATTACTGTTTGTGCATTTACAATATTCATTGATTTTTGCCATTGAAAAACGTTTTTCATATACCAGAAATGTTTGAAGCTACTGACTGAATGAAAGGAGCTGGCATCTCACTCTCTTTGAATCTTCTTTATCATGCTAGGATTAACAGGAAAAAGCAAAAAATTTCAGAATTGCACCTTGCAATGTGGAGATATTACAGTTTCTGCATTTACAATATTCATTGATTTTTGCCATTGAAAAACGTCCAGAAATGTTTGAAGCTACTGACTGAATGAAAGGAGCTGGCATCTCACTCTCTTTGAATCTTCTTTATCATGCTAGGATTAACAGGAAAAAGCTAAAAATTTCAGAATTGCACCTTGCAATGTGGAGATATTACTGTTTGTGCATTTACAATATTCATTGATTTTTGCCATTGAAAAACATGTTTTTCATATACCAGAAATGTTTGAAGCTACTGACTGAATGAAAGGAGCTGGCATCTCACTCTCTTTGAATCTTCTTTATCATGCTAGGATTAGCAGGAAAAAGCAAAAAATTTCAGAATTGCACCTTGCAATGTGGAGATATTACTGTTTGTGCATTTACAATATTCATTGATTTTTGCCATTGAAAAACATGTATTTCATATACCATAAATGTTTGAAGCTACTGACTGAATGAAAGGAGCTGGCATCTCACTCTCTTTGAATCTTCTTTATCATGCTAGGATTAGCAGGAAAAAGCAAAAAATTTCAGAATTGCACCTTGCAATGTGGAGATATTACTGTTTGTGCATTTACAATATTCATTGATTTTTGCCATTGAAAAACATCCAGAAATGTTTGAAGCTACTGACTGAATGAAAGGAGCTGGCATCTCACTCTCTTTGAATCTTCTTTATCATGCTAGGATTAGCAGGAAAAAGCAAAAAATTTCAGAATTGCACCTTGCAATGTGGAGATATTACTGTTTGTGCATTTACAATATTCATTGATTTTTGCCATTGAAAAACATGTTTTTCATATACCAGAAATGTTTGAAGCTACTGACTGAATGAAAGGAGCTGGCATCTCACTCTCTTTGAATCTTCTTTATCATGCTAGGATTAGCAGGAAAAAGCAAAAAATTTCAGAATTGCACCTTGCAATGTGGAGATATTACTGTTTGTGCATTTACAATATTCATTGATTTTTGCCATTGAAAAACGTCCAGAAATGTTTGAAGCTACTGACTGAATGAAAGGAGCTGGCATCTCACTCTCTTTGAATCTTCTTTATCATGCTAGGATTAGCAGGAAAAAGCAAAAAATTTCAGAATTGCACCTTGCAATGTGGAGATATTACTGTTTGTGCATTTACAATATTCATTGATTTTTGCCATTGAAAAACGTTTTTCATATACCAGAAATGTTTGAAGCTACTGACTGAATGAAAGGAGCTGGCATCTCACTCTCTTTGAATCTTCTTTATCATGCTAGGATTAACAGGAAAAAGCAAAAAATTTCAGAATTGCACCTTGCAATGTGGAGATATTACTGTTTGTGCATTTACAATATTCATTGATTTTTGCCATTGAAAAACGTCCAGAAATGTTTGAAGCTACTGACTGAATGAAAGGAGCTGGCATCTCGCTCTCTTTGAATCTTCTTTATCATGCTAGGATTAACAGGAAAAAGCTAAAAATTTCAGAATTGCACCTTGCAATGTGGAGATATTACTGTTTGTGCATTTACAATATTCATTGATTTTTGCCATTGAAAAACATGTTTTTCATATACCAGAAATGTTTGAAGCTACTGACTGAATGAAAGGAGCTGGCATCTCACTCTCTTTGAATCTTCTTTATCATGCTAGGATTAGCAGGAAAAAGCAAAAAATTTCAGAATTGCGCCTTGCAATGTGGAGATATTACTGTTTGTGCATTTACAATATTCATTGATTTTTGCCATTGAAAAACATGTTTTTCATATACCAGAAATGTTTGAAGCTACTGACTGAATGAAAGGAGCTGGCATCTCACTCTCTTTGAATCTTCTTTATCATTCTAGGATTAACAGGAAAAAGCAAAAAATTTCAGAATTGCACATTGCAATGTGGAGATATTACTGTTTGTGCATTTACAATATTCATTGATTTTTGCCATTGAAAAACATGTTTTTCATATACCAGAAATGTTTGAAGCTACTGACTGAATGAAAGGAGCTGGCATCTCACTCTCTTTGAATCTTCTTTATCATGCTAGGATTAACAGGAAAAAGCAAAAAATTTCAGAATTGCACATTGCAATGTGGAGATATTACTGTTTGTGCATTTACAATATTCATTGATTTTTGCCATTGAAAAACGTCCAGAAATGTTTGAAGCTACTGACTGAATGAAAGGAGCTGGCATCTCACTCTCTTTGAATCTTCTTTATCATGCTAGGATTAGCAGGAAAAAGCAAAAAATTTCTGAATTGCACCTTGCAATGTGGAGATATTACTGTTTGTGCATTTACAATATTCATTGATTTTTGCCATTGAAAAACATGTTTTTCATATACCAGAAATGTTTGAAGCTACTGACTGAATGAAAGGAGCTGGCATCTCACTCTCTTTGAATCTTCTTTATCATGCTAGGATTAGCAGGAAAAAGCAAAAAATTTCAGAATTGCACCTTGCAATGTGGAGATATTACTGTTTGTGCATTTACAATATTCATTGATTTTTGCCATTGAAAAACATGTTTTTCATATACCAGAAATGTTTGAAGCTACTGACTGAATGAAAGGAGCTGGCATCTCACTCTCTTTGAATCTTCTTTATCATGCTAGGATTAACAGGAAAAAGCAAAAAATTTCAGAATTGCACCTTGCAATGTGGAGATATTACTGTTTGTGCATTTACAATATTCATTGATTTTTCCCATTGAAAAACGTCCAGAAATGTTTGAAGCTACTGACTGAATGAAAGGAGCTGGCATCTCACTCTCTTTGAATCTTCTTTATCATGCTAGGATTAGCAGGAAAAAGCAAAAAATTTCAGAATTGCACCTTGCAATGTGGAGATATTACTGTTTGTGCATTTACAATATTCATTGATTTTTGCCATTGAAAAACATGTTTTTCATATACCAGAAATGTTTGAAGCTACTGACTGAATGAAAGGAGCTGGCATCTCACTCTCTTTGAATCTTCTTTATCATGCTAGGATTAGCAGGAAAAAGCAAAAAATTTCAGAATTGCACCTTGCAATGTGGAGATATTACTGTTTGTGCATTTACAATATTCATTGATTTTTGCCATTGAAAAACGTCCAGAAATGTTTGAAGCTACTGACTGAATGAAAGGAGCTGGCATCTCACTCTCTTTGAATCTTCTTTATCATGCTAGGATTAGCAGGAAAAAGCAAAAAATTTCAGAATTGCACCTTGCAATGTGGAGATATTACTGTTTGTGCATTTACAATATTCATTGATTTTTGCCATTGAAAAACATGTTTTTCATATACCAGAAATGTTTGAAGCTACTGACTGAATGAAAGGAGCTGGCATCTCATTCTCTTTGAATCTTCTTTATCATGCTAGGATTAGCAGGAAAAAGCAAAAAATTTCAGAATTGCACCTTGCAATGTGGAGATATTACTGTTTGTGCATTTACAATATTCATTGATTTTTGCCATTGAAAAACGTCCAGAAATGTTTGAAGCTACTGACTGAATGAAAGGAGCTGGCATCTCACTCTCTTTGAATCTTCTTTATCATGCTAGGATTAGCAGGAAAAAGCAAAAAATTTCAGAATTGCACCTTGCAATGTGGAGATATTACTGTTTGTGCATTTACAATATTCATTGATTTTTGCCATTGAAAAACGTTTTTCATATACCAGAAATGTTTGAAGCCACTGACTGAATGAAAGGAGCTGGCATCTCACTCTCTTTGAATCTTCTTTATCATGCTAGGATTAACAGGAAAAAGCAAAAAATTTCAGAATTGCACCTTGCAATGTGGAGATATTACTGTTTGTGCATTTACAATATTCATTGATTTTTGCCATTGAAAAACGTCCAGAAATGTTTGAAGCTACTGACTGAATGAAAGGAGCTGGCATCTCACTCTCTTTGAATCTTCTTTATCATGCTAGGATTAACAGGAAAAAGCTAAAAATTTCAGAATTGCACCTTGCAATGTGGAGATATTACTGTTTGTGCATTTACAATATTCATTGATTTTTGCCATTGAAAAACATGTTTTTCATATGCCAGAAATGTTTGAAGCTACTGACTGAATGAAAGGAGCTGGCATCTCACTCTCTTTGAATCTTCTTTATCATGCTAGGATTAGCAGGAAAAAGCAAAAAATTTCAGAATTGCACCTTGCAATGTGGAGATATTACTGTTTGTGCATTTACAATATTCATTGATTTTTGCCATTGAAAAACATGTTTTTCATATACCAGAAATGTTTGAAGCTACTGACTGAATGAAAGGAGCTGGCATCTCACTCTCTTTGAATCTTCTTTATCATGTTAGGATTAGCAGGAAAAAGCAAAAAATTTCAGAATTGCACCTTGCAATGTGGAGATATTACTGTTTGTGCATTTACAATATTCATTGATTTTTGCCATTGAAAAACATGTTTTTCATATACCAGAAATGTTTGAAGCTACTGACTGAATGAAAGGAGCTGGCATCTCACTCTCTTTGAATCTTCTTTATCATGCTAGGATTAACAGGAAAAAGCAAAAAATTTCAGAATTGCACCTTGCAATGTGGAGATATTACTGTTTGTGCATTTACAATATTCATTGATTTTTGCCATTGAAAAACGTCCAGAAATGTTTGAAGCTACTGACTGAATGAAAGGAGCTGGCATCTCACTCTCTTTGAATCTTCTTTATCAAGCTAGGATTAACAGGAAAAAGCTAAAAATTTCAGAATTGCACCTTGCAATGTGGAGATATTACTGTTTGTGCATTTACAATATTCATTGATTTTTGCCATTGAAAAACATGTTTTTCATATACCAGAAATGTTTGAAGCTACTGACTGAATGAAAGGAGCTGGCATCTCACTCTCTTTGAATCTTCTTTATCATGCTAGGATTAGCAGGAAAAAGCAAAAAAATTCAGAATTGCACCTTGCAATGTGGAGATATTACTGTTTGTGCATTTACAATATTCATTGATTTTTGCCATTGAAAAACATGTTTTTCATATACCAGAAATGTTTGAAGCTACTGACTGAATGAAAGGAGCTGGCATCTCACTCTCTTTGAATCTTCTTTATCATGCTAGGATTAGCAGGAAAAAGCAAAAAATTTCAGAATTGCACCTTGCAATGTGGAGATATTACTGTTTGTGCATTTACAATATTCATTGATTTTTGCCATTGAAAAACATGTTTTTCATATACCAGAAATGTTTGAAGCTACTGACTGAATGAAAGAAGCTGGCATCTCACTCTCTTTGAATCTTCTTTATCATGCTAGGATTAACAGGAAAAAGCAAAAAATTTCAGAATTGCACCTTGCAATGTGGAGATATTACTGTTTGTGCATTTACAATATTCATTGATTTTTGCCATTGAAAAACGTCCAGAAATGTTTGAAGCTACTGACTGAATGAAAGGAGCTGGCATCTCACTCTCTTTGAATCTTCTTTATCATGCTAGGATTAGCAGGAAAAAGCAAAAAATTTCTGAATTGCACCTTGCAATGTGGAGATATTACTGTTTGTGCATTTACAATATTCATTGATTTTTGCCATTGAAAAACATGTTTTTCATATACCAGAAATGTTTGAAGCTACTGACTGAATGAAAGGAGCTGGCATCTCACTCTCTTTGAATCTTCTTTATCATGCTAGGATTAGCAGGAAAAAGCAAAAAATTTCAGAATTGCACCTTGCAATGTGGAGATATTACTGTTTGTGCATTTACAATATTCATTGATTTTTGCCATTGAAAAACATGTTTTTCATATACCAGAAATGTTTGAAGCTACTGACTGAATGAAAGGAGCTGGCATCTCACTCTCTTTGAATCTTCTTTATCATGCTAGGATTAACAGGAAAAAGCAAAAAATTTCAGAATTGCACCTTGCAATGTGGAGATATTACTGTTTGTGCATTTACAATATTCATTGATTTTTCCCATTGAAAAACGTCCAGAAATGTTTGAAGCTACTGACTGAATGAAAGGAGCTGGCATCTCACTCTCTTTGAATCTTCTTTATCATGCTAGGATTAGCAGGAAAAAGCAAAAAAATTCAGAATTGCACCTTGCAATGTGGAGATATTACTGTTTGTGCATTTACAATATTCATTGATTTTTGCCATTGAAAAACATGTTTTTCATATACCAGAAATGTTTGAAGCTACTGACTGAATGAAAGGAGCTGGCATCTCACTCTCTTTGAATCTTCTTTATCATGCTAGGATTAGCAGGAAAAAGCAAAAAATTTCAGAATTGCACCTTGCAATGTGGAGATATTACTGTTTGTGCATTTACAATATTCATTGATTTTTGCCATTGAAAAACGTCCAGAAATGTTTGAAGCTACTGACTGAATGAAAGGAGCTGGCATCTCACTCTCTTTGAATCTTCTTTATCATGCTAGGATTAGCAGGAAAAAGCAAAAAATTTTAGAATTGCACCTTGCAATGTGGAGATATTACTGTTTGTGCATTTACAATATTCATTGATTTTTGCCATTGAAAAACATGTTTTTCATATACCAGAAATGTTTGAAGCTACTGACTGAATGAAAGGAGCTGGCATCTCACTCTCTTTGAATCTTCTTTATCATGCTAGGATTAGCAGGAAAAAGCAAAAAATTTCAGAATTGCACCTTGCAATGTGGAGATATTACTGTTTGTGCATTTACAATATTCATTGATTTTTGCCATTGAAAAACGTCCAGAAATGTTTGAAGCTACTGACTGAATGAAAGGAGCTGGCATCTCACTCTCTTTGAATCTTCTTTATCATGCTAGGATTAGCAGGAAAAAGCAAAAAATTTCAGAATTGCACCTTGCAATGTGGAGATATTACTGTTTGTGCATTTACAATATTCATTGATTTTTGCCATTGAAAAACGTTTTTCATATACCAGAAATGTTTGAAGCTACTGACTGAATGAAAGGAGCTGGCATCTCACTCTCTTTGAATCTTCTTTATCATGCTAGGATTAACAGGAAAAAGCAAAAAATTTCAGAATTGCACCTTGCAATGTGGAGATATTACTGTTTGTGCATTTACAATATTCATTGATTTTTGCCATTGAAAAACGTCCAGAAATGTTTGAAGCTACTGACTGAATGAAAGGAGCTGGCATCTCACTCTCTTTGAATCTTCTTTATCATGCTAGGATTAACAGGAAAAAGCTAAAAATTTCAGAATTGCACCTTGCAATGTGGAGATATTACTGTTTGTGCATTTACAATATTCATTGATTTTTGCCATTGAAAAACATGTTTTTCATATGCCAGAAATGTTTGAAGCTACTGACTGAATGAAAGGAGCTGGCATCTCACTCTCTTTGAATCTTCTTTATCATGCTAGGATTAGCAGGAAAAAGCAAAAAATTTCAGAATTGCACCTTGCAATGTGGAGATATTACTGTTTGTGCATTTACAATATTCATTGATTTTTGCCATTGAAAAACATGTTTTTCATATACCAGAAATGTTTGAAGCTACTGACTGAATGAAAGGAGCTGGCATCTCACTCTCTTTGAATCTTCTTTATCATGCTAGGATTAGCAGGAAAAAGCAAAAAATTTCAGAATTGCACCTTGCAATGTGGAGATATTACTGTTTGTGCATTTACAATATTCATTGATTTTTGCCATTGAAAAACATGTTTTTCATATACCAGAAATGTTTGAAGCTACTGACTGAATGAAAGGAGCTGGCATCTCACTCTCTTTGAATCTTCTTTATCATGCTAGGATTAACAGGAAAAAACAAAAAATTTCAGAATTGCACCTTGCAATGTGGAGATATTACTGTTTGTGCATTTACAATATTCATTGATTTTTGCCATTGAAAAACGTCCAGAAATGTTTGAAGCTACTGACTGAATGAAAGGAGCTGGCATCTCACTCTCTTTGAATCTTCTTTATCATGCTAGGATTAGCAGGAAAAAGCAAAAAAATTCAGAATTGCACCTTGCAATGTGGAGATATTACTGTTTGTGCATTTACAATATTCATTGATTTTTGCCATTGAAAAACATGTTTTTCATATACCAGAAATGTTTGAAGCTACTGACTGAATGAAAGGAGCTGGCATCTCACTCTCTTTGAATCTTCTTTATCATGCTAGGATTAGCAGGAAAAAGCAAAAAATTTCAGAATTGCACCTTGCAATGTGGAGATATTACTGTTTGTGCATTTACAATATTCATTGATTTTTGCCATTGAAAAACATGTTTTTCATATACCAGAAATGTTTGAAGCTACTGACTGAATGAAAGAAGCTGGCATCTCACTCTCTTTGAATCTTCTTTATCATGCTAGGATTAACAGGAAAAAGCAAAAAATTTCAGAATTGCACCTTGCAATGTGGAGATATTACTGTTTGTGCATTTACAATATTCATTGATTTTTGCCATTGAAAAACGTCCAGAAATGTTTGAAGCTACTGACTGAATGAAAGGAGCTGGCATCTCACTCTCTTTGAATCTTCTTTATCATGCTAGGATTAGCAGGAAAAGGCAAAAAATTTCAGAATTGCACCTTGCAATGTGGAGATATTACTGTTTGTGCATTTACAATATTCATTGATTTTTGCCATTGAAAAACATGTTTTTCATATACCAGAAATGTTTGAAGCTACTGACTGAATGAAAGGAGCTGGCATCTCACTCTCTTTGAATCTTCTTTATCATGCTAAGAGGAGCAGGAAAAAGTAAAAAATTTCAGAATTGCACCTTGCAATGCGAAGAAATTACTGTTTGTGCATTTATAATATTAAATGATTTTTGCCATTGAAAAACGTCCAGAAATGATTGAAGCTACTGACTGAACGAAACGAGCTGGCATCTCACTCTCTTTGAATCTTCTTTATCATGCTAAGAGGAGCAGGAAAAAGCAAAAAATTTCAGAATTGCACCTTGCAATGCGGAGAAATTACTGTTTGTGCATTTACAATATTCATTGATTTTTGCCATTGAAAAACATCATGTTATTCATATACCAGAAATGTTTGAAGCCACTGACTGAATGAAAGGAGCTGGCATCTCACTCTCTTTGAATCTTCTTTATCATGCTAAGAGGAGCAGGAAAAAGCAAAAAATTTCAGAATTGCACCTTGCAATGCGGAGAAATTACTGTTTGTGCATTTACAATATTCATTGATTTTTGCCATTGAAAAACGTCCAGAAATGATTGAAGCTACTGACTGAATGAAAGGAGCTGGCATCTCACTCTCTTTGAATCTTCTTTATCATGCTAAGAGGAGCAGGAAAAAGCAAAAAATTTCAGAATTGCACCTTGTAATGCGGAGAAATTACTGTTTGTGCATTTACAATATTCATTGATTTTTGCCATTGAAAAACGTCCAGAAATGATTGAAGCTACTGACTGAATGAAAGGAGCTGGCATCTCACTCTCTTTGAATCTTGTTTATCATGCTAAGAGGAGCAGGAAAAAGCAAAAAATTTCAGAATTGCACCTTGCAATGCGGAGAAATTACTGTTTGTGCATTTACAATATTCATTGATTTTTGCCATTGAAAAACGTCCAGAAATGATTGAAGCTACTGACTGAATGAAAGGAGCTGGCATCTCACTCTCTTTGAATCTTCTTTATCATGCTAAGAGGAGCAGGAAAAAGCAAAAAATTTCAGAATTGCACCTTGCAATGCGGAGAAATTACTGTTTGTGCATTTACAATATTCATTGATTTTTGCCATTGAAAAACATCATGTTATTCATATACCAGAAATGATTGAAGCTACTGACTGAATGAAAGGAGCTGGCATCTCACTCTCTTTGAATCTTCTTTATCATGCTAAGAGGAGCAGGAAAAAGTAAAAAATTTCAGAATTGCACCTTGCAATGCGGAGAAATTACTGTTTGTGCATTTATAATATTCAATGATTTTTGCCATTGAAAAACGTCCAGAAATGATTGAAGCTACTGACTGAACGAAAGGAGCTGGCATCTCACTCTCTTTGAATCTTCTTTATCATGCTAAGAGGAGCAGGAAAAAGCAAAAAATTTCAGAATTGCACCTTGCAATGCGGAGAAATTACTGTTTGTGCATTTACAATATTCATTGATTTTTGCCATTGAAAAAAATCATGTTATTCATATACCAGAAATGTTTGAAGCTACTGACTGAATGAAAGGAGCTGGCATCTCACTCTCTTTGAATCTTCTTTATCATGCTAAGAGGAGCAGGAAAAAGCAAAAAATTTCAGAATTGCACCTTGCAATGCGGAGAAATTACTGTTTGTGCATTTACAATATTCATTGATTTTTGCCATTGAAAAACATCATGTTATTCATATACCAGAAATGTTTGAAGCTACTGACTGAATGAAAGGAGCTGGCATCTCACTCTCTTTGAATCTTCTTTATCATGCTAAGAGGAGCAGGAAAAAGCAAAAAATTTCAGAATTGCACCTTGCAATGTGGAGAAATTACTGTTTGTGCATTTACAATATTCATTGATTTTTGCCATTGAAAAACGTCCAGAAATGATTGAAGCTACTGACTGAATGAAAGGAGCTGGCATCTCACTCTCTTTGAATCTTCTTTATCATGCTAAGAGGAGCAGGAAAAAGCAAAAAATTTCAGAATTGCACCTTGCAATGCGGAGAAATTACTGTTTGTGCATTTACAATATTCATTGATTTTTGCCATTGAAAAACATCATGTTATTCATATACCAGAAATGTTTGAAGCTACTGACTGAATGAAAGGAGCTGGCATCTCACTCTCTTTGAATCTTCTTTATCATGCTAAGAGGAGCAGGAAAAATCAAAAAATTTCAGAATTGCACCTTGCAATGCGGAGAAATTACTGTTTGTGCATTTACAATATTCATTGATTTTTGCCATTGAAAAACATCATGTTATTCATATACCAGAAATGTTTGAAGCTACTGACTGAATGAAAGGAGCTGGCATCTCACTCTCTTTGAATCTTCTTTATCATGCTAAGAGGAGCAGGAAAAAGCAAAAAATTTCAGAATTGCACCTTGCAATGTGGAGAAATTACTGTTTGTGCATTTACAATATTCATTGATTTTTACCATTGAAAAACGTCCAGAAATGATTGAAGCTACTGACTGAATGAAAGTAACTGGCATCTCACTCTCTTTGAATCTTCTTTATCATGCTAAGAGGAGCAGGAAAAAGCAAAAAATTTCAGACTTGCACCTTGCAATGCGGAGAAATTACTGTTTGTGCATTTACAATATTCATTGATTTTTGCCATTGAAAAACATCATGTTATTCATATACCAGAAATGTTTGAAGCTACTGACTGAATGAAAGGAGCTGGCATCTCACTCTCTTTGAATCTTCTTTATCATGCTAGGATTAGCAGGAAAAAGCAAAAAATTTCAGAATTGCACCTTGCAATGTGGAGAAATTACTGTTTGTGCATTTACAATATTCATTGATTTTTACCATTGAAAAATGTCCAGAAATGATTGAAGCTACTGACTGAATGAAAGTAACTGGCATCTCACTCTCTTTGAATCTTCTTTATCATGCTAAGAGGAGCAGGAAAAAGCAAAAAATTTCAGACTTGCACCTTGCAATGCGGAGAAATTACTGTTTGTGCATTTACAATATTCATTGATTTTTGCCATTGAAAAACATCATGTTATTCATATACCAGAAATGTTTGAAGCTACTGACTGAATGAAAGGAGCTGGCACCTCACTCTCTTTGAATCTTCTTTATCATGCTAAGAGGAGCGGGAAAAAGCAAAAAATTTCAGAATTGCACCTTGCAATGCGGAGAAATTACTGTTTGTGCATTTACAATATTCATTGATTTTTGCCATTGAAAAACGTCCAGAAATGATTGAAGGTACTGACTGAATGAAAGGAGCTGGCATCTCACTCTCTTTGAATCTTCTTTATCATGCTAAGAGGAGCAGGAAAAAGCAAAAAATTTCAGAATTGCACCTTGCAATGCGGAGAAATTACTGTTTGTGCATTTACAATATTCATTGATTTTTGCCACTGAAAAACGTCCAGAAATGATTGAAGCTACTGACTGAATGAAAGGAGCTGGCATCTCACTCTCTTTGAATCTTCTTTATCATGCTAAGAGGAGCAGGAAAAAGCAAAAAATTTCAGAATTGCACCTTGCAATGCGGAGAAATTACAGTTTGTGCATTTACAATATTCATTGATTTTTGCCATTGAAAAACATCCAGAAATGATTGAAGCTACTGACTGAATGAAAGGAGCTGGCATCTCACTCTCTTTGAATCTTCTTTATCATGCTAAGAGGAGCAGGAAAAAGCAAAAAATTTCAGAATTGCACCTTGCAATGCGGAGAAATTACTGTTTGTGCATTTACAATATTCATTGATTTTTGCCATTGAAAAACATCATGTTATTCATATACCAGAAATGTTTGAAGCTACTGACTGAATGAAAGGAGCTGGCATCTCACTCTCTTTGAATCTTCTTTATCATGCTAAGAGGAGCAGGAAAAAGCAAAAAATTTCAGAATTGCACCTTGCAATGTGGAGAAATTACTGTTTGTGCATTTACAATATTCATTGATTTTTACCATTGAAAAACGTCCAGAAATGATTGAAGCTACTGACTGAATGAAAGTAGCTGGCATCTCACTCTCTTTGAATCTTCTTTATCATGCTAAGAGGAGCAGGAAAAAGCAAAAAATTTCAGACTTGCACCTTGCAATGCGGAGAAATTACTGTTTGTGCATTTACAATATTCATTGATTTTTGCCATTGAAAAACATCATGTTATTCATATACCAGAAATGTTTGAAGCTACTGACTGAATGAAAGGAGCTGGCATCTCACTCTCTTTGAATCTTCTTTATCATGCTAAGAGGAGCAGGAAAAAGCAAAAAATTTCAGAATTGCACCTTGCAATGCGGAGAAATTACTGTTTGTGCATTTACAATATTCATTGATTTTTGCCATTGAAAAACATCATGTTATTCATATACCAGAAATGTTTGAAGCTACTGACTGAATGAAAGGAGCTGGCATCTCACTCTCTTTGAATCTTCTTTATCATGCTAAGAGGAGCAGGAAAAAGCAAAAAATTTCAGAATTGCACCTTGCAATGCGGAGAAATTACTGTTTGTGCATTTACAATATTCATTGATTTTTGACATTGAAAAACGTCCAGAAATGATTGAAGCTACTGACTGAATGAAAGGAGCCGGCATCTCACTCTCTTTGAATCTTCTTTATCATGCTAAGAGGAGCAGGAAAAATCAAAAAATTTCAGAATTGCACCTTGCAATGCGGAGAAATTACTGTTTGTGCATTTACAATATTCATTGATTTTTGCCATTGAAAAACATGTTATTCATATACCAGAAATGTTTGAAGCTACTGACTGAATGAAAGGAGCTGGCACCTCACTCTCTTTGAATCTTCTTTATCATGCTAAGCGGAGCGGGAAAAAGCAAAAAATTTCAGAATTGCACCTTGCAATGCGGAGAAATTACTGTTTGTGCATTTACAATATTCATTGATTTTTGCCATTGAAAAACATGTTATTCATATACCAGAAATGTTTGAAGCTACTGACTGAATGAAAGGAGCTGGCATCTCACTCTCTTTGAATCTTCTTTATCATGCTAAGAGGAGCAGGAAAAAGCAAAAAATTTCAGAATTGTACCTTGCAATGCGGAGAAATTACAGTTTGTGCATTTACAATATTCATTGATTTTTGCCATTGAAAAACATCCAGAAATGATTGAAGCTACTGACTGAATGAAAGGAGCTGGCATCTCACTCTCTTTGAATCTTCTTTATCATGCTAAGAGGAGCAGGAAAAAGCAAAAAATTTCAGAATTGCACCTTGCAATGCGGAGAAATTACTGTTTGTGCATTTACAATATTCATTGATTTTTGCCATTGAAAAACATCATGTTATTCATATACCAGAAATGTTTGAAGCTACTGACTGAATGAAAGGAGCTGGCATCTCACTCTCTTTGAATCTTCTTTATCATGCTAAGAGGAGCAGGAAAAAGCAAAAAATTTCAGAATTGCACCTTGCAATGTGGAGAAATTACTGTTTGTGCATTTACAATATTCATTGATTTTTACCATTGAAAAACGTCCAGAAATGATTGAAGCTACTGACTGAATGAAAGTAGCTGGCATCTCACTCTCTTTGAATCTTCTTTATCATGCTAAGAGGAGCAGGAAAAAGCAAAAAATTTCTGACTTGCACCTTGCAATGCGGAGAAATTACTGTTTGTGCATTTACAATATTCATTGATTTTTGCCATTGAAAAACATCATGTTATTCATATACCAGAAATGTTTGAAGCTACTGACTGAATGAAAGGAGCTGGCATCTCACTCTCTTTGAATCTTCTTTATCATGCTAAGAGGAGCAGGAAAAAGCAAAAAATTTCAGAATTGCACCTTGCAATGCGGAGAAATTACTGTTTGTGCATTTACAATATTCATTGATTTTTGCCATTGAAAAACATCATGTTATTCATATACCAGAAATGTTTGAAGCTACTGACTGAATGAAAGGAGCTGGCATCTCACTCTCTTTGAATCTTCTTTATCATGCTAAGAGGAGCAGGAAAAAGCAAAAAATTTCAGAATTGCACCTTGCAATGCGGAGAAATTACTGTTTGTGCATTTACAATATTCATTGATTTTTGCCATTGAAAAACGTCCAGAAATGATTGAAGCTACTGACTGAATGAAAGGAGCTGGCATCTCACTCTCTTTGAATCTTCTTTATCATGCTAAGAGGAGCAGGAAAAATCAAAAAATTTCAGAATTGCACCTTGCAATGCGGAGAAATTACTGTTTGTGCATTTACAATATTCATTGATTTTTGCCATTGAAAAACATGTTATTCATATACCAGAAATGTTTGAAGCTACTGACTGAATGAAAGGAGCTGGCACCTCACTCTCTTTGAATCTTCTTTATCATGCTAAGAGGAGTGGGAAAAAGCAAAAAATTTCAGAATTGCACCTTGCAATGCGGAGAAATTACTGTTTGTGCATTTACAATATTCATTGATTTTTGCCATTGAAAAACGTCCAGAAATGATTGAAGGTACTGACTGAATGAAAGGAGCTGGCATCTCACTCTCTTTGAATCTTCTTTATCATGCTAAGAGGAGCAGGAAAAAGCAAAAAATTTCAGAATTGCACCTTGCAATGCGGAGAAATTACTGTTTGTGCATTTACAATATTCATTGATTTTTGCCATTGAAAAACGTCCAGAAATGATTGAAGCTACTGACTGAATGAAAGGAGCTGGCATCTCACTCTCTTTGAATCTTCTTTATCATGCTAAGAGGAGCAGGAAAAAGGAAAAAATTTCAGAATTGCACCTTGCAATGCGGAGAAATTACAGTTTGTGCATTTACAATATTCATTGATTTTTGCCATTGAAAAACATCCAGAAATGATTGAAGCTACTGACTGAATGAAAGGAGCTGGCATCTCACTATCTTTGAATCTTCTTTATCATGCTAAGAGGAGCAGGAAAAAGCAAAAAATTTCAGAATTGCACCTTGCAATGCGGAGAAATTACAGTTTGTGCATTTACAATATTCATTGATTTTTGCCATTGAAAAACATCATGTTATTCATATACCAGAAATGTTTGAAGCTACTGACTGAATGAAAGGAGCTGGCATCTCACTCTCTTTGAATCTTCTTTATCATGCTAAGAGGAGCAGGAAAAAGCAAAAAATTTCAGAATTGCACCTTGCAATGTGGAGAAATTACTGTTTGTGCATTTACAATATTCATTGATTTTTACCATTGAAAAACGTCCAGAAATGATTGAAGCTACTGACTGAATGAAAGTAGCTGGCATCTCACTCTCTTTGAATCTTCTTTATCATGCTAAGAGGAGCAGGAAAAAGCAAAAAATTTCAGACTTGCACCTTGCAATGCGGAGAAATTACTGTTTGTGCATTTACAATATTCATTGATTTTTGCCATTGAAAAACATTATGTTATTCATATACCAGAAATGTTTGAAGCTACTGACTGAATGAAAGTAGCTGGCATCTCACTCTCTTTGAATCTTCTTTATCATGCTAAGAGGAGCAGGAAAAATCAAAAAATTTCAGAATTGCACCTTGCAATGCGGAGAAATTACTGTTTGTGCATTTACAATATTCATTGATTTTTGCCATTGAAAAACGTCCAGAAATGATTGAAGCTACTGACTGAATGAAAGGAGCTGGCATCTCACTCTCTTTGAATCTTCTTTATCATGCTAAGAGGAGCAGGAAAAAGCAAAAAATTTCAGAATTGCACCTTGCAATGCGGAGAAATTACTGTTTGTGCATTTACAATATTCATTGATTTTTGCCATTGAAAAACATCATGTTATTCATATACCAGAAATGATTGAAGCTACTGACTGAATGAAAGGAGCTGGCATCTCACTCTCTTTGAATCTTCTTTATCATGCTAAGAGGAGCAGGAAAAAGTAAAAAATTTCAGAATTGCACCTTGCAATGCGGAGAAATTACTGTTTGTGCATTTATAATATTCAATGATTTTTGCCATTGAAAAACGTCCAGAAATGATTGAAGCTACTGACTGAACGAAAGGAGCTGGCATCTCACTCTCTTTGAATCTTCTTTATCATGCTAAGAGGAGCAGGAAAAAGCAAAAAATTTCAAAATTGCACCTTGCAATGCAGAGAAATTACTGTTTGTGCATTTACAATATTCATTGATTTTTGCCATTGAAAAACGTCCAGAAATGATTGAAGCTACTGACTGAATGAAAGGAGCTGGCATCTCACTCTCTTTGAATCTTCTTTATCATGCTAAGAGGAGCAGGAAAAAGCAAAAAATTTTAGAATTGCACCTTGCAATGCGGAGAAATTACTGTTTGTGCATTTACAATATTCATTGATTTTTGCCATTGAAAAACATCATGTTATTCATATACCAGAAATGTTTGAAGCTACTGACTGAATGAAAGGAGCTGACATCTCACTCTCTTTGAATCTTCTTTATCATGCTAAGAGGAGCAGGAAAAAGCAAAAAATTTCAGAATTGCACCTTGCAATGCAGAGAAATTACTGTTTGTGCATTTACAATATTCATTGATTTTTGCCATTGAAAAACGTCCAGAAATGATTGAAGCTACTGACTGAATGAAAGGAGCTGGCATCTCACTCTCTTTGAATCTTCTTTATCATGCTAAGAGGAGCAGGAAAAAGCAAAAAATTTCAGAATTGCACCTTGCAATGCGGAGAAATTACTGTTTGTGCATTTACAATATTCATTGATTTTTGCCATTGAAAAACATCATGTTATTCATATACCAGAAATGTTTGAAGCTACTGACTGAATGAAAGGAGCTGGCATCTCACTCTCTTTGAATCTTCTTTATCATGCTAAGAGGAGCAGGAAAAAGCAAAAAATTTCAGAATTGCACCTTGCAATGCGGAGAAATTACTGTTTGTGCATTTACAATATTCATTGATTTTTGCCATTGAAAAACATCATGTTATTCATATACCAGAAATGTTTGAAGCTACTGACTGAATGAAAGGAGCTGGCATCTCACTCTCTTTGAATCTTCTTTATCATGCTAAGAGGAGCAGGAAAAAGCAAAAAATTTCAGAATTGCACCTTGCAATGTGGAGAAATTACTGTGCATTTACAATATTCATTGATTTTTACCATTGAAAAACGTCCAGAAATGATTGAAGCTACTGACTGAATGAAAGTAGCTGGCATCTCACTCTCTTTGAATCTTCTTTATCATGCTAAGAGGAGCAGGAAAAAGCAAAAAATTTCAGACTTGCACCTTGCAATGCGGAGAAATTACTGTTTGTGCATTTACAATATTCATTGATTTTTGACATTGAAAAACATCATGTTATTCATATACCAAAAATGTTTGAAGCTACTGACTGAATGAAAGGAGCTGGCATCTCACTCTCTTTGAATCTTCTTTATCATGCTAAGCGGAGCAGGAAAAAGCAAAAAATTTCAGAATTGCACCTTGCAATGCGGAGAAATTACTGTTTGTGCATTTACAATATTCATTGATTTTTGCCATTGAAAAACGTCCAGAAATGATTGAAAGTACTGACTGAATGAAAGGAGCTGGCATCTCACTCTCTTTGAATCTTCTTTATCATGCTAAGAGGAGCAGGAAAAAGCAAAAAATTTCAGAATTGCACCTTGCAATGCAGAGAAATTACTGTTTGTGCATTTACAATATTCATTGATTTTTGCCATTGAAAAACGTCCAGAAATGATTGAAGCTACTGACTGAATGAAAGGAGCTGGCATCTCACTCTCTTTGAATCTTCTTTATCATGCTAAGAGGAGCAGGAAAAAGTAAAAAATTTCAGAATTGCACCTTGCAATGCGGAGAAATTACAGTTTGTGCATTTACAATATTCATTGATTTTTGCCATTGAAAAACATCCAGAAATGATTGAAGCTACTGACTGAATGAAAGGAGCTGGCATCTCACTCTCTTTGAATCTTCTTTATCATGTTAAGAGGAGCAGGAAAAAGCAAAAAATTTCAGAATTGCACCTTGCAATGCGGAGAAATTACTGTTTGTGCATTTACAATATTCATTGATTTTTGCCATTGAAAAACATCATGTTATTCATATACCAGAAATGTTTGAAGCTACTGCCTGAATGAAAGGAGCTGGCATCTCACTCTCTTTGAATCTTCTTTATCATGCTAAGAGGAGCAGGAAAAAGCAAAAAATTTCAGAATTGCACCTTGCAATGTTTAGAAATTACTGTTTGTGCATTTACAATATTCATTGATTTTTAACATTGAAAAACGTCCAGAAATGATTGAATCTACTGACTGAATGAAAGTAGCTGGCATCTCACTCTCTTTGAATCTTCTTTATCATGCTAAGAGGAGCAGGAAAAAGCAAAAAATTTCAGACTTGCACCTTGCAATGCGGAGAAATTACTGTTTGTGCATTTACAATATTCATTGATTTTTGCCATTGAAAAACATCATGTTATTCATATACCAGAAATGTTTGAAGCTACTGACTGAATGAAAGGAGCTGGCATCTCACTCTCTTTGAATCTTCTTTATCATGCTAAGAGGAGCAGGAAAAAGCAAAAAATTTCAGAATTGCACCTTGCAATGCGGAGAATTTACTGTTTGTGCATTTACAATATTCATTGATTTTTGCCATTGAAAACATCATGTTATTCATATACCAGAAATGTTTGAAGCTACTGACTGAATGAAAGGAGCTGGCATCTCACTCTCTTTGAATCTTCTTTATCATGCTAAGAGGAGCAGGAAAAAGCAAAAAATTTCAGAATTGCACCTTGCAATGTGGAGAAATTACTGTTTGTGCATTTACAATATTCATTGATTTTTACCATTGAAAAACGTCCAGAAATGATTGAAGCTACTGACTGAATGAAAGTAGCTGGCATCTCACTCTCTTTGAATCTTCTTTATCATGCTAAGAGGAGCAGGAAAAAGCAAAAAATTTCAGACTTGCACCTTGCAATGCGGAGAAATTGCTGTTTGTGCATTTACAATATTCATTGATTTTTGCCATTGAAAAACATCATGTTATTCATATACCAGAAATGTTTGAAGCTACTGACTGAATGAAAGGAGCTGGCATCTCACTCTCTTTGAATCTTCTTTATCATGCTAAGAGGAGCAGGAAAAAGCAAAAAATTTCAGAATTGCACCTTGCAATGCGGAGAAATTACTGTTTGTGCATTTACAATATTCATTGATTTTTGCCATTTAAAAACGTCCAGAAATGATTGAAGCTACTGACTGAATGAAAGGAGCTGGCATCTCACTCTCTTTGAATCTTTCTTATCATGCTAAGAGGAGCAGGAAAAAGCAAAAAATTTCAGAATTGCACCTTGCAATGCGGAGAAATTACTGTTTGTGCATTTACAATATTCATTGATTTTTGCCATTGAAAAACGTCCAGAAATGATTGAAAGTACTGACTGAATGAAAGGAGCTGGCATCTCACTCTCTATGAATCTTCTTTATCATGCTAAGAGGAGCAGGAAAAAGCAAAAAATTTCAGAATTGCACCTTGCAATGCGGAGAAATTACTGTTTGTGCATTTACAATATTCATTGATTTTTGCCATTGAAAAACGTCCAGAAATGATTGAAGCTACTGACTGAATGAAAGGAGCTGGCATCTCACTCTCTTTGAATCTTCTTTATCATGCTAAGAGGAGCAGGAAAAAGTAAAAAATTTCAGAATTGCACCTTGCAATGCGGAGAAATTACAGTTTGTGCATTTACAATATTCATTGATTTTTGCCATTGAAAAACATCCAGAAATGATTGAAGCTACTGACTGAATGAAAGGAGCTGGCATCTCACTCTCTTTGAATCTTCTTTATCATGCTAAGAGGAGCAGGAAAAAGCAAAAAATTTCAGAATTGCACCTTGCAATGCGGAGAAATTACTGTTTGTGCATTTACAATATTCATTGATTTTTGCCATTTAAAAACATCATGTTATTCATATACCAGAAATGTTTGAAGCTACTGACTGAATGAAAGGAGCTGGCATCTCACTCTCTTTGAATCTTCATTATCATGCTAAGAGGAGCAGGAAAAAGCAAAAAATTTCAGAATTGCACCTTGCAATGTGGAGAAATTACTGTTTGTGCATTTACAATATTCATTGATTTTTAACATTGAAAAACGTCCAGAAATGATTGAATCTACTGACTGAATGAAAGTAGCTGGCATCTCACTCTCTTTGAATCTTCTTTATCATGCTAAGAGGAGCAGGAAAAAGCAAAAAATTTCAGACTTGCACCTTGCAATGCGGAGAAATTACTGTTTGTGCATTTACAATATTCATTGATTTTTGCCATTGAAAAACATCATGTTATTCATATACCAGAAATGTTTGAAGCTACTGACTGAATGAAAGGAGCTGGCATCTCACTCTCTTTGAATCTTCTTTATCATGCTAAGAGGAGCAGGAAAAAGCAAAAAATTTCAGAATTGCACCTTGCAATGCGGAGAATTTACTGTTTGTGCATTTACAATATTCATTGATTTTTGCCATTGAAAACATCATGTTATTCATATACCAGAAATGTTTGAAGCTACTGACTGAATGAAAGGAGCTGGCATCTCACTCTCTTTGAATCTTCTTTATCATGCTAAGAGGAGCAGGAAAAAGCAAAAAATGTCAGAATTGCACCTTGCAATGTGGAGAAATTACTGTTTGTGCATTTACAATATTCATTGATTTTTACCATTGAAAAACGTCCAGAAATGATTGAAGCTACTGACTGAATGAAAGTAGCTGGCATCTCACTCTCTTTGAATCTTCTTTATCATGCTAAGAGGAGCAGGAAAAAGCAAAAAATTTCAGACTTGCACCTTGCAATGCGGAGAAATTACTGTTTGTGCATTTACAATATTCATTGATTTTTGCCATTGAAAAACATCATGTTATTCATATACCAGAAATGTTTGAAGCTACTGACTGAATGAAAGGAGCTGGCATCTCACTCTCTTTGAATCTTCTTTATCATGCTAAGAGGAGCAGGAAAAAGCAAAAAATTTCAGAATTGCACCTTGCAATGCGGAGAAATTACTGTTTGTGCATTTACAATATTCATTGATTTTTGCCATTGAAAAACGTCCAGAAAAGATTGAAGCTACTGACTGAATGAAAGGAGCTGGCATCTCACTCTCTTTGAATCTTCTTTATCATGCTAAGAGGAGCAGGAAAAAGCAAAAAATTTCAGAATTGCACCTTGCAATGCGGAGAAATTACTGTTTGTGCATTTACAATATTCATTGATTTTTGCCATTGAAAAACGTCCAGAAATGATTGAAGCTACTGACTGAATGAAAGGAGCTGGCATCTCACTCTCTTTGAATCTTCTTTATCATGCTAAGAGGAGCAGGAAAAAGCAAAAAATTTCACAATTGCACCTTGCAATGCGGAGAAATTACTGTTTGTGCATTTACAATATTCATTGATTTTTGCCATTGAAAAACATGTTATTCATATACCAGAAATGTTTGAAGCTACTGACTGAATGAAAGAAGCTGGCACCTCACTCTCTTTGAATCTTCTTTATCATGCTAAGAGGAGCAGGAAAAAGCAAAAAATTTCAGAATTGCACCTTGCAATGCGGAGAAATTACTGTTTGTGCATTTACAATATTCATTGATTTTTGCCATTGAAAAACATCATGTTATTCATATACCAGAAATGATTGAAGCTACTGACTGAATGAAAGTAGCTGGCATCTCACTCTCTTTGAATCGTCTTTATCATGCTAAGAGGAGCAGGAAAAAGCAAAAAATTTCAGAATTGCACCTTGCAATGCGGAGAAATTACTGTTTGTGCATTTACAATATTCATTGATTTTTGCAATTGAAAAACGTCCAGAAATGATTGAAGCTACTGACTGAATGAAAGGAGCTGGCAACTCACTCTCTTTGAATCATGTTTATCATGCTAAGAGGAGCAGGAAAAAGCAAAAAATTTCAGAATTGCACCTTGCAATGCGGAGAAATTACTGTTTGTGCATTTACAATATTCATTGATTTTTGCCATTGAAAAACGTCCAGAAATGATTGAAGCTACTGACTGAATGAAAGGAGCTGGCATCTCACTCTCTTTGAATCTTCTTTATCATGCTAAGAGGAGCAGGAAAAAGCAAAAAATTTCAGAATTGCACCTTGCAATGCGGAGAAATTACTGTTTGTGCATTTACAATATTCATTGATTTTTGCCATTGAAAAACATCATGTTATTCATATACCAGAAATGATTGAAGCTACTGACTGAATGAAAGGAGCTGGCATCTCACTCTCTTTGAATCTTCTTTATCATGCTAAGAGGAGCAGGAAAAAGCAAAAAATTTCAGAATTGCACCTTGCAATGCGGAGAAATTACTGTTTGTGCATTTACAATATTCATTGATTTTTGCCATTGAAAAACGTCCAGAAATGATTGAAGCTACTGACTGAATGAAAGGAGCTGGCATCTCACTCTCTTTGAATCTTCTTTATCATGCTAAGAGGAGCAGGAAAAAGCAAAAAATTTCAGAATTGCACCTTGCAATGCGGAGAAATTACAGTTTGTGCATTTACAATATTCATTGATTTTTGCCATTGAAAAACGTCCAGAAATGATTGAAGCTACTGACTGAATGAAAGGAGCTGGCATCTCACTCTCTTTGAATCTTGTTTATCATGCTAAGAGGAGCAGGAAAAAGCAAAAAATTTCAGAATTGCACCTTGCAATGCGGAGAAATTACTGTTTGTGCATTTACAATATTCATTGATTTTTGCCATTGAAAAACGTCCAGAAATGATTGAAGCTACTGACTGAATGAAAGGAGCTGGCATCTCACTCTCTTTGAATCTTCTTTATCATGCTAAGAGGAGCAGGAAAAAGCAAAAAAATTCAGAATTGCACCTTGCAATGCGGAGAAATTACTGTTTGTGCATTTACAATATTCATTGATTTTTGCCATTGAAAAACATCATGTTATTCATATACCAGAAATGATTGAAGCTACTGACTGAATGAAAGGAGCTGGCATCTCACTCTCTTTGAATCTTCTTTATCATGCTAAGAGGAGCAGGAAAAAGTAAAAAATTTCAGAATTGCACCTTGCAATGCGGAGAAATTACTGTTTGTGCATTTATAATATTCAATGATTTTTGCCATTGAAAAACGTCCAGAAATGATTGAAGCTACTGACTGAACGAAAGGAGCTGGTATCTCACTCTCTTTGAATCTTCTTTATCATGCTAAGAGGAGCAGGAAAAAGCAAAAAATTTCAGAATTGCACCTTGCAATGCGGAGAAATTACTGTTTGTGCATTTACAATATTCATTGATTTTTGCCATTGAAAAACATCATGTTATTCATATACCAGAAATGTTTGAAGCTAATGACTGAATGAAAGGAGCTGACATCTCACTCTCTTTGAATCTTCTTTATCATGCTAAGAGGAGCAGGAAAAAGCAAAAAATTTCAGAATTGCACCTTGCAATGCGGAGAAATTACTGTTTGTGCATTTACAATATTCATTGATTTTTGCCATTGAAAAACGTCCAGAAATGATTGAAGCTACTGACTGAATGAAAGGAGCTGGCATCTCACTCTCTTTGAATCTTCTTTATCATGCTAAGAGGAGCAGGAAAAAGCAAAAAATTTCAGAATTGCACCTTGCAATGCGGAGAAATTACTGTTTGTGCATTTACAATATTCATTGATTTTTGCCATTGAAAAACATCATGTTATTCATATACCAGAAATGTTTGAAGCTACTGACTGAATGAAAGGAGCTGGCATCTCACTCTCTTTGAATCTTCTTTATCATGCTAAGAGGAGCAGGAAAAAGCAAAAAATTTCAGAATTGCACCTTGCAATGCGGAGAAATTACTGTTTGTGCATTTACAATATTCATTGATTTTTGCCATTGAAAAACATCATGTTATTCATATATCAGAAATGTTTGAAGCTACTGACTGAATGAAAGGAGCTGGCATCTCACTCTCTTTGAATCTTCTTTATCATGCTAAGAGGAGCAGGAAAAAGCAAAAAATTTCAGAATTGCACCTTGCAATGTGGAGAAATTACTGTTTGTGCATTTACAATATTCATTGATTTTTACCATTGAAAAACGTCCAGAAATGATTGAAGCTACTGACTGAATGAAAGTAGCTGGCATCTCACTCTCTTTGAATCTTCTTTATCATGCTAAGAGGAGCAGGAAAAAGCAAAAAATTTCAGACTTGCACCTTGCAATGCGGAGAAATTACTGTTTGTGCATTTACAATATTCATTGATTTTTGCCATTGAAAAACATCATGTTATTCATATACCAGAAATGTTTGAAGCTACTGACTGAATGAAAGGAGCTGGCATCTCACTCTCTTTGAATCTTCTTTATCATGCTAAGAGGAGCAGGAAAAAGCAAAAAATTTCAGAATTGCACCTTGCAATGCGGAGAAATTACTGTTTGTGCATTTACAATATTCATTGATTTTTGCCATTGAAAAACGTCCAGAAATGATTGAAGCTACTGACTGAATGAAAGGAGCTGGCATCTCTCTCTCTTTGAATCTTCTTTATCATGCTAAGAGGAGCAGGAAAAAGCAAAAAATTTCAGAATTGCACCTTGCAATGCGGAGAAATTACTGTTTGTGCATTTACAATATTCATTGATTTTTGCCATTGAAAAACGTCCAGAAATGATTGAAGCTACTGACTGAATGAAAGGAGCTGGCATCTCACTCTCTTTGAATCTTCTTTATCATGCTAAGAGGAGCAGGAAAAAGCAAAAAATTTCAGAATTGCACCTTGCAATGCGGAGAAATTACTGTTTGTGCATTTACAATATTCATTGATTTTTGCCATTGAAAAACATGTTATTCATATACCAGAAATGTTTGAAGCTACTGACTGAATGAAAGGAGCTGGCACCTCACTCTCTTTGAATCTTCTTTATCATGCTAAGAGGAGCGGGAAAAAGCAAAAAATTTCAGAATTGCACCTTGCAATGCGGAGAAATTACTGTTTGTGCATTTACAATATTCATTGATTTTTGCCATTGAAAAACGTCCAGAAATGATTGAAGGTACTGACTGAATGAAAGGAGCTGGCATCTCACTCTCTTTGAATCTTCTTTATCATGCTAAGAGGAGCAGGAAAAAGCAAAAAATTTCAGAATTGCACCTTGCAATGCGGAGAAATTACTGTTTGTGCATTTACAATATTCATTGATTTTTGCCATTGAAAAACGTCCAGAAATGATTGAAGCTACTGACTGAATGAAAGGAGCTGGCATCTCACTCTCTTTGAATCTTCTTTATCATGCTAAGAGGAGCAGGAAAAAGCAAAAAATTTCAGAATTGCACCTTGCAATGCGGAGAAATTACAGTTTGTGCATTTACAATATTCATTGATTTTTGCCATTGAAAAACATCCAGAAATGATTGAAGCTACTGACTGAATGAAAGGAGCTGGCATCTCACTCTCTTTGAATCTTCTTTATCATGCTAAGAGGAGCAGGAAAAAGCAAAAAATTTCAGAATAGCACCTTGCAATGCGGAGAAATTACTGTTTGTGCATTTACAATATTCATTGATTTTTGCCATTGAAAAACATCATGTTATTCATATACCAGAAATGTTTGAAGCTACTGACTGAATGAAAGGAGCTGGCATCTCACTCTCTTTGAATCTTCTTTATCATGCTAAGAGGAGCAGGAAAAAGCAAAAAATTTCAGAATTGCACCTTGCAATGTGGAGAAATTACTGTTTGTGCATTTACAATATTCATTGATTTTTACCATTGAAAAACGTCCAGAAATGATTGAAGCTACTGACTGAATGAAAGTAGCTGGCATCTCACTCTCTTTGAATCTTCTTTATCATGCTAAGAGGAGCAGGAAAAAGCAAAAAATTTCAGACTTGCACCTTGCAATGCGGAGAAATTACTGTTTGTGCATTTACAATATTCATTGATTTTTGCCATTGAAAAACATCATGTTATTCATATACCAGAAATGTTTGAAGCTACTGACTGAATGAAAGGAGCTGGCATCTCACTCTCTTTGAATCTTCTTTATCATGCTAAGAGGAGCAGGAAAAAGCAAAAAATTTCAGAATTGCACCTTGCAATGCGGAGAAATTACTGTTTGTGCATTTACAATATTCATTGATTTTTGCCATTGAAAAACATCATGTTATTCATATACCAGAAATGTTTGAAGCTACTGACTGAATGAAAGGAGCTGGCATCTCACTCTCTTTGAATCTTCTTTATCATGCTAAGAGGAGCAGGAAAAAGCAAAAAATTTCAGAATTGCACCTTGCAATGCGGAGAAATTACTGTTTGTGCATTTACAAAATTCATTGATTTTTGCCATTGAAAAACATCATGTTATTCATATACCAGAAATGATTGAAGCTACTGACTGAATGAAAGGAGCTGGCATCTCACTCTCTTTGAATCTTCTTTATCATGCTAAGAGGAGCAGGAAAAAGTAAAAAATTTCAGAATTGCACCTTGCAATGCGGAGAAATTACTGTTTGTGCATTTATAATATTCAATGATTTTTGCCATTGAAAAACGTCCAGAAATGATTGAAGCTACTGACTGAACGAAAGGAGCTGGCATCTCACTCTCTTTGAATCTTCTTTATCATGCTAAGAGGAGCAGGAAAAAGCAAAAAATTTCAGAATTGCACCTTGCAATGCGGAGAAATTACTGTTTGTGCATTTACAATATTCATTGATTTTTGCCATTGAAAAACATCCAGAAATGATTGAAGCTACTGACTGAATGAAAGGAGCTGGCATCTCACTCTCTTTGAATCTTCTTTATCATGCTAAGAGGAGCAGGAAAAAGCAAAAAATTTCAGAATTGCACCTTGCAATGCGGAGAAATTACTGTTTGTGCATTTACAATATTCATTGATTTTTGCCATTGAAAAACATCATGTTATTCATATACCAGAAATGTTTGAAGCTACTGACTGAATGAAAGGAGCTGGCATCTCACTCTCTTTGAATCTTCTTTATCATGCTAAGAGGAGCAGGAAAAAGCAAAAAATTTCAGAATTGCACCTTGCAATGCGGAGAAATTACTGTTTGTGCATTTACAATATTCATTGATTTTTGCCATTTAAAAACGTCCAGAAATGATTGAAGCTACTGACTGAATGAAAGGAGCTGGCATCTCACTCTCTTTGAATCTTTCTTATCATGCTAAGAGGAGCAGGAAAAAGCAAAAAATTTCAGAATTGCACCTTGCAATGCGGAGAAATTACTGTTTGTGCATTTACAATATTCATTGATTTTTGCCATTGAAAAACGTCCAGAAATGATTGAAAGTACTGACTGAATGAAAGGAGCTGGCATCTCACTCTCTATGAATCTTCTTTATCATGCTAAGAGGAGCAGGAAAAAGCAAAAAATTTCAGAATTGCACCTTGCAATGCGGAGAAATTACTGTTTGTGCATTTACAATATTCATTGATTTTTGCCATTGAAAAACGTCCAGAAATGATTGAAGCTACTGACTGAATGAAAGGAGCTGGCATCTCACTCTCATTGAATCTTCTTTATCATGCTAAGAGGAGCAGGAAAAAGTAAAAAATTTCAGAATTGCACCTTGCAATGCGGAGAAATTACAGTTTGTGCATTTACAATATTCATTGATTTTTGCCATTGAAAAACATCCAGAAATGATTGAAGCTACTGACTGAATGAAAGGAGCTGGCATCTCACTCTCTTTGAATCTTCTTTATCATGCTAAGAGGAGCAGGAAAAAGCAAAAAATTTCAGAATTGCACCTTGCAATGCGGAGAAATTACTGTTTGTGCATTTACAATATTCATTGATTTTTGCCATTTAAAAACATCATGTTATTCATATACCAGAAATGTTTGAAGCTACTGACTGAATGAAAGGAGCTGGCATCTCACTCTCTTTGAATCTTCATTATCATGCTAAGAGGAGCAGGAAAAAGCAAAAAATTTCAGAATTGCACCTTGCAATGTGGAGAAATTACTGTTTGTGCATTTACAATATTCATTGATTTTTAACATTGAAAAACGTCCAGAAATGATTGAATCTACTGACTGAATGAAAGTAGCTGGCATCTCACTCTCTTTGAATCTTCTTTATCATGCTAAGAGGAGCAGGAAAAAGCAAAAAATTTCAGACTTGCACCTTGCAATGCGGAGAAATTACTGTTTGTGCATTTACAATATTCATTGATTTTTGCCATTGAAAAACATCATGTTATTCATATACCAGAAATGTTTGAAGCTACTGACTGAATGAAAGGAGCTGGCATCTCACTCTCTTTGAATCTTCTTTATCATGCTAAGAGGAGCAGGAAAAAGCAAAAAATTTCAGAATTGCACCTTGCAATGCGGAGAATTTACTGTTTGTGCATTTACAATATTCATTGATTTTTGCCATTGAAAACATCATGTTATTCATATACCAGAAATGTTTGAAGCTACTGACTGAATGAAAGGAGCTGGCATCTCACTCTCTTTGAATCTTCTTTATCATGCTAAGAGGAGCAGGAAAAAGCAAAAAATGTCAGAATTGCACCTTGCAATGTGGAGAAATTACTGTTTGTGCATTTACAATATTCATTGATTTTTACCATTGAAAAACGTCCAGAAATGATTGAAGCTACTGACTGAATGAAAGTAGCTGGCATCTCACTCTCTTTGAATCTTCTTTATCATGCTAAGAGGAGCAGGAAAAAGCAAAAAATTTCAGACTTGCACCTTGCAATGCGGAGAAATTACTGTTTGTGCATTTACAATATTCATTGATTTTTGCCATTGAAAAACATCATGTTATTCATATACCAGAAATGTTTGAAGCTACTGACTGAATGAAAGGAGCTGGCATCTCACTCTCTTTGAATCTTCTTTATCATGCTAAGAGGAGCAGGAAAAAGCAAAAAATTTCAGAATTGCACCTTGCAATGCGGAGAAATTACTGTTTGTGCATTTACAATATTCATTGATTTTTGCCATTGAAAAACGTCCAGAAAAGATTGAAGCTACTGACTGAATGAAAGGAGCTGGCATCTCACTCTCTTTGAATCTTCTTTATCATGCTAAGAGGAGCAGGAAAAAGCAAAAAATTTCAGAATTGCACCTTGCAATGCGGAGAAATTACTGTTTGTGCATTTACAATATTCATTGATTTTTGCCATTGAAAAACGTCCAGAAATGATTGAAGCTACTGACTGAATGAAAGGAGCTGGCATCTCACTCTCTTTGAATCTTCTTTATCATGCTAAGAGGAGCAGGAAAAAGCAAAAAATTTCACAATTGCACCTTGCAATGCGGAGAAATTACTGTTTGTGCATTTACAATATTCATTGATTTTTGCCATTGAAAAACATGTTATTCATATACCAGAAATGTTTGAAGCTACTGACTGAATGAAAGAAGCTGGCACCTCACTCTCTTTGAATCTTCTTTATCATGCTAAGAGGAGCAGGAAAAAGCAAAAAATTTCAGAATTGCACCTTGCAATGCGGAGAAATTACTGTTTGTGCATTTACAATATTCATTGATTTTTGCCATTGAAAAACATCATGTTATTCATATACCAGAAATGATTGAAGCTACTGACTGAATGAAAGTAGCTGGCATCTCACTCTCTTTGAATCGTCTTTATCATGCTAAGAGGAGCAGGAAAAAGCAAAAAATTTCAGAATTGCACCTTGCAATGCGGAGAAATTACTGTTTGTGCATTTACAATATTCATTGATTTTTGCAATTGAAAAACGTCCAGAAATGATTGAAGCTACTGACTGAATGAAAGGAGCTGGCAACTCACTCTCTTTGAATCATGTTTATCATGCTAAGAGGAGCAGGAAAAAGCAAAAAATTTCAGAATTGCACCTTGCAATGCGGAGAAATTACTGTTTGTGCATTTACAATATTCATTGATTTTTGCCATTGAAAAACGTCCAGAAATGATTGAAGCTACTGACTGAATGAAAGGAGCTGGCATCTCACTCTCTTTGAATCTTCTTTATCATGCTAAGAGGAGCAGGAAAAAGCAAAAAATTTCAGAATTGCACCTTGCAATGCGGAGAAATTACTGTTTGTGCATTTACAATATTCATTGATTTTTGCCATTGAAAAACATCATGTTATTCATATACCAGAAATGATTGAAGCTACTGACTGAATGAAAGGAGCTGGCATCTCACTCTCTTTGAATCTTCTTTATCATGCTAAGAGGAGCAGGAAAAAGCAAAAAATTTCAGAATTGCACCTTGCAATGCGGAGAAATTACTGTTTGTGCATTTACAATATTCATTGATTTTTGCCATTGAAAAACGTCCAGAAATGATTGAAGCTACTGACTGAATGAAAGGAGCTGGCATCTCACTCTCTTTGAATCTTCTTTATCATGCTAAGAGGAGCAGGAAAAAGCAAAAAATTTCAGAATTGCACCTTGCAATGCGGAGAAATTACAGTTTGTGCATTTACAATATTCATTGATTTTTGCCATTGAAAAACGTCCAGAAATGATTGAAGCTACTGACTGAATGAAAGGAGCTGGCATCTCACTCTCTTTGAATCTTGTTTATCATGCTAAGAGGAGCAGGAAAAAGCAAAAAATTTCAGAATTGCACCTTGCAATGCGGAGAAATTACTGTTTGTGCATTTACAATATTCATTGATTTTTGCCATTGAAAAACGTCCAGAAATGATTGAAGCTACTGACTGAATGAAAGGAGCTGGCATCTCACTCTCTTTGAATCTTCTTTATCATGCTAAGAGGAGCAGGAAAAAGCAAAAAAATTCAGAATTGCACCTTGCAATGCGGAGAAATTACTGTTTGTGCATTTACAATATTCATTGATTTTTGCCATTGAAAAACATCATGTTATTCATATACCAGAAATGATTGAAGCTACTGACTGAATGAAAGGAGCTGGCATCTCACTCTCTTTGAATCTTCTTTATCATGCTAAGAGGAGCAGGAAAAAGTAAAAAATTTCAGAATTGCACCTTGCAATGCGGAGAAATTACTGTTTGTGCATTTATAATATTCAATGATTTTTGCCATTGAAAAACGTCCAGAAATGATTGAAGCTACTGACTGAACGAAAGGAGCTGGTATCTCACTCTCTTTGAATCTTCTTTATCATGCTAAGAGGAGCAGGAAAAAGCAAAAAATTTCAGAATTGCACCTTGCAATGCGGAGAAATTACTGTTTGTGCATTTACAATATTCATTGATTTTTGCCATTGAAAAACATCATGTTATTCATATACCAGAAATGTTTGAAGCTAATGACTGAATGAAAGGAGCTGACATCTCACTCTCTTTGAATCTTCTTTATCATGCTAAGAGGAGCAGGAAAAAGCAAAAAATTTCAGAATTGCACCTTGCAATGCGGAGAAATTACTGTTTGTGCATTTACAATATTCATTGATTTTTGCCATTGAAAAACGTCCAGAAATGATTGAAGCTACTGACTGAATGAAAGGAGCTGGCATCTCACTCTCTTTGAATCTTCTTTATCATGCTAAGAGGAGCAGGAAAAAGCAAAAAATTTCAGAATTGCACCTTGCAATGCGGAGAAATTACTGTTTGTGCATTTACAATATTCATTGATTTTTGCCATTGAAAAACATCATGTTATTCATATACCAGAAATGTTTGAAGCTACTGACTGAATGAAAGGAGCTGGCATCTCACTCTCTTTGAATCTTCTTTATCATGCTAAGAGGAGCAGGAAAAAGCAAAAAATTTCAGAATTGCACCTTGCAATGCGGAGAAATTACTGTTTGTGCATTTACAATATTCATTGATTTTTGCCATTGAAAAACATCATGTTATTCATATATCAGAAATGTTTGAAGCTACTGACTGAATGAAAGGAGCTGGCATCTCACTCTCTTTGAATCTTCTTTATCATGCTAAGAGGAGCAGGAAAAAGCAAAAAATTTCAGAATTGCACCTTGCAATGTGGAGAAATTACTGTTTGTGCATTTACAATATTCATTGATTTTTACCATTGAAAAACGTCCAGAAATGATTGAAGCTACTGACTGAATGAAAGTAGCTGGCATCTCACTCTCTTTGAATCTTCTTTATCATGCTAAGAGGAGCAGGAAAAAGCAAAAAATTTCAGACTTGCACCTTGCAATGCGGAGAAATTACTGTTTGTGCATTTACAATATTCATTGATTTTTGCCATTGAAAAACATCATGTTATTCATATACCAGAAATGTTTGAAGCTACTGACTGAATGAAAGGAGCTGGCATCTCACTCTCTTTGAATCTTCTTTATCATGCTAAGAGGAGCAGGAAAAAGCAAAAAATTTCAGAATTGCACCTTGCAATGCGGAGAAATTACTGTTTGTGCATTTACAATATTCATTGATTTTTGCCATTGAAAAACGTCCAGAAATGATTGAAGCTACTGACTGAATGAAAGGAGCTGGCATCTCTCTCTCTTTGAATCTTCTTTATCATGCTAAGAGGAGCAGGAAAAAGCAAAAAATTTCAGAATTGCACCTTGCAATGCGGAGAAATTACTGTTTGTGCATTTACAATATTCATTGATTTTTGCCATTGAAAAACGTCCAGAAATGATTGAAGCTACTGACTGAATGAAAGGAGCTGGCATCTCACTCTCTTTGAATCTTCTTTATCATGCTAAGAGGAGCAGGAAAAAGCAAAAAATTTCAGAATTGCACCTTGCAATGCGGAGAAATTACTGTTTGTGCATTTACAATATTCATTGATTTTTGCCATTGAAAAACATGTTATTCATATACCAGAAATGTTTGAAGCTACTGACTGAATGAAAGGAGCTGGCACCTCACTCTCTTTGAATCTTCTTTATCATGCTAAGAGGAGCGGGAAAAAGCAAAAAATTTCAGAATTGCACCTTGCAATGCGGAGAAATTACTGTTTGTGCATTTACAATATTCATTGATTTTTGCCATTGAAAAACGTCCAGAAATGATTGAAGGTACTGACTGAATGAAAGGAGCTGGCATCTCACTCTCTTTGAATCTTCTTTATCATGCTAAGAGGAGCAGGAAAAAGCAAAAAATTTCAGAATTGCACCTTGCAATGCGGAGAAATTACTGTTTGTGCATTTACAATATTCATTGATTTTTGCCATTGAAAAACGTCCAGAAATGATTGAAGCTACTGACTGAATGAAAGGAGCTGGCATCTCACTCTCTTTGAATCTTCTTTATCATGCTAAGAGGAGCAGGAAAAAGCAAAAAATTTCAGAATTGCACCTTGCAATGCGGAGAAATTACAGTTTGTGCATTTACAATATTCATTGATTTTTGCCATTGAAAAACATCCAGAAATGATTGAAGCTACTGACTGAATGAAAGGAGCTGGCATCTCACTCTCTTTGAATCTTCTTTATCATGCTAAGAGGAGCAGGAAAAAGCAAAAAATTTCAGAATAGCACCTTGCAATGCGGAGAAATTACTGTTTGTGCATTTACAATATTCATTGATTTTTGCCATTGAAAAACATCATGTTATTCATATACCAGAAATGTTTGAAGCTACTGACTGAATGAAAGGAGCTGGCATCTCACTCTCTTTGAATCTTCTTTATCATGCTAAGAGGAGCAGGAAAAAGCAAAAAATTTCAGAATTGCACCTTGCAATGTGGAGAAATTACTGTTTGTGCATTTACAATATTCATTGATTTTTACCATTGAAAAACGTCCAGAAATGATTGAAGCTACTGACTGAATGAAAGTAGCTGGCATCTCACTCTCTTTGAATCTTCTTTATCATGCTAAGAGGAGCAGGAAAAAGCAAAAAATTTCAGACTTGCAGCTTGCAATGCGGAGAAATTACTGTTTGTGCATTTACAATATTCATTGATTTTTGCCATTGAAAAACATCATGTTATTCATATACCAGAAATGTTTGAAGCTACTGACTGAATGAAAGGAGCTGGCATCTCACTCTCTTTGAATCTTCTTTATCATGCTAAGAGGAGCAGGAAAAAGCAAAAAATTTCAGAATTGCACCTTGCAATGCGGAGAAATTACTGTTTGTGCATTTACAATATTCATTGATTTTTGCCATTGAAAAACATCATGTTATTCATATACCAGAAATGTTTGAAGCTACTGACTGAATGAAAGGAGCTGGCATCTCACTCTCTTTGAATCTTCTTTATCATGCTAAGAGGAGCAGGAAAAAGCAAAAAATTTCAGAATTGCACCTTGCAATGTGGAGAAATTACTGTTTGTGCATTTACAATATTCATTGATTTTTACCATTGAAAAACGTCCAGAAATGATTGAAGCTACTGACTGAATGAAAGTAGCTGGCATCTCACTCTCTTTGAATCTTCTTTATCATGCTAAGAGGAGCAGGAAAAAGCAAAAAATTTCAGACTTGCACCTTGCAATGCGGAGAAATTACTGTTTGTGCATTTACAATATTCATTGATTTTTGCCATTGAAAAACATCATGTTATTCATATACCAGAAATGTTTGAAGCTACTGACTGAATGAAAGGAGCTGGCATCTCACTCTCTTTGAATCTTCTTTATCATGCTAAGAGGAGCAGGAAAAAGCAAAAAATTTCAGAATTGCACCTTGCAATGCGGAGAAATTACTGTTTGTGCATTTACAATATTCATTGATTTTTGCCATTGAAAAACATCATGTTATTCATATACCAGAAATGATTGAAGCTACTGACTGAATGAAAGGAGCTGGCATCTCACTCTCTTTGAATCTTCTTTATCATGCTAAGAGGAGCAGGAAAAAGTAAAAAATTTCAGAATTGCACCTTGCAATGCGGAGAAATTACTGTTTGTGCATTTATAATATTCAATGATTTTTGCCATTGAAAAACGTCCAGAAATGATTGAAGCTACTGACTGAACGAAAGGAGCTGGCATCTCACTCTCTTTGAATCTTCTTTATCATGCTAAGAGGAGCAGGAAAAAGCAAAAAATTTCAGAATTGCACCTTGCAATGCGGAGAAATTACTGTTTGTGCATTTACAATATTCATTGATTTTTGCCATTGAAAAACATCCAGAAATGATTGAAGCTACTGACTGAATGAAAGGAGCTGGCATCTCACTCTCTTTGAATCTTCTTTATCATGCTAAGAGGAGCAGGAAAAAGCAAAAAATTTCAGAATTGCACCTTGCAATGCGGAGAAATTACTGTTTGTGCATTTACAATATTCATTGATTTTTGCCATTGAAAAACATCATGTTATTCATATACCAGAAATGTTTGAAGCTACTGACTGAATGAAAGGAGCTGACATCTCACTCTCTTTGAATCTTCTTTATCATGCTAAGAGGAGCAGGAAAAAGCAAAAAATTTCAGAATTGCACCTTGCAATGCGGAGAAATTACTGTTTGTGCATTTACAATATTCATTGATTTTTGCCATTGAAAAACGTCCAGAAATGATTGAAGCTACTGACTGAATGAAAGGAGCTGGCATCTCACTCTCTTTGAATCTTCTTTATCATGCTAAGAGGAGCAGGAAAAAGCAAAAAATTTCAGAATTGCACCTTGCAATGCGGAGAAATTACTGTTTGTGCATTTACAATATTCATTGATTTTTGCCATTGAAAAACATGTTATTCATATACCAGAAATGTTTGAAGCTACTGACTGAATGAAAGGAGCTGGCACCTCACTCTCTTTGAATCTTCTTTATCATGCTAAGAGGAGCGGGAAAAAGCAAAAAATTTCAGAATTGCACCTTGCAATGCGGAGAAATTACTGTTTGTGCATTTATAATATTCAATGATTTTTGCCATTGAAAAACGTCCAGAAATGATTGAAGCTACTGACTGAACGAAAGGAGCTGGCATCTCACTCTCTTTGAATCTTCTTTATCATGCTAAGAGGAGCAGGAAAAAGCAAAACATTTCAGAATTGCACCTTGCAATGCGGAGAAATTACTGTTTGTGCATTTACAATATTCATTGATTTTTGCCATTGAAAAACATCCAGAAATGATTGAAGCTACTGACTGAATGAAAGGAGCTGGCATCTCACTCTCTTTGAATCTTCTTTATCATGCTAAGAGGAGCAGGAAAAAGCAAAAAATTTCAGAATTGCACCTTGCAATGCGGAGAAATTACTGTTTGTGCATTTACAATATTCATTGATTTTTGCCATTGAAAAACATCATGTTATTCATATACTAGAAATGTTTGAAGCTACTGACTGAATGAAAGGAGCTGACATCTCACTCTCTTTGAATCTTCTTTATCATGCTAAGAGGAGCAGGAAAAAGCAAAAAATTTCAGAATTGCACCTTGCAATGCGGAGAAATTACAGTTTGTGCATTTACAATATTCATTGATTTTTGCCATTGAAAAACATCCAGAAATGATTGAAGCTACTGACTGAATGAAAGGAGCTGGCATCTCACTCTCTTTGAATCTTCTTTATCATGCTAAGTGGAGCAGGAAAAAGCAAAAAATTTCAGAATAGCACCTTGCAATGCGGAGAAATTACTGTTTGTGCATTTACAATATTCATTGATTTTTGCCATTGAAAAACATCATGTTATTCATATACCAGAAATGTTTGAAGCTACTGACTGAATGAAAGGAGCTGGCATCTCACTCTCTTTGAATCTTCTTTATCATGCTAAGAGGAGCAGGAAAAAGCAAAAAATTTCAGAATTGCACCTTGCAATGTGGAGAAATTACTGTTTGTGCATTTACAATATTCATTGATTTTTACCATTGAAAAACGTCCAGAAATGATTGAAGCTACTGACTGAATGAAAGTAGCTGGCATCTCACTCTCTTTGAATCTTCTTTATCATGCTAAGAGGAGCAGGAAAAAGCAAAAAATTTCAGACTTGCACCTTGCAATGCGGAGAAATTAATGTTTGTGCATTTACAATATTCATTGATTTTTGCCATTGAAAAACATCATGTTATTCATATACCAGAAATGTTTGAAGCTACTGACTGAATGAAAGGAGCTGGCATCTCACTCTCTTTGAATCTTCTTTATCATGCTAAGAGGAGCAGGAAAAAGCAAAAAATTTCAGAATTGCACCTTGCAATGCGGAGAAATTACTGTTTGTGCATTTACAATATTCATTGATTTTTGCCATTGAAAAACATCATGTTATTCATATACCAGAAATGTTTGAAGCTACTGACTGAATGAAAGGAGCTGGCATCTCACTCTCTTTGAATCTTCTTTATCATGCTAAGAGGAGCAGGAAAAAGCAAAAAATTTCAGAATTGCACCTTGCAATGTGGAGAAATTACTGTTTGTGCATTTACAATATTCATTGATTTTTACCATTGAAAAACGTCCAGAAATGATTGAAGCTACTGACTGAATGAAAGTAGCTGGCATCTCACTCTCTTTGAATCTTCTTTATCATGCTAAGAGGAGCAGGAAAAAGCAAAAAATTTCAGACTTGCACCTTGCAATGCGGAGAAATTACTGTTTGTGCATTTACAATATTCATTGATTTTTGCCATTGAAAAACATCATATTATTCATATACCAGAAATGTTTGAAGCTACTGACTGAATGAAAGGAGCTGGCATCTCACTCTCTTTGAATCTTCTTTATCATGCTAAGAGGAGCAGGAAAAAGCAAAAAATTTCAGAATTGCACCTTGCAATGCGGAGAAATTACTGTTTGTGCATTTACAATATTCATTGATTTTTGCCATTGAAAAACATCATGTTATTCATATACCAGAAATGATTGAAGCTACTGACTGAATGAAAGGAGCTGGCATCTCACTCTCTTTGAATCTTCTTTATCATGCTAAGAGGAGCAGGAAAAAGTAAAAAATTTCAGAATTGCACCTTGCAATGCGGAGAAATTACTGTTTGTGCATTTATAATATTCAATGATTTTTGCCATTGAAAAACGTCCAGAAATGATTGAAGCTACTGACTGAACGAAAGGAGCTGGCATCTCACTCTCTTTGAATCTTCTTTATCATGCTAAGAGGAGCAGGAAAAAGCAAAAAATTTCAGAATTGCACCTTGCAATGCGGAGAAATTACTGTTTGTGCATTTACAATATTCATTGATTTTTGCCATTGAAAAACATCCAGAAATGATTGAAGCTACTGACTGAATGAAAGGAGCTGGCATCTCACTCTCTTTGAATCTTCTTTATCATGCTAAGAGGAGCAGGAAAAAGCAAAAAAATTCAGAATTGCACCTTGCAATGCGGAGAAATTACTGTTTGTGCATTTACAATATTCATTGATTTTTGCCATTGAAAAACATCATGTTATTCATATACCAGAAATGTTTGAAGCTACTGACTGAATGAAAGGAGCTGACATCTCACTCTCTTTGAATCTTCTTTATCATGCCAAGAGGAGCAGGAAAAAGCAAAAAATTTCAGAATTGCACCTTGCAATGCGGAGAAATTACTGTTTGTGCATTTACAATATTCATTGATTTTTGCCATTGAAAAACGTCCAGAAATGATTGAAGCTACTGACTGAATGAAAGGAGCTGGCATCTCACTCTCTTTGAATCTTCTTTATCATGCTAAGAGGAGCAGGAAAAAGCAAAAAATTTCAGAATTGCACCTTGCAATGCGGAGAAATTACTGTTTGTGCATTTACAATATTCATTGATTTTTGCCATTGAAAAACATGTTATTCATATACCAGAAATGTTTGAAGCTACTGACTGAATGAAAGGAGCTGGCACCTCACTCTCTTTGAATCTTCTTTATCATGCTAAGAGGAGCGGGAAAAAGCAAAAAATTTCAGAATTGCACCTTGCAATGCGGAGAAATTACTGTTTGTGCATTTATAATATTCAATGATTTTTGCCATTGAAAAACGTCCAGAAATGATTGAAGCTACTGACTGAACGAAAGGAGCTGGCATCTCACTCTCTTTGAATCTTCTTTATCATGCTAAGAGGAGCAGGAAAAAGCAAAAAATTTCAGAATTGCACCTTGCAATGCGGAGAAATTACTGTTTGTGCATTTACAATATTCATTGATTTTTGCCATTGAAAAACATCCAGAAATGATTGAAGCTACTGACTGAATGAAAGGAGCTGGCATCTCACTCTCTTTGAATCTTCTTTATCATGCTAAGAGGAGCAGGAAAAAGCAAAAAATTTCAGAATTGCACCTTGCAATGCGGAGAAATTACTGTTTGTGCATTTACAATATTCATTGATTTTTGCCATTGAAAAACATCATGTTATTCATATACCAGAAATGTTTGAAGCTACTGACTGAATGAAAGGAGCTGACATCTCACTCTCTTTGAATCTTCTTTATCATGCTAAGAGGAGCAGGAAAAAGCAAAAAATTTCAGAATTGCACCTTGCAATGCGGAGAAATTACTGTTTGTGCATTTACAATATTCATTGATTTTTGCCATTGAAAAACGTCCAGAAATGATTGAAGCTACTGACTGAATGAAAGGAGCTGGCATCTCACTCTCTTTGAATCTTCTTTATCATGCTAAGAGGAGCAGGAAAAAGCAAAAAATTTCAGAATTGCACCTTGCAATGCGGAGAAATTACTGTTTGTGCATTTACAATATTCATTGATTTTTGCCATTGAAAAACATGTTATTCATATACCAGAAATGTTTGAAGCTACTGACTGAATGAAAGGAGCTGGCACCTCACTCTCTTTGAATCTTCTTTATCATGCTAAGAGGAGCGGGAAAAAGCAAAAAATTTCAGAATTGCACCTTGCAATGCGGAGAAATTACTGTTTGTGCATTTACAATATTCATTGATTTTTGCCATTGAAAAACGTCCAGAAATGATTGAAGGTACTGACTGAATGAAAGGAGCTGGCATCTCACTCTCTTTGAATCTTCTTTATCATGCTAAGAGGAGCAGTAAAAAGCAAAAAATTTCAGAATTGCACCTTGCAATGCGGAGAAATTACTGTTTGTGCATTTACAATATTCATTGATTTTTGCCATTGAAAAACGTCCAGAAATGATTGAAGCTACTGACTGAATGAAAAGAGCTGGCATCTCACTCTCTTTGAATCTTCTTTATCATCCTAAGAGGAGCAGGAAAAAGCAAAAAATTTCAGAATTGCACCTTGCAATGCGGAGAAATTACAGTTTGTGCATTTACAATATTCATTGATTTTTGCCATTGAAAAACATCCAGAAATGATTGAAGCTACTGACTGAATGAAAGGAGCTGGCATCTCACTCTCTTTGAATCTTCTTTATCATGCTAAGAGGAGCAGGAAAAAGCAAAAAATTTCAGAATAGCACCTTGCAATGCGGAGAAATTACTGTTTGTGCATTTACAATATTCATTGATTTTTGCCATTGAAAAACATCATGTTATTCATATACCAGAAATGTTTGAAGCTACTGACTGAATGAAAGGAGCTGGCATCTCACTCTCTTTGAATCTTCTTTATCATGCTAAGAGGAGCAGGAAAAAGCAAAAAATTTCAGAATTGCACCTTGCAATGTGGAGAAATTACTGTTTGTGCATTTACAATATTCATTGATTTTTACCATTGAAAAACGTCCAGAAATGATTGAAGCTACTGACTGAATGAAAGTAGCTGGCATCTCACTCTCTTTGAATCTTCTTTATCATGCTAAGAGGAGCAGGAAAAAGCAAAAAATTTCAGACTTGCAGCTTGCAATGCGGAGAAATTACTGTTTGTGCATTTACAATATTCATTGATTTTTGCCATTGAAAAACATCATGTTATTCATATACCAGAAATGTTTGAAGCTACTGACTGAATGAAAGGAGCTGGCATCTCACTCTCTTTGAATCTTCTTTATCATGCTAAGAGGAGCAGGAAAAAGCAAAAAATTTCAGAATTGCACCTTGCAATGCGGAGAAATTACTGTTTGTGCATTTACAATATTCATTGATTTTTGCCATTGAAAAACATCATGTTATTCATATACCAGAAATGTTTGAAGCTACTGACTGAATGAAAGGAGCTGGCATCTCACTCTCTTTGAATCTTCTTTATCATGCTAAGAGGAGCAGGAAAAAGCAAAAAATTTCAGAATTGCACCTTGCAATGTGGAGAAATTACTGTTTGTGCATTTACAATATTCATTGATTTTTACCATTGAAAAACGTCCAGAAATGATTGAAGCTACTGACTGAATGAAAGTAGCTGGCATCTCACTCTCTTTGAATCTTCTTTATCATGCTAAGAGGAGCAGGAAAAAGCAAAAAATTTCAGACTTGCACCTTGCAATGCGGAGAAATTACTGTTTGTGCATTTACAATATTCATTGATTTTTGCCATTGAAAAACATCATGTTATTCATATACCAGAAATGTTTGAAGCTACTGACTGAATGAAAGGAGCTGGCATCTCACTCTCTTTGAATCTTCTTTATCATGCTAAGAGGAGCAGGAAAAAGCAAAAAATTTCAGAATTGCACCTTGCAATGCGGAGAAATTACTGTTTGTGCATTTACAATATTCATTGATTTTTGCCATTGAAAAACATCATGTTATTCATATACCAGAAATGATTGAAGCTACTGACTGAATGAAAGGAGCTGGCATCTCACTCTCTTTGAATCTTCTTTATCATGCTAAGAGGAGCAGGAAAAAGTAAAAAATTTCAGAATTGCACCTTGCAATGCGGAGAAATTACTGTTTGTGCATTTATAATATTCAATGATTTTTGCCATTGAAAAACGTCCAGAAATGATTGAAGCTACTGACTGAACGAAAGGAGCTGGCATCTCACTCTCTTTGAATCTTCTTTATCATGCTAAGAGGAGCAGGAAAAAGCAAAAAATTTCAGAATTGCACCTTGCAATGCGGAGAAATTACTGTTTGTGCATTTACAATATTCATTGATTTTTGCCATTGAAAAACATCCAGAAATGATTGAAGCTACTGACTGAATGAAAGGAGCTGGCATCTCACTCTCTTTGAATCTTCTTTATCATGCTAAGAGGAGCAGGAAAAAGCAAAAAATTTCAGAATTGCACCTTGCAATGCGGAGAAATTACTGTTTGTGCATTTACAATATTCATTGATTTTTGCCATTGAAAAACATCATGTTATTCATATACCAGAAATGTTTGAAGCTACTGACTGAATGAAAGGAGCTGACATCTCACTCTCTTTGAATCTTCTTTATCATGCTAAGAGGAGCAGGAAAAAGCAAAAAATTTCAGAATTGCACCTTGCAATGCGGAGAAATTACTGTTTGTGCATTTACAATATTCATTGATTTTTGCCATTGAAAAACGTCCAGAAATGATTGAAGCTACTGACTGAATGAAAGGAGCTGGCATCTCACTCTCTTTGAATCTTCTTTATCATGCTAAGAGGAGCAGGAAAAAGCAAAAAATTTCAGAATTGCACCTTGCAATGCGGAGAAATTACTGTTTGTGCATTTACAATATTCATTGATTTTTGCCATTGAAAAACATGTTATTCATATACCAGAAATGTTTGAAGCTACTGACTGAATGAAAGGAGCTGGCACCTCACTCTCTTTGAATCTTCTTTATCATGCTAAGAGGAGCGGGAAAAAGCAAAAAATTTCAGAATTGCACCTTGCAATGCGGAGAAATTACTGTTTGTGCATTTATAATATTCAATGATTTTTGCCATTGAAAAACGTCCAGAAATGATTGAAGCTACTGACTGAACGAAAGGAGCTGGCATCTCACTCTCTTTGAATCTTCTTTATCATGCTAAGAGGAGCAGGAAAAAGCAAAAAATTTCAGAATTGCACCTTGCAATGCGGAGAAATTACTGTTTGTGCATTTACAATATTCATTGATTTTTGCCATTGAAAAACATCCAGAAATGATTGAAGCTACTGACTGAATGAAAGGAGCTGGCATCTCACTCTCTTTGAATCTTCTTTATCATGCTAAGAGGAGCAGGAAAAAGCAAAAAATTTCAGAATTGCACCTTGCAATGCGGAGAAATTACTGTTTGTGCATTTACAATATTCATTGATTTTTGCCATTGAAAAACATCATGTTATTCATATACTAGAAATGTTTGAAGCTACTGACTGAATGAAAGGAGCTGACATCTCACTCTCTTTGAATCTTCTTTATCATGCTAAGAGGAGCAGGAAAAAGCAAAAAATTTCAGAATTGCACCTTGCAATGCGGAGAAATTACAGTTTGTGCATTTACAATATTCATTGATTTTTGCCATTGAAAAACATCCAGAAATGATTGAAGCTACTGACTGAATGAAAGGAGCTGGCATCTCACTCTCTTTGAATCTTCTTTATCATGCTAAGAGGAGCAGGAAAAAGCAAAAAATTTCAGAATAGCACCTTGCAATGCGGAGAAATTACTGTTTGTGCATTTACAATATTCATTGATTTTTGCCATTGAAAAACATCATGTTATTCATATACCAGAAATGTTTGAAGCTACTGACTGAATGAAAGGAGCTGGCATCTCACTCTCTTTGAATCTTCTTTATCATGCTAAGAGGAGCAGGAAAAAGCAAAAAATTTCAGAATTGCACCTTGCAATGTGGAGAAATTACTGTTTGTGCATTTACAATATTCATTGATTTTTACCATTGAAAAACGTCCAGAAATGATTGAAGCTACTGACTGAATGAAAGTAGCTGGCATCTCACTCTCTTTGAATCTTCTTTATCATGCTAAGAGGAGCAGGAAAAAGCAAAAAATTTCAGACTTGCACCTTGCAATGCGGAGAAATTACTGTTTGTGCATTTACAATATTCATTGATTTTTGCCAATGGAAAAACATCATGTTATTCATATACCAGAAATGTTTGAAGCTACTGACTGAATGAAAGGAGCTGGCATCTCACTCTCTTTGAATCTTCTTTATCATGCTAAGAGGAGCAGGAAAAAGCAAAAAATTTCAGAATTGCACCTTGCAATGCGGAGAAATTACTGTTTGTGCATTTACAATATTCATTGATTTTTGCCATTGAAAAACATCATGTTATTCATATACCAGAAATGTTTGAAGCTACTGACTGAATGAAAGGAGCTGGCATCTCACTCTCTTTGAATCTTCTTTATCATGCTAAGAGGAGCAGGAAAAAGCAAAAAATTTCAGAATTGCACCTTGCAATGTGGAGAAATTACTGTTTGTGCATTTACAATATTCATTGATTTTTACCATTGAAAAACGTCCAGAAATGATTGAAGCTACTGACTGAATGAAAGTAGCTGGCATCTCACTCTCTTTGAATCTTCTTTATCATGCTAAGAGGAGCAGGAAAAAGCAAAAAATTTCAGACTTGCACCTTGCAATGCGGAGAAATTACTGTTTGTGCATTTACAATATTCATTGATTTTTGCCATTGAAAAACATCATGTTATTCATATACCAGAAATGTTTGAAGCTACTGACTGAATGAAAGGAGCTGGCATCTCACTCTCTTTGAATCTTCTTTATCATGCTAAGAGGAGCAGGAAAAAGCAAAAAATTTCAGAATTGCACCTTGCAATGCGGAGAAATTACTGTTTGTGCATTTACAATATTCATTGATTTTTGCCATTGAAAAACATCATGTTATTCATATACCAGAAATGATTGAAGCTACTGACTGAATGAAAGGAGCTGGCATCTCACTCTCTTTGAATCTTCTTTATCATGCTAAGAGGAGCAGGAAAAAGTAAAAAATTTCAGAATTGCACCTTGCAATGCGGAGAAATTACTGTTTGTGCATTTATAATATTCAATGATTTTTGCCATTGAAAAACGTCCAGAAATGATTGAAGCTACTGACTGAACGAAAGGAGCTGGCATCTCACTCTCTTTGAATCTTCTTTATCATGCTAAGAGGAGCAGGAAAAAGCAAAAAATTTCAGAATTGCACCTTGCAATGCGGAGAAATTACTGTTTGTGCATTTACAATATTCATTGATTTTTGCCATTGAAAAACATCCAGAAATGATTGAAGCTACTGACTGAATGAAAGGAGCTGGCATCTCACTCTCTTTGAATCTTCTTTATCATGCTAAGAGGAGCAGGAAAAAGCAAAAAATTTCAGAATTGCACCTTGCAATGCGGAGAAATTACTGTTTGTGCATTTACAATATTCATTGATTTTTGCCATTGAAAAACATCATGTTATTCATATACCAGAAATGTTTGAAGCTACTGACTGAATGAAAGGAGCTGACATCTCACTCTCTTTGAATCTTCTTTATCATGCTAAGAGGAGCAGGAAAAAGCAAAAAATTTCAGAATTGCACCTTGCAATGCGGAGAAATTACTGTTTGTGCATTTACAATATTCATTGATTTTTGCCATTGAAAAACGTCCAGAAATGATTGAAGCTACTGACTGAATGAAAGGAGCTGGCATCTCACTCTCTTTGAATCTTCTTTATCATGCTAAGAGGAGCAGGAAAAAGCAAAAAATTTCAGAATTGCACCTTGCAATGCGGAGAAATTACTGTTTGTGCATTTACAATATTCATTGATTTTTGCCATTGAAAAACATGTTATTCATATACCAGAAATGTTTGAAGCTACTGACTGAATGAAAGGAGCTGGCACCTCACTCTCTTTGAATCTTCTTTATCATGCTAAGAGGAGCGGGAAAAAGCAAAAAATTTCAGAATTGCACCTTGCAATGCGGAGAAATTACTGTTTGTGCATTTATAATATTCAATGATTTTTGCCATTGAAAAACGTCCAGAAATGATTGAAGCTACTGACTGAACGAAAGGAGCTGGCATCTCACTCTCTTTGAATCTTCTTTATCATGCTAAGAGGAGCAGGAAAAAGCAAAAAATTTCAGAATTGCACCTTGCAATGCGGAGAAATTACTGTTTGTGCATTTACAATATTCATTGATTTTTGCCATTGAAAAACATCCAGAAATGATTGAAGCTACTGACTGAATGAAAGGAGCTGGAATCTCACTCTCTTTGAATCTTCTTTATCATGCTAAGAGGAGCAGGAAAAAGCAAAAAATTTCAGAATTGCACCTTGCAATGCGGAGAAATTACTGTTTGTGCATTTACAATATTCATTGATTTTTGCCATTGAAAAACATCATGTTATTCATATACTAGAAATGTTTGAAGCTACTGACTGAATGAAAGGAGCTGACATCTCACTCTCTTTGAATCTTCTTTATCATGCTAAGAGGAGCAGGAAAAAGCAAAAAATTTCAGAATTGCACCTTGCAATGCGGAGAAATTACAGTTTGTGCATTTACAATATTCATTGATTTTTGCCATTGAAAAACATCCAGAAATGATTGAAGCTACTGACTGAATGAAAGGAGCTGGCATCTCACTCTCTTTGAATCTTCTTTATCATGCTAAGAGGAGCAGGAAAAAGCAAAAAATTTCAGAATAGCACCTTGCAATGCGGAGAAATTACTGTTTGTGCATTTACAATATTCATTGATTTTTGCCATTGAAAAACATCATGTTATTCATATACCAGAAATGTTTGAAGCTACTGACTGAATGAAAGGAGCTGGCATCTCACTCTCTTTGAATCTTCTTTATCATGCTAAGAGGAGCAGGAAAAAGCAAAAAATTTCAGAATTGCACCTTGCAATGTGGAGAAATTACTGTTTGCGCATTTACAATATTCATTGATTTTTACCATTGAAAAACGTCCAGAAATGATTGAAGCTACTGACTGAATGAAAGTAGCTGGCATCTCACTCTCTTTGAATCTTCTTTATCATGCTAAGAGGAGCAGGAAAAAGCAAAAAATTTCAGACTTGCACCTTGCAATGCGGAGAAATTACTGTTTGTGCATTTACAATATTCATTGATTTTTGCCATTGAAAAACATCATGTTATTCATATACCAGAAATGTTTGAAGCTACTGACTGAATGAAAGGAGCTGGCATCTCACTCTCTTTGAATCTTCTTTATCATGCTAAGAGGAGCAGGAAAAAGCAAAAAATTTCAGAATTGCACCTTGCAATGCGGAGAAATTACTGTTTGTGCATTTACAATATTCATTGATTTTTGCCATTGAAAAACATCATGTTATTCATATACCAGAAATGTTTGAAGCTACTGACTGAATGAAAGGAGCTGGCATCTCACTCTCTTTGAATCTTCTTTATCATGCTAAGAGGAGCAGGAAAAAGCAAAAAATTTCAGAATTGCACCTTGCAATGTGGAGAAATTACTGTTTGTGCATTTACAATATTCATTGATTTTTACCATTGAAAAACGTCCAGAAATGATTGAAGCTACTGACTGAATGAAAGTAGCTGGCATCTCACTCTCTTTGAATCTTCTTTATCATGCTAAGAGGAGCAGGAAAAAGCAAAAAATTTCAGACTTGCACCTTGCAATGCGGAGAAATTACTGTTTGTGCATTTACAATATTCATTGATTTTTGCCATTGAAAAACATCATGTTATTCATATACCAGAAATGTTTGAAGCTACTGACTGAATGAAAGGAGCTGGCATCTCACTCTCTTTGAATCTTCTTTATCATGCTAAGAGGAGCAGGAAAAAGCAAAAAATTTCAGAATTGCACCTTGCAATGCGGAGAAATTACTGTTTGTGCATTTACAATATTCATTGATTTTTGCCATTGAAAAACATCATGTTATTCATATACCAGAAATGATTGAAGCTACTGACTGAATGAAATGAGCTGGCATCTCACTCTCTTTGAATCTTCTTTATCATGCTAAGAGGAGCAGGAAAAAGTAAAAAATTTCAGAATTGCACCTTGCAATGCGGAGAAATTACTGTTTGTGCATTTATAATATTCAATGATTTTTGCCATTGAAAAACGTCCAGAAATGATTGAAGCTACTGACTGAACGAAAGGAGCTCGCATCTCACTCTCTTTGAATCTTCTTTATCATGCTAAGAGGAGCAGGAAAAAGCAAAAAATTTCAGAATTGCACCTTGCAATGTGGAGAAATTACTGTTTGTGCATTTACAATATTCATTGATTTTTGCCATTGAAAAACATCCAGAAATGATTGAAGCTACTGACTGAATGAAAGGAGCTGGCATCTCACTCTCTTTGAATCTTCTTTATCATGCTAAGAGGAGCAGGAAAAAGCAAAAAATTTCAGAATTGCACCTTGCAATGCGGAGAAATTACTGTTTGTGCATTTACAATATTCATTGATTTTTACCATTGAAAAACATCATGTTATTCATATACCAGAAATGTTTGAAGCTACTGACTGAATGAAAGGAGCTGACATCTCACTCTCTTTGAATCTTCTTTATCATGCTAAGAGGAGCAGGAAAAAGCAAAAAATTTCAGAATTGCACCTTGCAATGCGGAGAAATTACTGTTTGTGCATTTACAATATTCATTGATTTTTGCCATTGAAAAACGTCCAGAAATGATTGAAGCTACTGACTGAATGAAAGGAGCTGGCATCTCACTCTCTTTGAATCTTCTTTATCATGCTAAGAGGAGCAGGAAAAAGCAAAAAATTTCAGAATTGCACCTTGCAATGCGGAGAAATTACTGTTTGTGCATTTACAATATTCATTGATTTTTGCCATTGAAAAACGTCCAGAAATGATTGAAGGTACTGACTGAATGAAAGGAGCTGTCATCTCACTCTCTTTGAATCTTCTTTATCATGCTAAGAGGAGCAGGAAAAAGCAAAAAATTTCAGAATTGCACCTTACAATGCGGAGAAATTACTGTTTGTGCATTTACAATATTCATTGGTTTTTGCCATTGAAAAACGTCCAGAAATGATTGAAGCTACTGACTGAATGAAAGGAGCTGGCATCTCACTCTCTTTGAATCTTCTTTATCATGCTAAGAGGAGCAGGAAAAAGCAAAAAATTTCAGAATTGCACCTTGCAATGCGGAGAAATTACAGTTTGTGCATTTACAATATTCATTGATTTTTGCCATTGAAAAACATCCAGAAATGATTGAAGCTACTGACTGAATGAAAGGAGCTGGCATCTCACTCTCTTTGAATCTTCTTTATCATGCTAAGAGGAGCAGGAAAAAGCAAAAAATTTCAGAATTGCACCTTGCAATGCGGAGAAATTACTGTTTGTGCATTTACAATACTCATTGATTTTTGCCATTGAAAAACATCATGTTATTCATATACCAGAAATGATTGAAGCTACTGACTGAATGAAAGGAGCTGGCATCTCACTCTCTTTGAATCTTCTTTATCATGCTAAGAGGAGCAGGAAAAAGCAAAAAATTTCAGAATTGCACCTTGCAATGTGGAGAAATTACTGTTTGTGCATTTACAATATTCATTGATTTTTACCATTGAAAAACGTCCAGAAATGATTGAAGCTACTGACTGAATGAAAGTAGCTGGCATCTCACTCTCTTTGAATCTTCTTTATCATGCTAAGAGGAGCAGGAAAAAGCAAAAAATTTCAGACTTGCACCTTGCAATGCGGAGAAATTACTGTTTGTGCATTTACAATATTCATTGATTTTTGCCATTGAAAAACATCATGTTATTCATATACCAGAAATGTTTGAAGCTACTGACTGAATGAAAGGAGCTGGCATCTCACTCTCTTTGAATCTTCTTTATCATGCTAAGAGGAGCAGGAAAAAGTATAAAATTTCAGAATTGCACCTTGCAATGCGGAGAAATTACTGTTTGTGCATTTATAATATTCAATGATTTTTGCCATTGAAAAACGTCCAGAAATGATTGAAGCTACTGACTGAACGAAAGGAGCTGGCATCTCACTCTCTTTGAATCTTCTTTATCATGCTAAGAGGAGCAGGAAAAAGCAAAAAATTTCAGAATTGCACCTTGCAATGCGGAGAAATTACTGTTTGTGCATTTACAATATTCATTGATTTTTGCCATTGAAAAACATCCAGAAATGATTGAAGCTACTGACTGAATGAAAGGAGCTGGCATCTCACTCTCTTTGAATCTTCTTTATCATGCTAAGAGGAGCAGGAAAAAGCAAAAAATTTCAGAATTGCACCTTGCAATGCGGAGAAATTACTGTTTGTGCATTTACAATATTCATTGATTTTTGCCATTGAAAAACATCATGTTATTCATATACCAGAAATGTTTGAAGCTACTGACTGAATGAAAGGAGCTGACATCTCACTCTCTTTGAATCTTCTTTATCATGCTAAGAGGAGCAGGAAAAAGCAAAAAATTTCAGAATTGCACCTTGCAATGCGGAGAAATTACTGTTTGTGCATTTACAATATTCATTGATTTTTGCCATTGAAAAACGTCCAGAAATGATTGAAGCTACTGACTGAATGAAAGGAGCTGGCATCTCACTCTCTTTGAATCTTCTTTATCATGCTAAGAGGAGCAGGAAAAAGCAAAAAATTTCAGAATTGCACCTTGCAATGCGGAGAAATTACTGTTTGTGCATTTACAATATTCATTGATTTTTGCCATTGAAAAACATGTTATTCATATACCAGAAATGTTTGAAGCTACTGACTGAATGAAAGGAGCTGGCACCTCACTCTCTTTGAATCTTCTTTATCATGCTAAGAGGAGCGGGAAAAAGCAAAAAATTTCAGAATTGCACCTTGCAATGCGGAGAAATTACTGTTTGTGCATTTATAATATTCAATGATTTTTGCCATTGAAAAACGTCCAGAAATGATTGAAGCTACTGACTGAACGAAAGGAGCTGGCATCTCACTCTCTTTGAATCTTCTTTATCATGCTAAGAGGAGCAGGAAAAAGCAAAAAATTTCAGAATTGCACCTTGCAATGCGGAGAAATTACTGTTTGTGCATTTACAATATTCATTGATTTTTGCCATTGAAAAACATCCAGAAATGATTGAAGCTACTGACTGAATGAAAGGAGCTGGCATCTCACTCTCTTTGAATCTTCTTTATCATGCTAAGAGGAGCAGGAAAAAGCAAAAAATTTCAGAATTGCACCTTGCAATGCGGAGAAATTACTGTTTGTGCATTTACAATATTCATTGATTTTTGCCATTGAAAAACATCATGTTATTCATATACCAGAAATGTTTGAAGCTACTGACTGAATGAAAGGAGCTGACATCTCACTCTCTTTGAATCTTCTTTATCATGCTAAGAGGAGCAGGAAAAAGCAAAAAATTTCAGAATTGCACCTTGCAATGCGGAGAAATTACTGTTTGTGCATTTACAATATTCATTGATTTTTGCCATTGAAAAACGTCCAGAAATGATTGAAGCTACTGACTGAATGAAAGGAGCTGGCATCTCACTCTCTTTGAATCTTCTTTATCATGCTAAGAGGAGCAGGAAAAAGCAAAAAATTTCAGAATTGCACCTTGCAATGCGGAGAAATTACTGTTTGTGCATTTACAATATTCATTGATTTTTGCCATTGAAAAACATGTTATTCATATACCAGAAATGTTTGAAGCTACTGACTGAATGAAAGGAGCTGGCACCTCACTCTCTTTGAATCTTCTTTATCATGCTAAGAGGAGCGGGAAAAAGCAAAAAATTTCAGAATTGCACCTTGCAATGCGGAGAAATTACTGTTTGTGCATTTACAATATTCATTGATTTTTGCCAATGAAAAACGTCCAGAAATGATTGAAGGTACTGACTGAATGAAAGGAGCTGGCATCTCACTCTCTTTGAATCTTCTTTATCATGCTAAGAGGAGCAGGAAAAAGCAAAAAATTTCAGAATTGCACCTTGCAATGCGGAGAAATTACTGTTTGTGCATTTACAATATTCATTGGTTTTTGCCATTGAAAAACGTCCAGAAATGATTGAAGCTACTGACTGAATGAAAGGAGCTGGCATCTCACTCTCTTTGAATCTTCTTTATCATGCTAAGAGGAGCAGGAAAAAGCAAAAAATTTCAGAATTGCACCTTGCAATGCGGAGAAATTACTGTTTGTGCATTTACAATATTCATTGATTTTTACCATTGAAAAACATCATGTTATTCATATACCAGAAATGTTTGAAGCTACTGACTGAATGAAAGGAGCTGACATCTCACTCTCTTTGAATCTTCTTTATCATGCTAAGAGGAGCAGGAAAAAGCAAAAAATTTCAGAATTGCACCTTGCAATGCGGAGAAATTACTGTTTGTGCATTTACAATATTCATTGATTTTTGCCATTGAAAAACGTCCAGAAATGATTGAAGCTACTGACTGAATGAAAGGAGCTGGCATCTCACTCTCTTTGAATCTTCTTTATCATGCTAAGAGGAGCAGGAAAAAGCAAAAAATTTCAGAATTGCACCTTGCAATGCGGAGAAATTACTGTTTGTGCATTTACAATATTCATTGATTTTTGCCATTGAAAAACATGTTATTCATATACCAGAAATGTTTGAAGCTACTGACTGAATGAAAGGAGCTGGCACCTCACTCTCTTTGAATCTTCTTTATCATGCTAAGAGCAGCGGGAAAAAGCAAAAAATTTCAGAATTGCACCTTGCAATGCGGAGAAATTACTGTTTGTGCATTTACAATATTCATTGATTTTTGCCATTGAAAAACGTCCAGAAATGATTGAAGGTACTGACTGAATGAAAGGAGCTGTCATCTCACTCTCTTTGAATCTTCTTTATCATGCTAAGAGGAGCAGGAAAAAGCAAAAAATTTCAGAATTGCACCTTACAATGCGGAGAAATTACTGTTTGTGCATTTACAATATTCATTGGTTTTTGCATTGAAAAACGTCCAGAAATGATTGAAGCTACTGACTGAATGAAAGGAGCTGGCATCTCACTCTCTTTGAATCTTCTTTATCATGCTAAGAGGAGCAGGAAAAAGCAAAAAATTTCAGAATTGCACCTTGCAATGCGGAGAAATTACAGTTTGTGCATTTACAATATTCATTGATTTTTGCCATTGAAAAACATCCAGAAATGATTGAAGCTACTGACTGAATGAAAGGAGCTGGCATCTCACTCTCTTTGAATCTTCTTTATCATGCTAAGAGGAGCAGGAAAAAGCAAAAAATTTCAGAATTGCACCTTGCAATGCGGAGAAATTACTGTTTGTGCATTTACAATATTCATTGATTTTTGCCATTGAAAAACATCATGTTATTCATATACCAGAAATGATTGAAGCTACTGACTGAATGAAAGGAGCTGGCATCTCACTCTCTTTGAATCTTCTTTATCATGCTAAGAGGAGCAGGAAAAAGCAAAAAATTTCAGAATTGCACCTTGCAATGTGGAGAAATTACTGTTTGTGCATTTACAATATTCATTGATTTTTACCATTGAAAAACGTCCAGAAATGATTGAAGCTACTGACTGAATGAAAGTAGCTGGCATCTCACTCTCTTTGAATCTTCTTTATCATGCTAAGAGGAGCAGGAAAAAGCAAAAAATTTCAGACTTGCACCTTGCAATGCGGAGAAATTACTGTTTGTGCATTTACAATATTCATTGATTTTTGCCATTGAAAAACATCATGTTATTCATATACCAGAAATGTTTGAAGCTACTGACTGAATGAAAGGAGCTGGCATCTCACTCTCTTTGAATCTTCTTTATCATGCTAAGAGGAGCAGGAAAAAGTATAAAATTTCAGAATTGCACCTTGCAATGCGGAGAAATTACTGTTTGTGCATTTATAATATTCAATGATTTTTGCCATTGAAAAACGTCCAGAAATGATTGAAGCTACTGACTGAACGAAAGGAGCTGGCATCTCACTCTCTTTGAATCTTCTTTATCATGCTAAGAGGAGCAGGAAAAAGCAAAAAATTTCAGAATTGCACCTTGCAATGCGGAGAAATTACTGTTTGTGCATTTACAATATTCATTGATTTTTGCCATTGAAAAACATCCAGAAATGATTGAAGCTACTGACTGAATGAAAGGAGCTGGCATCTCACTCTCTTTGAATCTTCTTTATCATGCTAAGAGGAGCAGGAAAAAGCAAAAAATTTCAGAATTGCACCTTGCAATGCGGAGAAATTACTGTTTGTGCATTTACAATATTCATTGATTTTTGCCATTGAAAAACATCATGTTATTCATATACCAGAAATGTTTGAAGCTACTGACTGAATGAAAGGAGCTGACATCTCACTCTCTTTGAATCTTCTTTATCATGCTAAGAGGAGCAGGAAAAAGCAAAAAATTTCAGAATTGCACCTTGCAATGCGGAGAAATTACTGTTTGTGCATTTACAATATTCATTGATTTTTGCCATTGAAAAACGTCCAGAAATGATTGAAGCTACTGACTGAATGAAAGGAGCTGGCATCTCACTCTCTTTGAATCTTCTTTATCATGCTAAGAGGAGCAGGAAAAAGCAAAAAATTTCAGAATTGCACCTTGCAATGCGGAGAAATTACTGTTTGTGCATTTACAATATTCATTGATTTTTGCCATTGAAAAACATGTTATTCATATACCAGAAATGTTTGAAGCTACTGACTGAATGAAAGGAGCTGGCACCTCACTCTCTTTGAATCTTCTTTATCATGCTAAGAGGAGCGGGAAAAAGCAAAAAATTTCAGAATTGCACCTTGCAATGCGGAGAAATTACTGTTTGTGCATTTATAATATTCAATGATTTTTGCCATTGAAAAACGTCCAGAAATGATTGAAGCTACTGACTGAACGAAAGGAGCTGGCATCTCACTCTCTTTGAATCTTCTTTATCATGCTAAGAGGAGCAGGAAAAAGCAAAAAATTTCAGAATTGCACCTTGCAATGCGGAGAAATTACTGTTTGTGCATTTACAATATTCATTGATTTTTGCCATTGAAAAACATCCAGAAATGATTGAAGCTACTGACTGAATGAAAGGAGCTGGCATCTCACTCTCTTTGAATCTTCTTTATCATGCTAAGAGGAGCAGGAAAAAGCAAAAAATTTCAGAATTGCACCTTGCAATGCGGAGAAATTACTGTTTGTGCATTTACAATATTCATTGATTTTTGCCATTGAAAAACATCATGTTATTCATATACCAGAAATGTTTGAAGCTACTGACTGAATGAAAGGAGCTGACATCTCACTCTCTTTGAATCTTCTTTATCATGCTAAGAGGAGCAGGAAAAAGCAAAAAATTTCAGAATTGCACCTTGCAATGCGGAGAAATTACTGTTTGTGCATTTACAATATTCATTGATTTTTGCCATTGAAAAACGTCCAGAAATGATTGAAGCTACTGACTGAATGAAAGGAGCTGGCATCTCACTCTCTTTGAATCTTCTTTATCATGCTAAGAGGAGCAGGAAAAAGCAAAAAATTTCAGAATTGCACCTTGCAATGCGGAGAAATTACTGTTTGTGCATTTACAATATTCATTGATTTTTGCCATTGAAAAACATGTTATTCATATACCAGAAATGTTTGAAGCTACTGACTGAATGAAAGGAGCTGGCACCTCACTCTCTTTGAATCTTCTTTATCATGCTAAGAGGAGCGGGAAAAAGCAAAAAATTTCAGAATTGCACCTTGCAATGCGGAGAAATTACTGTTTGTGCATTTACAATATTCATTGATTTTTGCCAATGAAAAACGTCGAGAAATGATTGAAGGTACTGACTGAATGAAAGGAGCTGGCATCTCACTCTCTTTGAATCTTCTTTATCATGCTAAGAGGAGCAGGAAAAAGCAAAAAATTTCAGAATTGCACCTTGCAATGCGGAGAAATTACTGTTTGTGCATTTACAATATTCATTGGTTTTTGCCATTGAAAAACGTCCAGAAATGATTGAAGCTACTGACTGAATGAAAGGAGCTGGCATCTCACTCTCTTTGAATCTTCTTTATCATGCTAAGAGGAGCAGGAAAAAGCAAAAAATTTCAGAATTGCACCTTGCAATGCGGAGAAATTACAGTTTGTGCATTTACAATATTCATTGATTTTTGCCATTGAAAAACATCCAGAAATGATTGAAGCTACTGACTGAATGAAAGGAGCTGGCATCTCACTCTCTTTGAATCTTCTTTATCATGCTAAGAGGAGCAGGAAAAAGCAAAAAATTTCAGAATTGCACCTTGCAATGCGGAGAAATTACTGTTTGTGCATTTACAATATTCATTGATTTTTGCCATTGAAAAACATCATGTTATTCATATACATGAAATGTTTGAAGCTACTGACTGAATGAAAGGAGCTGGCATCTCACTCTCTTTGAATCTTCTTTATCATGCTAAGAGGAGCAGGAAAAAGCAAAAAATTTCAGAATTGCACCTTGCAATGTGGAGAAATTACTGTTTGTGCATTTACAATATTCATTGATTTTTACCATTGAAAAACGTCCAGAAATGATTGAAGCTACTGACTGAATGAAAGTAGCTGGCATCTCACTCTCTTTGAATCTTCTTTATCATGCTAAGAGGAGCAGGAAAAAGCAAAAAATTTCAGACTTGCACCTTGCAATGCGGAGAAATTACTGTTTGTGCATTTACAATATTCATTGATTTTTGCCATTGAAAAACATCATGTTATTCATATACCAGAAATGTTTGAAGCTACTGACTGAATGAAAGGAGCTGGCATCTCACTCTCTTTGAATCTTCTTTATCATGCTAAGAGGAGCAGGAAAAAGCAAAAAATTTCAGAATTGCACCTTGCAATGCGGAGAAATTACTGTTTGTGCATTTACAATATTCATTGATTTTTGCCATTGAAAAACATCATGTTATTCATATACCAGAAATGTTTGAAGCTACTGACTGAATGAAAGGAGCTGGCATCTCACTCTCTTTGAATCTTCTTTATCATGCTAAGAGGAGCAGGAAAAAGCAAAAAATTTCAGAATTGCACCTTGCAATGTGGAGAAATTACTGTTTGTGCATTTACAATATTCATTGATTTTTACCATTGAAAAACATCCAGAAATGATTGAAGCTACTGACTGAATGAAAGTAGCTGGCATCTCACTCTCTTTGAATCTTCTTTATCATGCTAAGAGGAGCAGGAAAAAGCAAAAAATTTCAGACTTGCACCTTGCAATGCGGAGAAATTACTGTTTGTGCATTTACAATATTCATTGATTTTTGCCATTGAAAAACATCATGTTATTCATATACCAGAAATGTTTGAAGCTACTGACTGAATGAAAGGAGCTGGCATCTCACTCTCTTTGAATCTTCTTTATCATGCTAAGAGGAGCAGGAAAAAGCAAAAAATTTCAGAATTGCACCTTGCAATGCGGAGAAATTACTGTTTGTGCATTTACAATATTCATTGATTTTTGCCATTGAAAAACATCATGTTATTCATATACCAGAAATGATTGAAGCTACTGACTGAATGAAAGGAGCTGGCATCTCACTCTCTTTGAATCTTCTTTATCATGCTAAGAGGAGCAGGAAAAAGTAAAAAATTTCAGAATTGCACCTTGCAATGCGGAGAAATTACTGTTTGTGCATTTATAATATTCAATGATTTTTGCCATTGAAAAACGTCCAGAAATGATTGAAGCTACTGACTGAACGAAAGGAGCTGGCATCTCACTCTCTTTGAATCTTCTTTATCATGCTAAGAGGAGCAGGAAAAAGCAAAAAATTTCAGAATTGCACCTTGCAATGCGGAGAAATTACTGTTTGTGCATTTACAATATTCATTGATTTTTGCCATTGAAAAACATCATGTTATTCATATACCAGAAATGTTTGAAGCTACTGACTGAATGAAAGGAGCTGACATCTCACTCTCTTTGAATCTTCTTTATCATGCTAAGAGGAGCAGGAAAAAGCAAAAAATTTCAGAATTGCACCTTGCAATGCGGAGAAATTACTGTTTGTGCATTTACAATATTCATTGATTTTTGCCATTGAAAAACGTCCAGAAATGATTGAAGCTACTGACTGAATGAAAGGAGCTGGCATCTCACTCTCTTTGAATCTTCTTTATCATGCTAAGAGGAGCAGGAAAAAGCAAAAAATTTCAGAATTGCACCTTGCAATGCGGAGAAATTACTGTTTGTGCATTTACAATATTCATTGATTTTTGCCATTGAAAAACATGTTATTCATATACCAGAAATGTTTGAAGCTACTGACTGAATGAAAGGAGCTGGCACCTCACTCTCTTTGAATCTTCTTTATCATGCTAAGAGGAGCGGGAAAAAGCAAAAAATTTCAGAATTGCACCTTGCAATGCGGAGAAATTACTGTTTGTGCATTTACAATATTCATTGATTTTTGCCATTGAAAAACGTCCAGAAATGATTGAAGGTACTGACTGAATGAAAGGAGCTGGCATCTAACTCTCTTTGAATCTTCTTTATCATGCTAAGAGGAGCAGGAAAAAGCAAAAAATTTCAGAATTGCACCTTGCAATGCGGAGAAATTACTGTTTGTGCATTTACAATATTCATTGATTTTTGCCATTGAAAAACATGTTATTCATATACCAGAAATGTTTGAAGCTACTGACTGAATGAAAGGAGCTGGCACCTCACTCTCTTTGAATCTTCTTTATCATGCTAAGAGGAGCGGGAAAAGGCAAAAAATTTCAGAATTGCACCTTGCAATGCGGAGAAATTACTGTTTGTGCATTTACAATATTCATTGATTTTTGCCAATGAAAAACGTCCAGAAATGATTGAAGGTACTGACTGAATGAAAGGAGCTGGCATCTCACTCTCTTTGAATCTTCTTTATCATGCTAAGAGGAGCAGGAAAAAGCAAAAAATTTCAGAATTGCACCTTGCAATGCGGAGAAATTACTGTTTGTGCATTTACAATATTCATTGGTTTTTGCCATTGAAAAACGTCCAGAAATGATTGAAGCTACTGACTGAATGAAAGGAGCTGGCATCTCACTCTCTTTGAATCTTCTTTATCATGCTAAGAGGAGCAGGAAAAAGCAAAAAATTTCAGAATTGCACCTTGCAATGCGGAGAAATTACAGTTTGTGCATTTACAATATTCATTGATTTTTGCCATTGAAAAACATCCAGAAATGATTGAAGCTACTGACTGAATGAAAGGAGCTGGCATCTCACTCTCTTTGAATCTTCTTTATCATGCTAAGAGGAGCAGGAAAAAGCAAAAAATTTCAGAATTGCACCTTGCAATGCGGAGAAATTACTGTTTGTGCATTTACAATATTCATTGATTTTTGCCATTGAAAAACATCATGTTATTCATATACCAGAAATGTTTGAAGCTACTGACTGAATGAAAGGAGCTGGCATCTCACTCTCTTTGAATCTTCTTTATCATGCTAAGAGGAGCAGGAAAAAGCAAAAAATTTCAGAATTGCACCTTGCAATGTGGAGAAATTACTGTTTGTGCATTTACAATATTCATTGATTTTTACCATTGAAAAACGTCCAGAAATGATTGAAGCTACTGACTGAATGAAAGTAGCTGGCATCTCACTCTCTTTGAATCTTCTTTATCATGCTAAGAGGAGCAGGAAAAAGCAAAAAATTTCAGACTTGCACCTTGCAATGCGGAGAAATTACTGTTTGTGCATTTACAATATTCATTGATTTTTGCCATTGAAAAACATCATGTTATTCATATACCAGAAATGTTTGAAGCTACTGACTGAATGAAAGGAGCTGGCATCTCACTCTCTTTGAATCTTCTTTATCATGCTAAGAGGAGCAGGAAAAAGCAAAAAATTTCAGAATTGCACCTTGCAATGCGGAGAAATTACTGTTTGTGCATTTACAATATTCATTGATTTTTGCCATTGAAAAACATCATGTTATTCATATACCAGAAATGTTTGAAGCTACTGACTGAATGAAAGGAGCTGGCATCTCACTCTCTTTGAATCTTCTTTATCATGCTAAGAGGAGCAGGAAAAAGCAAAAAATTTCAGAATTGCACCTTGCAATGTGGAGAAATTACTGTTTGTGCATTTACAATATTCATTGATTTTTACCATTGAAAAACGTCCAGAAATGATTGAAGCTACTGACTGAATGAAAGTAGCTGGCATCTCACTCTCTTTGAATCTTCTTTATCATGCTAAGAGGAGCAGGAAAAAGCAAAAAATTTCAGACTTGCACCTTGCAATGCGGAGAAATTACTGTTTGTGCATTTACAATATTCATTGATTTTTGCCATTGAAAAACATCATGTTATTCATATACCAGAAATGTTTGAAGCTACTGACTGAATGAAAGGAGCTGGCATCTCACTCTCTTTGAATCTTCTTTATCATGCTAAGAGGAGCAGGAAAAAGCAAAAAATTTCAGAATTGCACCTTGCAATGCGGAGAAATTACTGTTTGTGCATTTACAATATTCATTGATTTTTGCCATTGAAAAACATCATGTTATTCATATACCAGAAATGATTGAAGCTACTGACTGAATGAAAGGAGCTGGCATCTCACTCTCTTTGAATCTTCTTTATCATGCTAAGAGGAGCAGGAAAAAGTAAAAAATTTCAGAATTGCACCTTGCAATGCGGAGAAATTACTGTTTGTGCATTTATAATATTCAATGATTTTTGCCATTGAAAAACGTCCAGAAATGATTGAAGCTACTGACTGAACGAAAGGAGCTGGCATCTCACTCTCTTTGAATCTTCTTTATCATGCTAAGAGGAGCAGGAAAAAGCAAAAAATTTCAGAATTGCACCTTGCAATGCGGAGAAATTACTGTTTGTGCATTTACAATATTCATTGATTTTTGCCATTGAAAAACATCCAGAAATGATTGAAGCTACTGACTGAATGAAAGGAGCTGGCATCTCACTCTCTTTGAATCTTCTTTATCATGCTAAGAGGAGCAGGAAAAAGCAAAAAATTTCAGAATTGCACCTTGCAATGCGGAGAAATTACTGTTTGTGCATTTACAATATTCATTGATTTTTGCCATTGAAAAACATCATGTTATTCATATACCAGAAATGTTTGAAGCTACTGACTGAATGAAAGGAGCTGACATCTCACTCTCTTTGAATCTTCTTTATCATGCTAAGAGGAGCAGGAAAAAGCAAAAAATTTCAGAATTGCACCTTGCAATGCGGAGAAATTACTGTTTGTGCATTTACAATATTCATTGATTTTTGCCATTGAAAAACGTCCAGAAATGATTGAAGCTACTGACTGAATGAAAGGAGCTGGCATCTCACTCTCTTTGAATCGTCTTTATCATGCTAAGAGGAGCAGGAAAAAGCAAAAAATTTCAGAATTGCACCTTGCAATGCGGAGAAATTACTGTTTGTGCATTTACAATATTCATTGATTTTTGCCATTGAAAAACATGTTATTCATATACCAGAAATGTTTGAAGCTACTGACTGAATGAAAGGAGCTGGCACCTCACTCTCTTTGAATCTTCTTTATCATGCTAAGAGGAGCGGGAAAAAGCAAAAAATTTCAGAATTGCACCTTGCAATGCGGAGAAATTACTGTTTGTGCATTTACAATATTCATTGATTTTTGCCATTGAAAAACGTCCAGAAATGATTGAAGGTACTGACTGAATGAAAGGAGCTGGCATCTCACTCTCTTTGAATCTTCTTTATCATGCTAAGAGGAGCAGGAAAAAGCAAAAAATTTCAGAATTGCACCTTGCAATGCGGAGAAATTACTGTTTGTGCATTTACAATATTCATTGGTTTTTGCCATTGAAAAACGTCCAGAAATGATTGAAGCTACTGACTGAATGAAAGGAGCTGGCATCTCACTCTCTTTGAATCTTCTTTATCATGCTAAGAGGAGCAGGAAAAAGCAAAAAATTTCAGAATTGCACCTTGCAATGCGGAGAAATTACAGTTTGTGCATTTACAATATTCATTGATTTTTGCCATTGAAAAACATCCAGAAATGATTGAAGCTACTGACTGAATGAAAGGAGCTGGCATCTCACTCTCTTTGAATCTTCTTTATCATGCTAAGAGGAGCAGGAAAAAGCAAAAAATTTCAGAATTGCACCTTGCAATGCGGAGAAATTACTGCTTGTGCATTTACAATATTCATTGATTTTTGCCATTGAAAAACATCATGTTATTCATATACCAGAAATGTTTGAAGCTACTGACTGAATGAAAGGAGCTGGCATCTCACTCTCTTTGAATCTTCTTTATCATGCTAAGAGGAGCAGGAAAAAGCAAAAAATTTCAGAATTGCACCTTGCAATGTGGAGAAATTACTGTTTGTGCATTTACAATATTCATTGATTTTTACCATTGAAAAACGTCCAGAAATGATTGAAGCTACTGACTGAATGAAAGTAGCTGGCATCTCACTCTCTTTGAATCTTCTTTATCATGCTAAGAGGAGCAGGAAAAAGCAAAAAATTTCAGACTTGCACCTTGCAATGCGGAGAAATTACTGTTTGTGCATTTACAATATTCATTGATTTTTGCCATTGAAAAACATCATGTTATTCATATACCAGAAATGTTTGAAGCTACTGACTGAATGAAAGGAGCTGGCATCTCACTCTCTTTGAATCTTCTTTATCATGCTAAGAGGAGCAGGAAAAAGCAAAAAATTTCAGAATTGCACCTTGCAATGCGGAGAAATTACTGTTTGTGCATTTACAATATTCATTGATTTTTGCCATTGAAAAACATCATGTTATTCATATACCAGAAATGTTTGAAGCTACTGACTGAATGAAAGGAGCTGGCATCTCACTCTCTTTGAATCTTCTTTATCATGCTAAGAGGAGCAGGAAAAAGCAAAAAATTTCAGAATTGCACCTTGCAATGTGGAGAAATTACTGTTTGTGCATTTACAATATTCATTGATTTTTACCATTGAAAAACGTCCAGAAATGATTGAAGCTACTGACTGAATGAAAGTAGCTGGCATCTCACTCTCTTTGAATCTTCTTTATCATGCTAAGAGGAGCAGGAAAAAGCAAAAAATTTCAGACTTGCACCTTGCAATGCGGAGAAATTACTGTTTGTGCATTTACAATATTCATTGATTTTTGCCATTGAAAAACATCATGTTATTCATATACCAGAAATGATTGAAGCTACTGACTGAATGAAAGGAGCTGGCATCTCACTCTCTTTGAATCTTCTTTATCATGCTAAGAGGAGCAGGAAAAAGTAAAAAAAATTTCAGAATTGCACCTTGCAATGCGGAGAAATTACTGTTTGTGCATTTATAATATTCAATGATTTTTGCCATTGAAAAACGTCCAGAAATGATTGAAGCTACTGACTGAACGAAAGGAGCTGGCATCTCACTCTCTTTGAATCTTCTTTATCATGCTAAGAGGAGCAGGAAAAAGCAAAAAATTTCAGAATTGCACCTTGCAATGCGGAGAAATTACTGTTTGTGCATTTACAATATTCATTGATTTTTGCCATTGAAAAACATCATGTTATTCATATACCAGAAATGTTTGAAGCTACTGACTGAATGAAAGGAGCTGACATCTCACTCTCTTTGAATCTTCTTTATCATGCTAAGAGGAGCAGGAAAAAGCAAAAAATTTCAGAATTGCACCTTGCAATGCGGAGAAATTACTGTTTGTGCATTTACAATATTCATTGATTTTTGCCATTGAAAAACATCCAGAAATGATTGAAGATACTGACTGAATGAAAGGAGCTGGCATCTCACTCTCTTTGAATCTTCTTTATCATGCTAAGAGGAGCAGGAAAAAGCAAAAAATTTCAGAATTGCACCTTGCAATGCGGAGAAATTACTGTTTGTGCATTTACAATATTCATTGATTTTTGCCATTGAAAAACATCATGTTATTCATATACCAGAAATGTTTGAAGCTACTGACTGAATGAAAGGAGCTGGCATCTCACTCTCTTTGAATCTTCTTTATCATGCTAAGAGGAGCAGGAAAAAGCAAAAAATTTCAGAATTGCACCTTGCAATGCGGAGAAATTACTGTTTGTGCATTTACAATATTCATTGATTTTTGCCATTGAAAAACGTCCAGAAATGATTGAAGTTACTGACTGAATGAAAGGAGCTGGCATCTCACTCTCTTTGAATCTTCTTTATCATGCTAAGAGGAGCAGGAAAAAGCAAAAAATTTCAGAATTGCACCTTGCAATGCGGAGAAATTACTGTTTGTGCATTTACAATATTCATTGGTTTTTGCCATTGAAAAACGTCCAGAAATGATTGAAGCTACTGACTGAATGAAAGGAGCTGGCATCTCACTCTCTTTGAATCTTCTTTATCATGCTAAGAGGAGCAGGAAAAAGCAAAAAATTTCAGAATTGCACCTTGCAATGCGGAGAAATTACAGTTTGTGCATTTACAATATTCATTGATTTTTGCCATTGAAAAACATCCAGAAATGATTGAAGCTACTGACTGAATGAAAGGAGCTGGCATCTCACTCTCTTTGAATCTTCTTTATCATGCTAAGAGGAGCAGGAAAAAGCAAAAAATTTCAGAATTGCACCTTGCAATGCGGAGAAATTACTGTTTGTGCATTTACAATATTCATTGATTTTTGCCATTGAAAAACATCATGTTATTCATATACCAGAAATGTTTGAAGCTACTGACTGAATGAAAGGAGCTGGCATCTCACTCTCTTTGAATCTTCTTTATCATGCTAAGAGGAGCAGGAAAAAGCAAAAAATTTCAGAATTGCACCTTGCAATGTGGAGAAATTACTGTTTGTGCATTTACAATATTCATTGATTTTTACCATTGAAAAACGTCCAGAAATGATTGAAGCTACTGACTGAATGAAAGTAGCTGGCATCTCACTCTCTTTGAATCTTCTTTATCATGCTAAGAGGAGCAGGAAAAAGCAAAAAAATTCAGACTTGCACCTTGCAATGCGGAGAAATTACTGTTTGTGCATTTACAATATTCATTGATTTTTGCCATTGAAAAACATCATGTTATTCATATACCAGAAATGTTTGAAGCTACTGACTGAATGAAAGGAGCTGGCATCTCACTCTCTTTGAATCTTCTTTATCATGCTAAGAGGAGCAGGAAAAAGCAAAAAATTTCAGAATTGCACCTTGCAATGTGGAGAAATTACTGTTTGTGCATTTACAATATTCATTGATTTTTACCATTGAAAAACGTCCAGAAATGATTGAAGCTACTGACTGAATGAAAGTAGCTGGCATCTCACTCTCTTTGAATCTTCTTTATCATGCTAAGAGGAGCAGGAAAAAGCAAAAAAATTCAGACTTGCACCTTGCAATGCGGAGAAATTACTGTTTGTGCATTTACAATATTCATTGATTTTTGCCATTGAAAAACATCATGTTATTCATATACCAGAAATGTTTGAAGCTACTGACTGAATGAAAGGAGCTGGCATCTCACTCTCTTTGAATCTTCTTTATCATGCTAAGAGGAGCAGGAAAAAGCAAAAAATTTCAGAATTGCACCTTGCAATGCGGAGAAATTACTGTTTGTGCATTTACAATATTCATTGATTTTTGCCATTGAAAAACATCATGTTATTCATATACCAGAAATGATTGAAGCTACTGACTGAATGAAAGGAGCTGGCATCTCACTCTCTTTGAATCTTCTTTATCATGCTAAGAGGAGCAGGAAAAAGCAAAAAATTTCAGAATTGCACCTTGCAATGCGGAGAAATTACTGTTTGTGCATTTACAATATTCATTGGTTTTTGCCATTGAAAAACGTCCAGAAATGATTGAAGCTACTGACTGAATGAAAGGAGCTGGCATCTCACTCTCTTTGAATCTTCTTTATCATGCTAAGAGGAGCAGGAAAAAGCAAAAAATTTCAGAATTGCACCTTGCAATGCGGAGAAATTACAGTTTGTGCATTTACAATATTCATTGATTTTTGCCATTGAAAAACATCCAGAAATGATTGAAGCTACTGACTGAATGAAAGGAGCTGGCATCTCACTCTCTTTGAATCTTCTTTATCATGCTAAGAGGAGCAGGAAAAAGCAAAAAATTTCAGAATTGCACCTTGCAATGCGGAGAAATTACTGTTTGTGCATTTACAATATTCATTGATTTTTGCCATTGAAAAACATCATGTTATTCATATACCAAAAATGTTTGAAGCTACTGACTGAATGAAAGGAGCTGGCATCTCACTCTCTTTGAATCTTCTTTATCATGCTAAGAGGAGCAGGAAAAAGCAAAAAATTTCAGAATTGCACCTTGCAATGTGGAGAAATTACTGTTTGTGCATTTACAATATTCATTGATTTTTACCATTGAAAAACGTCCAGAAATGATTGAAGCTACTGACTGAATGAAAGTAGCTGGCATCTCACTCTCTTTGAATCTTCTTTATCATGCTAAGAGGAGCAGGAAAAAGCAAAAAAATTCAGACTTGCACCTTGCAATGCGGAGAAATTACTGTTTGTGCATTTACAATATTCATTGATTTTTGCCATTGAAAAACATCATGTTATTCATATACCAGAAATGTTTGAAGCTACTGACTGAATGAAAGGAGCTGGCATCTCACTCTCTTTGAATCTTCTTTATCATGCTAAGAGGAGCAGGAAAAAGCAAAAAATTTCAGAATTGCACCTTGCAATGCGGAGAAATTACTGTTTGTGCATTTACAATATTCATTGATTTTTGCCATTGAAAAACATCCAGAAATGATTGAAGCTACTAACTGAATGAAAGGAGCTGGCATCTCACTCTCTTTGAATCTTCTTTATCATGCTAAGAGGAGCAGGAAAAAGCAAAAAATTTCAGAATTGCACCTTGCAATGCGGAGAAATTACTGTTTGTGCATTTACAATATTCATTGATTTTTGCCATTGAAAAACATCATGTTATTCATATACCAGAAATGTTTGAAGCTACTGACTGAATGAAAGGAGCTGACATCTCACTCTCTTTGAATCTTCTTTATCATGCTAAGAGGAGCAGGAAAAAGCAAAAAATTTCAGAATTGCACCTTGCAATGCGGAGAAATTACTGTTTCTGCATTTACAATATTCATTGATTTTTGCCATTGAAAAACGTCCAGAAATGATTGAAGCTACTGACTGAATGAAAGGAGCTGGCATCTCACTCTCTTTGAATCTTCTTTATCATGCTAAGAGGAGCAGGAAAAAGCAAAAAATTTCAGAATTGCACCTTGCAATGCGGAGAAATTACTGTTTGTGCATTTACAATATTCATTGATTTTTGCCATTGAAAAACATGTTATTCATATACCAGAAATGTTTGAAGCTACTGACTGAATGAAAGGAGCTGGCACCTCACTCTCTTTGAATCTTCTTTATCATGCTAAGAGGAGCGGGAAAAAGCAAAAAATTTCAGAATTGCACCTTGCAATGCGGAGAAATTACTGTTTGTGCATTTATAATATTCAATGATTTTTGCCATTGAAAAACGTCCAGAAATGATTGAAGCTACTGACTGAACGAAAGGAGCTGGCATCTCACTCTCTTTGAATCTTCTTTATCATGCTAAGAGGAGCAGGAAAAAGCAAAAAATTTCAGAATTGCACCTTGCAATGCGGAGAAATTACTGTTTGTGCATTTACAATATTCATTGATTTTTGCCATTGAAAAACATCCAGAAATGATTGAAGCTACTGACTGAATGAAAGGAGCTGGCATCTCACTCTCTTTGAATCTTCTTTATCATGCTAAGAGGAGCAGGAAAAAGCAAAAAATTTCAGAATTGCACCTTGCAATGCGGAGAAATTACTGTTTGTGCATTTACAATATTCATTGATTTTTGCCATTGAAAAACATCATGTTATTCATATACCAGAAATGTTTGAAGCTACTGACTGAATGAAAGGAGCTGACATCTCACTCTCTTTGAATCTTCTTTATCATGCTAAGAGGAGCAGGAAAAAGCAAAAAATTTCAGAATTGCACCTTGCAATGCGGAGAAATTGCTGTTTGTGCATTTACAATATTCATTGATTTTTGCCATTGAAAAACGTCCAGAAATGATTGAAGCTACTGACTGAATGAAAGGAGCTGGCATCTCACTCTCTTTGAATCTTCTTTATCATGCTAAGAGGAGCAGGAAAAAGCAAAAAATTTCAGAATTGCACCTTGCAATGCGGAGAAATTACTGTTTGTGCATTTACAATATTCATTGATTTTTGCCATTGAAAAACATGTTATTCATATACCAGAAATGTTTGAAGCTACTGACTGAATGAAAGGAGCTGGCACCTCACTCTCTTTGAATCTTCTTTATCATGCTAAGAGGAGCGGGAAAAAGCAAAAAATTTCAGAATTGCACCTTGCAATGCGGAGAAATTACTGTTTGTGCATTTACAATATTCATTGATTTTTGCCATTGAAAAACGTCCAGAAATGATTGAAGGTACTGACTGAATGAAAGGAGCTGGCATCTCACTCTCTTTGAATCTTCTTTATCATGCTAAGAGGAGCAGGAAAAAGCAAAAAATTTCAGAATTGCATCTTGCAATGCGGAGAAATTACAGTTTGTGCATTTACAATATTCATTGATTTTTGCCATTGAAAAACATCCAGAAATGATTGAAGCTACTGACTGAATGAAAGGAGCTGGCATCTCACTCTCTTTGAATCTTCTTTATCATGCTAAGAGGAGCAGGAAAAAGCAAAAAATTTCAGAATTGCACCTTGCAATGCGGAGAAATTACTGTTTGTGCATTTACAATATTCATTGATTTTTGCCATTGAAAAACATCATGTTATTCATATACCAGAAATGTTTGAAGCTACTGACTGAATGAAAGGAGCTGGCATCTCACTCTCTTTGAATCTTCTTTATCATGCTAAGAGGAGCAGGAAAAAGCAAAAAATTTCAGAATTGCACCTTGCAATGTGGAGAAATTACTGTTTGTGCATTTACAATATTCATTGATTTTTACCATTGAAAAACGTCCAGAAATGATTGAAGCTACTGACTGAATGAAAGTAGCTGGCATCTCACTCTCTTTGAATCTTCTTTATCATGCTAAGAGGAGCAGGAAAAAGCAAAAAATTTCAGACTTGCACCTTGCAATGCGGATAAATTACTGTTTGTGCATTTACAATATTCATTGATTTTTGCCATTGAAAAACATCATGTTATTCATATACCAGAAATGTTTGAAGCTACTAACTGAATGAAAGGAGCTGGCATCTCACTCTCTTTGAATCTTCTTTATCATGCTAAGAGGAGCAGGAAAAAGCAAAAAATTTCAGAATTGCACCTTGCAATGCGGAGAAATTACTGTTTGTGCATTTACAATATTCATTGATTTTTGCCATTGAAAAACATCATGTTATTCATATACCAGAAATGTTTGAAGCTACTGACTGAATGAAAGGAGCTGACATCTCACTCTCTTTGAATCTTCTTTATCATGCTAAGAGGAGCAGGAAAAAGCAAAAAATTTCAGAATTGCACCTTGCAATGCGGAGAAATTACTGTTTGTGCATTTACAATATTCATTGATTTTTGCCATTGAAAAACGTCCAGAAATGATTGAAGCTACTGACTGAATGAAAGGAGCTGGCATCTCACTCTCTTTGAATCTTCTTTATCATGCTAAGAGGAGCAGGAAAAAGCAAAAAATTTCAGAATTGCACCTTGCAATGCGGAGAAATTACTGTTTGTGCATTTACAATATTCATTGATTTTTGCCATTGAAAAACATGTTATTCATATACCAGAAATGTTTGAAGCTACTGACTGAATGAAAGGAGCTGGCACCTCACTCTCTTTGAATCTTCTTTATCATGCTAAGAGGAGCGGGAAAAAGCAAAAAATTTCAGAATTGCACCTTGCAATGCGGAGAAATTACTGTTTGTGCATTTATAATATTCAATGATTTTTGCCATTGAAAAACGTCCAGAAATGATTGAAGCTACTGACTGAACGAAAGGAGCTGGCATCTCACTCTCATTGAATCTTCTTTATCATGCTAAGAGGAGCAGGAAAAAGCAAAAAATTTCAGAATTGCACCTTGCAATGCGGAGAAATTACTGTTTGTGCATTTACAATATTCATTGATTTTTGCCATTGAAAAACATCCAGAAATGATTGAAGCTACTGACTGAATGAAAGGAGCTGGCATCTCACTCTCTTTGAATCTTCTTTATCATGCTAAGAGGAGCAGGAAAAAGCAAAAAATTTCAGAATTGCACCTTGCAATGCGGAGAAATTACTGTTTGTGCATTTACAATATTCATTGATTTTTGCCATTGAAAAACATCATGTTATTCATATACCAGAAATGTTTGAAGCTACTGACTGAATGAAAGGAGCTGACATCTCACTCTCTTTGAATCTTCTTTATCATGCTAAGAGGAGCAGGAAAAAGCAAAAAATTTCAGAATTGCACCTTGCAATGCGGAGAAATTGCTGTTTGTGCATTTACAATATTCATTGATTTTTGCCATTGAAAAACGTCCAGAAATGATTGAAGCTACTGACTGAATGAAAGGAGCTGGCATCTCACTCTCTTTGAATCTTCTTTATCATGCTAAGAGGAGCAGGAAAAAGCAAAAAATTTCAGAATTGCACCTTGCAATGCGGAGAAATTACTGTTTGTGCATTTACAATATTCATTGATTTTTGCCATTGAAAAACATGTTATTCATATACCAGAAATGTTTGAAGCTACTGACTGAATGAAAGGAGCTGGCACCTCACTCTCTTTGAATCTTCTTTATCATGCTAAGAGGAGCGGGAAAAAGCAAAAAATTTCAGAATTGCACCTTGCAATGCGGAGAAATTACTGTTTGTGCATTTACAATATTCATTGATTTTTGCCATTGAAAAACGTCCAGAAATGATTGAAGGTACTGACTGAATGAAAGGAGCTGGCATCTCACTCTCTTTGAATCTTCTTTATCATGCTAAGAGGAGCAGGAAAAAGCAAAAAATTTCAGAATTGCACCTTGCAATGCGGAGAAATTACAGTTTGTGCATTTACAATATTCATTGATTTTTGCCATTGAAAAACATCCAGAAATGATTGAAGCTACTGACTGAATGAAAGGAGCTGGCATCTCACTCTCTTTGAATCTTCTTTATCATGCTAAGAGGAGCAGGAAAAAGCAAAAAATTTCAGAATTGCACCTTGCAATGCGGAGAAATTACTGTTTGTGCATTTACAATATTCATTGATTTTTGCCATTGAAAAACATCATGTTATTCATATACCAGAAATGTTTGAAGCTACTGACTGAATGAAAGGAGCTGGCATCTCACTCTCTTTGAATCTTCTTTATCATGCTAAGAGGAGCAGGAAAAAGCAAAAAATTTCAGAATTGCACCTTGCAATGTGGAGAAATTACTGTTTGTGCATTTACAATATTCATTGATTTTTACCATTGAAAAACGTCCAGAAATGATTGAAGCTACTGACTGAATGAAAGTAGCTGGCATCTCACTCTCTTTGAATCTTCTTTATCATGCTAAGAGGAGCAGGAAAAGGCAAAAAATTTCAGACTTGCACCTTGCAATGCGGAGAAATTACTGTTTGTGCATTTACAATATTCATTGATTTTTGCCATTGAAAAACATCATGTTATTCATATACCAGAAATGTTTGAAGCTACTGACTGAATGAAAGGAGCTGGCATCTCACTCTCTTTGAATCTTCTTTATCATGCTAAGAGGAGCAGGAAAAAGCAAAAAATTTCAGAATTGCACCTTGCAATGTGGAGAAATTACTGTTTGTGCATTTACAATATTCATTGATTTTTACCATTGAAAAACGTCCAGAAATGATTGAAGCTACTGACTGAATGAAAGTAGCTGGCATCTCACTCTCTTTGAATCTTCTTTATCATGCTGAGAGGAGCAGGAAAAAGCAAAAAAATTTCAGACTTGCACCTTGCAATGCGGAGAAATTACTGTTTGTGCATTTACAATATTCATTGATTTTTGCCATTGAAAAACATCATGTTATTCATATACCAGAAATGTTTGAAGCTACTGACTGAATGAAAGGAGCTGGCATCTCACTCTCTTTGAATCTTCTTTATCATGCTAAGAGGAGCAGGAAAAAGCAAAAAATTTCAGAATTGCACCTTGCAATGCGGAGAAATTACTGTTTGTGCATTTACAATATTCATTGATTTTTGCCATTGAAAAACATCATGTTATTCATATACCAGAAATGATTGAAGCTACTGACTGAATGAAAGGAGCTGGCATCTCACTCTCTTTGAATCTTCTTTATCATGCTAAGAGGAGCAGGAAAAAGTAAAAAATTTCAGAATTGCACCTTGCAATGCGGAGAAATTACTGTTTGTGCATTTATAATATTCAATGATTTTTGCCATTGAAAAACGTCCAGAAATGATAGAAGCTACTGACTGAACGAAAGGAGCTGGCATCTCACTCTCTTTGAATATTCTTTATCATGCTAAGAGGAGCAGGAAAAAGCAAAAAATTTCAGAATTGCACCTTGCAATGCGGAGAAATTACTGTTTGTGCATTTACAATATTCATTGATTTTTGCCATTGAAAAACATCCAGAAATGATTGAAGCTACTGACTGAATGAAAGGAGCTGGCATCTCACTCTCTTTGAATCTTCTTTATCATGCTAAGAGGAGCAGGAAAAAGCAAAAAATTTCAGAATGGCACCTTGCAATGCGGAGAAATTACTGTTTGTGCATTTACAATATTCATTGATTTTTGCCATTGAAAAACATCATGTTATTCATATACCAGAAATGTTTGAAGCTACTGACTGAATGAAAGGAGCTGACATCTCACTCTTTTTGAATCTTCTTTATCATGCTAAGAGGAGCAGGAAAAAGCAAAAAATTTCAGAATTGCACCTTGCAATGCGGAGAAATTACTGTTTGTGCATTTACAATATTCATTGATTTTTGCCATTGAAAAACATCCAGAAATGATTGAAGCTACTGACTGAATGAAAGGAGCTGGCATCTCACTCTCTTTGAATCTTCTTTATCATGCTAAGAGGAGCAGGAAAAAGCAAAAAATTTCAGAATTGCACCTTGCAATGCGGAGAAATTACTGTTTGTGCATTTACAATATTCATTGATTTTTGCCATTGAAAAACATCATGTTATTCATATACCAGAAATGTTTGAAGCTACTGACTGAATGAAAGGAGCTGGCATCTCACTCTCTTTGAATCTTCTTTATCATGCTAAGAGGAGCAGGAAAAAGCAAAAAATTTCAGAATTGCACCTTGCAATGCGGAGAAATTACTGTTTGTGCATTTACAATATTCATTGATTTTTGCCATTGAAAAACATCATGTTATTCATATACCAGAAATGTTTGAAGCTACTGACTGAATGAAAGGAGCTGGCATCTCACTCTCTTTGAATCTTCTTTATCATGCTAAGAGGAGCAGGAAAAAGCAAAAAATTTCAGAATTGCACCTTGCAATGTGGAGAAATTACTGTTTGTGCATTTACAATATTCATTGATTTTTACCATTGAAAAACGTCCAGAAATGATTGAAGCTACTGACTGAATGAAAGTAACTGGCATCTCACTCTCTTTGAATCTTCTTTATCATGCTAAGAGGAGCAGGAAAAAGCAAAAAATTTCAGACTTGCACCTTGCAATGCGGAGAAATTACTGTTTGTGCATTTACAATATTCATTGATTTTTGCCATTGAAAAACATCATGTTATTCATATACCAGAAATGTTTGAAGCTACTGACTGAATGAAAGGAGCTGGCATCTCACTCTCTTTGAATCTTCTTTATCATGCTAAGAGGAGCAGGAAAAAGCAAAAAATTTCAGAATTGCACCTTGCAATGCGGAGAAATTGCTGTTTGTGCATTTACAATATTCATTGATTTTTGCCATTGAAAAACGTCCAGAAATGATTGAAGCTACTGACTGAATGAAAGGAGCTGGCATCTCACTCTCTTTGAATCTTCTTTATCATGCTAAGAGGAGCAGGAAAAAGCAAAAAATTTCAGAATTGCACCTTGCAATGCGGAGAAATTACTGTTTGTGCATTTACAATATTCATTGATTTTTGCCATTGAAAAACATGTTATTCATATACCAGAAATGTTTGAAGCTACTGACTGAATGAAAGGAGCTGGCACCTCACTCTCTTTGAATCTTCTTTATCATGCTAAGAGGAGCGGGAAAAAGCAAAAAATTTCAGAATTGCACCTTGCAATGCGGAGAAATTACTGTTTGTGCATTTACAATATTCATTGATTTTTGCCATTGAAAAACGTCCAGAAATGATTGAAGGTACTGACTGAATGAAAGGAGCTGGCATCGCACTCGCTTTGAATCTTCTTTATCATGCTAAGAGGAGCAGGAAAAAGCAAAAAATTTCAGAATTGCACCTTGCAATGCGGAGAAATTACAGTTTGTGCATTTACAATATTCATTGATTTTTGCCATTGAAAAACATCCAGAAATGATTGAAGCTACTGACTGAATGAAAGGAGCTGGCATCTCACTCTCTTTGAATCTTCTTTATCATGCTAAGAGGAGCAGGAAAAAGCAAAAAATTTCAGAATTGCACCTTGCAATGCGGAGAAATTACTGTTTGTGCATTTACAATATTCATTGATTTTTGCCATTGAAAAACATCATGTTATTCATATACCAGAAATGTTTGAAGCTACTGACTGAATGAAAGGAGCTGGCATCTCACTCTCTTTGAATCTTCTTTATCATGCTAAGAGGAGCAGGAAAAAGCAAAAAATTTCAGAATTGCACCTTGCAATGTGGAGAAATTACTGTTTGTGCATTTACAATATTCATTGATTTTTACCATTGAAAAACGTCCAGAAATGATTGAAGCTACTGACTGAATGAAAGTAGCTGGCATCTCACTCTCTTTGAATCTTCTTTATCATGCTAAGAGGAGCAGGAAAAAGCAAAAAATTTCAGACTTGCACCTTGCAATGCGGAGAAATTACTGTTTGTGCATTTACAATATTCATTGATTTTTGCCATTCAAAAACATCATGTTATTCATATACCAGAAATGTTTGAAGCTACTGACTGAATGAAAGGAGCTGGCATCTCACTCTCTTTGAATCTTCTTTATCATGCTAAGAGGAGCAGGAAAAAGCAAAAAATTTCAGAATTGCACCTTGCAATGTGGAGAAATTACTGTTTGTGCATTTACAATATTCATTGATTTTTACCATTGAAAAACGTCCAGAAATGATTGAAGCTACTGACTGAATGAAAGTAGCTGGCATCTCACTCTCTTTGAATCTTCTTTATCATGCTAAGAGGAGCAGGAAAAAGCAAAAAAATTTCAGACTTGCACCTTGCAATGCGGAGAAATTACTGTTTGTGCATTTACAATATTCATTGATTTTTGCCATTGAAAAACATCATGTTATTCATATACCAGAAATGTTTGAAGCTACTGACTGAATGAAAGGAGCTGGCATCTCACTCTCTTTGAATCTTCTTTATCATGCTAAGAGGAGCAGGAAAAAGCAAAAAATTTCAGAATTGCACCTTGCAATGCGGAGAAATTACTGTTTGTGCATTTACAATATTCATTGATTTTTGCCATTGAAAAACATCATGTTATTCATATACCAGAAATGATTGAAGCTACTGACTGAATGAAAGGAGCTGGCATCTCACTCTCTTTGAATCTTCTTTATCATGCTAAGAGGAGCAGGAAAAAGTAAAAAATTTCAGAATTGCACCTTGCAATGCGGAGAAATTACTGTTTGTGCATTTATAATATTCAATGATTTTTGCCATTGAAAAACGTCCAGAAATGATAGAAGCTACTGACTGAACGAAAGGAGCCGGCATCTCACTCTCTTTGAATCTTCTTTATCATGCTAAGAGGAGCAGGAAAAAGCAAAAAATTTCAGAATTGCACCTTGCAATGCGGAGAAATTACTGTTTGTGCATTTACAATATTCATTGATTTTTGCCATTGAAAAACATCCAGAAATGATTGAAGCTACTGACTGAATGAAAGGAGCTGGCATCTCACTCTCTTTGAATCTTCTTTATCATGCTAAGCGGAGCAGGAAAAAGCAAAAAATTTCAGAATTGCACCTTGCAATGCGGAGAAATTACTGTTTGTGCATTTACAATATTCATTGATTTTTGCCATTGAAAAACATCATGTTATTCATATACCAGAAATGTTTGAAGCTACTGACTGAATGAAAGGAGCTGACATCTCACTCTCTTTGAATCTTCTTTATCATGCTAAGAGGAGCAGGAAAAAGCAAAAAATTTCAGAATTGCACCTTGCAATGCGGAGAAATTACTGTTTGTGCATTTACAATATTCATTGATTTTTGCCATTGAAAAACATCCAGAAATGATTGAAGCTACTGACTGAATGAAAGGAGCTGGCATCTCACTCTCTTTGAATCTTCTTTATCATGCTAAGAGGAGCAGGAAAAAGCAAAAAATTTCAGAATTGCACCTTGCAATGCGGAGAAATTACTGTTTGTGCATTTACAATATTCATTGATTTTTGCCATTGAAAAACATCATGTTATTCATATACCAGAAATGTTTGAAGCTACTGACTGAATGAAAGGAGCTGGCATCTCACTCTCTTTGAATCTTCTTTATCATGCTAAGAGGAGCAGGAAAAAGCAAAAAATTTCAGAATTGCACCTTGCAATGCGGAGAAATTACTGTTTGTGCATTTACAATATTCATTGATTTTTGCCATTGAAAAACATCATGTTATTCATATACCAGAAATGTTTGAAGCTACTGACTGAATGAAAGGAGCTGGCATCTCACTCTCTTTGAATCTTCTTTATCATGCTAAGAGGAGCAGGAAAAAGCAAAAAATTTCAGAATTGCACCTTGCAATGTGGAGAAATTACTGTTTGTGCATTTACAATATTCATTGATTTTTACCATTGAAAAACGTCCAGAAATGATTGAAGCTACTGACTGAATGAAAGTAACTGGCATCTCACTCTCTTTGAATCTTCTTTATCATGCTAAGAGGAGCAGGAAAAAGCAAAAAATTTCAGACTTGCACCTTGCAATGCGGAGAAATTACTGTTTGTGCATTTACAATATTCATTGATTTTTGCCATTGAAAAACATCATGTTATTCATATACCAGAAATGTTTGAAGCTACTGACTGAATGAAAGGAGCTGGCATCTCACTCTCTTTGAATCTTCTTTATCATGCTAAGAGGAGCAGGAAAAAGCAAAAAATTTCAGAATTGCACCTTGCAATGCGGAGAAATTACTGTTTGTGCATTTACAATATTCATTGATTTTTGCCATTGAAAAACGTCCAGAAATGATTGAAGCTACTGACTGAATGAAAGGAGCTGGCATCTCACTCTCTTTGAATCTTCTTTATCATGCTAAGAGGAGCAGGAAAAAGCAAAAAATTTCAGAATTGCACCTTGCAATGCGGAGAAATTACTGTTTGTGCATTTACAATCTTCATTAATTTTTGCCATTGAAAAACGTCCAGAAATGATTGTAGCTACTGACTGAATGAAAGGAGCTGGCATCTCACTCTCTTTGAATCTTCTTTATCATGCTAAGAGGAGCAGGAAAAATCAAAAAATTTCAGAATTGCACCTTGCAATGCGGAGAAATTACTGTTTGTGCATTTACAATATTCATTGATTTTTGCCATTGAAAAACATGTTATTCATATACCAGAAATGTTTGAAGCTACTGACTGAATGAAAGGAGCTGGCACCTCACTCTCTTTGAATCTTCTTTATCATGCTAAGAGGAGCGGGAAAAAGCAAAAAATTTCAGAATTGCACCTTGCAATGCGGAGAAATTACTGTTTGTGCATTTACAATATTCATTGATTTTTGCCATTGAAAAACGTCCAGAAATGATTGAAGGTACTGACTGAATGAAAGGAGCTGGCATCTCACTCTCTTTGAATCTTCTTTATCATGCTAAGAGGAGCAGGAAAAAGCAAAAAATTTCAGAATTGCACCTTGTAATGCGGAGAAATTACTGTTTGTGCATTTACAATATTCATTGATTTTTGCCACTGAAAAACGTCCAGAAATGATTGAAGCTACTGACTGAATGAAAGGAGCTGGCATCTCACTCTCTTTGAATCTTCTTTATCATGCTAAGAGGAGCAGGAAAAAGCAAAAAATTTCAGAATTGCACCTTGCAATGCGGAGAAATTACAGTTTGTGCATTTACAATATTCATTGATTTTTGCCATTGAAAAACATCCAGAAATGATTGAAGCTACTGACTGAATGAAAGGAGCTGGCATCTCACTCTCTTTGAATCTTCTTTATCATGCTAAGAGGAGCAGGAAAAAGCAAAAAATTTCAGAATTGCACCTTGCAATGCGGAGAAATTACTGTTTGTGCATTTACAATATTCATTGATTTTTGCCATTGAAAAACATCATGTTATTCATATACCCGAAATGTTTGAAGCTACTGACTGAATGAAAGGAGCTGGCATCTCACTCTCTTTGAATCTTCTTTATCATGCTAAGAGGAGCAGGAAAAAGCAAAAAATTTCAGAATTGCACCTTGCAATGTGGAGAAATTACTGTTTGTGCATTTACAATATTCATTGATTTTTACCATTGAAAAACGTCCAGAAATGATTGAAGCTACTGACTGAATGAAAGTAGCTGGCATCTCACTCTCTTTGAATCTTCTTTATCATGCTAAGAGGAGCAGGAAAAAGCAAAAAATTTCAGACTTGCACCTTGCAATGCGGAGAAATTACTGTTTGTGCATTTACAATATTCATTGATTTTTGCCATTGAAAAACATCATGTTATTCATATACCAGAAATGTTTGAAGCTACTGACTGAATGAAAGGAGCTGGCATCTCACTCTCTTTGAATCTTCTTTATCATGCTAAGAGGAGCAGGAAAAAGCAAAAAATTTCAGAATTGCACCTTGCAATGCGGAGAAATTACTGTTTGTACATTTACAATATTCATTGATTTTTGCCATTGAAAAACATCCAGAAATGATTGAAGCTACTGACTGAATGAAAGGAGCTGGCATCTCACTCTCTTTGAATCTTCTTTATCATGCTAAGAGGAGCAGGAAAAAGCAAAAAATTTCAGAATTGCACCTTGCAATGCGGAGAAATTACTGTTTGTGCATTTACAATATTCATTAATTTTTGCCATTGAAAAACATCATGTTATTCATATACCAGAAATGTTTGAAGCTACTGACTGAATGAAAGGAGCTGACATCACACTCTCTTTGAATCTTCTTTATCATGCTAAGAGGAGCAGGAAAAAGCAAAAAATTTCAGAATTGCACCTTGCAATGCGGAGAAATTACTGTTTGTGCATTTACAATATTCATTGATTTTTGCCATTGAAAAACATCCAGAAATGATTGAAGCTACTGACTGAATGAAAAGAGCTGGCATCTCACTCTCTTTGAATCTTCTTTATCATGCTAAGAGGAGCAGGAAAAAGCAAAAAATTTCAGAATTGCACCTTGCAATGCGGAGAAATTACTGTTTGTGCATTTACAATATTCATTGATTTTTGCCATTGAAAAACATCATGTTATTCATATACCAGAAATGTTTGAAGCTACTGACTGAATGAAAGGAGCTGGCATCTCACTCTCTTTGAATCTTCTTTATCATGCTAAGAGGAGCAGGAAAAAGCAAAAAATTTCAGAATTGCACCTTGCAATGCGGAGAAATTACTGTTTGTGCATTTACAATATTCATTGATTTTTGCCATTGAAAAACATCCAGAAATGATTGAAGGTACTGACTGAATGAAAGGAGCTGGCATCTCACTCTCTTTGAATCTTCTTTATCATGCTAAGAGGAGCAGGAAAAAGCAAAAAATTTCAGAATTGCACCTTGCAATGCGGAGAAATTACTGTTTGTGCATTTACAATATTCATTGGTTTTTGCCATTGAAAAACGTCCAGAAATGATTGAAGCTACTGACTGAATGAAAGGAGCTGGCATCTCACTCTCTTTGAATCTTCTTTATCATGCTAAGAGGAGCAGGAAAAAGCAAAAAATTTCAGAATTGCACCTTGCAATGCGGAGAAATTACAGTTTGTGCATTTACAATATTCATTGATTTTTGCCATTGAAAAACATCCAGAAATGATTGAAGCTACTGACTGAATGAAAAAAGCTGGCATCTCACTCTCTTTGAATCTTCTTTATCATGCTAAGAGGAGCAGGAAAAAGCAAAAAATTTCAGAATTGCACCTTGCAATGCGGAGAAATTACTGTTTGTGCATTTACAATATTCATTGATTTTTGCCATTGAAAAACATCATGTTATTCATATACCAGAAATGTTTGAAGCTACTGACTGAATGAAAGGAGCTGGCATCTCACTCTCTTTGAATCTTCTTTATCATGCTAAGAGGAGCAGGAAAAAGCAAACAATTTCAGAATTGCACCTTGCAATGTGGAGAAATTACTGTTTGTGCATTTACAATATTCATTGATTTTTACCATTGAAAAACGTCCAGAAATGATTGAAGCTACTGACTGAATGAAAGTAGCTGGCATCTCACTCTCTTTGAATCTTCTTTATCATGCTAAGAGGAGCAGTAAAAAGCAAAAAATTTCAGACTTGCACCTTGCAATGCGGAGAAATTACTGTTTGTGCATTTACAATATTCATTGATTTTTGCCATTGAAAAACATCATGTTATTCATATACCAGAAATGTTTGAAGCTACTGACTGAATGAAAGGAGCTGGCATCTCACTCTCTTTGAATCTTCTTTATCATGCTAAGAGGAGCAGGAAAAAGTAAAAAATTTCAGAATTGCACCTTGCAATGCGGAGAAATTACTGTTTGTGCATTTATAATATTCAATGATTTTTGCCATTGAAAAACGTCCAGAAATGATTGAAGCTACTGACTGAATGAAAGGAGCTGGCATCTCACTCTCTTTGAATCTTCTTTATCATGCTAAGAGGAGCAGGAAAAAGCAAAAAATTTCAGAATTGCACCTTGCAATGCGGAGAAATTACTGTTTGTGCATTTACAATATTCATTGATTTTTGCCATTGAAAAACATCCAGAAATGATTGAAGCTACTGACTGAATGAAAGGAGCTGGCATCTCACTCTCTTTGAATCTTCTTTATCATGCTAAGAGGAGCAGGAAAAAGCAAAAAATTTCAGAATTGCACCTTGCAATGCGGAGAAATTACTGTTTGTGCATTTACAATATTCATTGATTTTTGCCATTGAAAAACATCATGTTATTCATATACCAGAAATGTTTGAAGCTACTGACTGAATGAAAGGAGCTGACATCTCACTCTCTTTTAATCTTCTTTATCATGCTAAGAGGAGCAGGAAAAAGCAAAAAATTTCAGAATTGCACCTTGCAATGCGGAGAAATTACTGTTTGTGCATTTACAATATTCATTGATTTTTGCCATTGAAAAACGTCCAGAAATGATTGAAGCTACTGACTGAATGAAAGGAGCTGGCATCTCACTCTCTTTGAATCTTCTTTATCATGCTAAGAGAAGCAGGAAAAAGCAAAAAATTTCAGAATTGCACCTTGCAATGCGGAGAAATTACTGTTTGTGCATTTACAATATTCATTGATTTTTGCCATTGAAAAACATGTTATTCATATACCAGAAATGTTTGAAGCTACTGACTGAATGAAAGGAGCTGGCACCTCACTCTCTTTGAATCTTCTTTATCATGCTAAGAGGAGCGGGAAAAAGCAAAAAATTTCAGAATTGCACCTTGCAATGCGGAGAAATTACTGTTTGTGCATTTATAATATTCAATGATTTTTGCCATTGAAAAACGTCCAGAAATGATTGAAGCTACTGACTGAACGAAAGGAGCTGGCATCTCACTCTCTTTGAATCTTCTTTATCATGCTAAGAGGAGCAGGAAAAAGCAAAAAATTTCAGAATTGCACCTTGCAATGCGGAGAAATTACTGTTTGTGCATTTACAATATTCATTGATTTTTGCCATTGAAAAACATCCAGAAATGATTGAAGCTACTGACTGAATGAAAGGAGCTGGCATCTCACTCTCTTTGAATCTTCTTTATCATGCTAAGAGGAGCAGGAAAAAGCAAAAAATTTCAGAATTGCACCTTGCAATGCGGAGAAATTACTGTTTGTGCATTTACAATATTCATTGATTTTTGCCATTGAAAAACATCATGTTATTCATATACCAGAAATGTTTGAAGCTACTGACTGAATGAAAGGAGCTGGCATCTCACTCTCTTTGAATCTTCTTTATCATGCTAAGAGGAGCAGGAAAAAGCAAACAATTTCAGAATTGCACCTTGCAATGTGGAGAAATTACTGTTTGTGCATTTACAATATTCATTGATTTTTACCATTGAAAAACGTCCAGAAATGATTGAAGCTACTGACTGAATGAAAGTAGCTGGCATCTCACTCTCTTTGAATCTTCTTTATCATGCTAAGAGGAGCAGGAAAAAGCAAAAAATTTCAGACTTGCACCTTGCAATGCGGAGAAATTACTGTTTGTGCATTTACAATATTCATTGATTTTTGCCATTGAAAAACATCATGTTATTCATATACCAGAAATGTTTGAAGCTACTGACTGAATGAAAGGAGCTGGCATCTCACTCTCTTTGAATCTTCTTTATCATGCTAAGAGGAGCAGGAAAAAGTAAAAAATTTCAGAATTGCACCTTGCAATGCGGAGAAATTACTGTTTGTGCATTTATAATATTCAATGATTTTTGCCATTGAAAAACGTCCAGAAATGATTGAAGCTACTGACTGAATGAAAGGAGCTGGCATCTCACTCTCTTTGAATCTTCTTTATCATGCTAAGAGGAGCAGGAAAAAGCAAAAAATTTCAGAATTGCACCTTGCAATGCGGAGAAATTACTGTTTGTGCATTTACAATATTCATTGATTTTTGCCATTGAAAAACATCCAGAAATGATTGAAGCTACTGACTGAATGAAAGGAGCTGGCATCTCACTCTCTTTGAATCTTCTTTATCATGCTAAGAGGAGCAGGAAAAAGCAAAAAATTTCAGAATTGCACCTTGCAATGCGGAGAAATTACTGTTTGTGCATTTACAATATTCATTGATTTTTGCCATTGAAAAACATCATGTTATTCATATACCAGAAATGTTTGAAGCTACTGACTGAATGAAAGGAGCTGACATCTCACTCTCTTTGAATCTTCTTTATCATGCTAAGAGGAGCAGGAAAAAGCAAAAAATTTCAGAATTGCACCTTGCAATGCGGAGAAATTACTGTTTGTGCATTTACAATATTCATTGATTTTTGCCATTGAAAAACGTCCAGAAATGATTGAAGCTACTGACTGAATGAAAGGAGCTGGCATCTCACTCTCTTTGAATCTTCTTTATCATGCTAAGAGGAGCAGGAAAAAGCAAAAAATTTCAGAATTGCACCTTGCAATGCGGAGAAATTACTGTTTGTGCATTTACAATATTCATTGATTTTTGCCATTGAAAAACATGTTATTCATATACCAGAAATGTTTGAAGCTACTGACTGAATGAAAGGAGCTGGCACCTCACTCTCTTTGAATCTTCTTTATCATGCTAAGAGGAGCGGGAAAAAGCAAAAAATTTCAGAATTGCACCTTGCAATGCGGAGAAATTACTGTTTGTGCATTTATAATATTCAATGATTTTTGCCATTGAAAAACGTCCAGAAATGATTGAAGCTACTGACTGAACGAAAGGAGCTGGCATCTCACTCTCTTTGAATCTTCTTTATCATGCTAAGAGGAGCAGGAAAAAGCAAAAAATTTCAGAATTGCACCTTGCAATGCGGAGAAATTACTGTTTGTGCATTTACAATATTCATTGATTTTTGCCATTGAAAAACATCATGTTATTCATATACCAGAAATGTTTGAAGCTACTGACTGAATGAAAGGAGCTGACATCTCACTCTCTTTGAATCTTCTTTATCATGCTAAGAGGAGCAGGAAAAAGCAAAAAATTTCAGAATTGCACCTTGCAATGCGGAGAAATTACTGTTTGTGCATTTACAATATTCATTGATTTTTACCATTGAAAAACGTCCAGAAATGATTGAAGCTACTGACTGAATGAAAGGAGCTGGCATCTCACTCTCTTTGAATCTTCTTTATCATGCTAAGAGGAGCAGGAAAAAGCAAAAAATTTCAGACTTGCACCTTGCAATGCGGAGAAATTACTGTTTGTGCATTTACAATATTCATTGATTTTTGCCATTGAAAAACATCATGTTATTCATATACCAGAAATGTTTGAAGCTACTGACTGAATGAAAGGAGCTGGCATCTCACTCTCTTTGAATCTTCTTTATCATGCTAAGAGGAGCAGGAAAAAGCAAAAAATTTCAGAATTGCACCTTGCAATGCGGAGAAATTACTGTTTGTGCATTTACAATATTCATTGATTTTTGCCATTGAAAAACATCCAGAAATGATTGAAGCTACTGACTGAATGAAAGGAGCTGGCATCTCACTCTCTTTGAATCTTCTTTATCATGCTAAGAGGAGCAGGAAAAAGCAAAAAATTTCAGAATTGCACCTTGCAATGCGGAGAAATTACTGTTTGTGCATTTACAATATTCATTGATTTTTGCCATTGAAAAACATCATGTTATTCATATACCAGAAATGTTTGAAGCTACTGACTGAATGAAAGGAGCTGACATCACACTCTCTTTGAATCTTCTTTATCATGCTAAGAGGAGCAGGAAAAAGCAAAAAATTTCAGAATTGCACCTTGCAATGCGGAGAAATTACTGTTTGTGCATTTACAATATTCATTGATTTTTGCCATTGAAAAACATCCAGAAATGATTGAAGCTACTGACTGAATGAAAAGAGCTGGCATCTCACTCTCTTTGAATCTTCTTTATCATGCTAAGAGGAGCAGGAAAAAGCAAAAAATTTCAGAATTGCACCTTGCAATGCGGAGAAATTACTGTTTGTGCATTTACAATATTCATTGATTTTTGCCATTGAAAAACATCATGTTATTCATATACCAGAAATGTTTGAAGCTACTGACTGAATGAAAGGAGCTGGCATCTCACTCTCTTTGAATCTTCTTTATCATGCTAAGAGGAGCAAGAAAAAGCAAAAAATTTCAGAATTGCACCTTGCAATGCGGAGAAATTACTGTTTGTGCGTTTACAATATTCATTGATTTTTGCCATTGAAAAACGTCCAGAAATGATTGAAGGTACTGACTGAATGAAAGGAGCTGGCATCTCACTCTCTTTGAATCTTCTTTATCATGCTAAGAGGAGCAGGAAAAAGCAAAAAATTTCAGAATTGCACCTTGCAATGCGGAGAAATTACTGTTTGTGCATTTACAATATTCATTGATTTTTGCCATTGAAAAACATCCAGAAATGATTGAAGCTACTGACTGAATGAAAAGAGCTGGCATCTCACTCTCTTTGAATCTTCTTTATCATGCTAAGAGGAGCAGGAAAAAGCAAAAAATTTCAGAATTGCACCTTGCAATGCGGAGAAATTACTGTTTGTGCATTTACAATATTCATTGATTTTTGCCATTGAAAAACATCATGTTATTCATATACCAGAAATGTTTGAAGCTACTGACTGAATGAAAGGAGCTGGCATCTCACTCTCTTTGAATCTTCTTTATCATGCTAAGAGGAGCAAGAAAAAGCAAAAAATTTCAGAATTGCACCTTGCAATGCGGAGAAATTACTGTTTGTGCGTTTACAATATTCATTGATTTTTGCCATTGAAAAACGTCCAGAAATGATTGAAGGTACTGACTGAATGAAAGGAGCTGGCATCTCACTCTCTTTGAATCTTCTTTATCATGCTAAGAGGAGCAGGAAAAAGCAAAAAATTTCAGAATTGCACCTTGCAATGCGGAGAAATTACTGTTTGTGCATTTACAATATTCATTGGTTTTTGCCATTGAAAAACGTCCAGAAATGATTGAAGCTACTGACTGAATGAAAGGAGCTGGCATCTCACTCTCTTTGAATCTTCTTTATCATGCTAAGAGGAGCAGGAAAAAGCAAAAAATTTCAGAATTGCACCTTGCAATGCGGAGAAATTACAGTTTGTGCATTTACAATATTCATTGATTTTTGCCATTGAAAAACATCCAGAAATGATTGAAGCTACTGACTGAATGAAAGGAGCTGGCATCTCACTCTCTTTGAATCTTCTTTATCATGCTAAGAGGAGCAGGAAAAAGCAAAAAATTTCAGAATTGCACCTTGCAATGTGGAGAAATTACTGTTTGTGCATTTACAATATTCATTGATTTTTACCATTGAAAAACGTCCAGAAATGATTGAAGCTACTGACTGAATGAAAGTAGCTGGCATCTCACTCTCTTTGAATCTTCTTTATCATGCTAAGAGGAGCAGGAAAAAGCAAAAAATTTCAGACTTGCACCTTGCAATGCGGAGAAATTACTGTTTGTGCATTTACAATATTCATTGATTTTTGCCATTGAAAAACATCATGTTATTCATATACCAGAAATGTTTGAAGCTACTGACTGAATGAAAGGAGCTGGCATCTCACTCTCTTTGAATCTTCTTTATCATGCTAAGAGGAGCAGGAAAAAGCAAAAAATTTCAGAATTGCACCTTGCAATGCGGAGAAATTACTGTTTGTGCATTTACAATATTCATTGATTTTTGCCATTGAAAAACATCATGTTATTCATATACCAGAAATGTTTGAAGCTACTGACTGAATGAAAGGAGCTGGCATCTCACTCTCTTTGAATCTTCTTTATCATGCTAAGAGGAGCAGGAAAAAGCAAAAAATTTCAGAATTGCACCTTGCAATGTGGAGAAATTACTGTTTGTGCATTTACAATATTCATTGATTTTTACCATTGAAAAACGTCCAGAAATGATTGAAGCTACTGACTGAATGAAAGTAGCTGGCATCTCACTCTCTTTGAATCTTCTTTATCATGCTAAGAGGAGCAGGAAAAAGCAAAAAATTTCAGACTTGCACCTTGCAATGCGGAGAAATTACTGTTTGTGCATTTACAATATTCATTGATTTTTGCCATTGAAAAACATCATGTTATTCATATACCAGAAATGTTTGAAGCTACTGACTGAATGAAAGGAGCTGGCATCTCACTCTCTTTGAATCTTCTTTATCATGCTAAGAGGAGCAGGAAAAAGCAAAAAATTTCAGAATTGCACCTTGCAATGCGGAGAAATTACTGTTTGTGCATTTACAATATTCATTGATTTTTGCCATTGAAAAACATCATGTTATTCATATACCAGAAATGATTGAAGCTACTGACTGAATGAAAGGAGCTGGCATCTCACTCTCTTTGAATCTTCTTTATCATGCTAAGAGGAGCAGGAAAAAGTAAAAAATTTCAGAATTGCACCTTGCAATGCGGAGAAATTACTGTTTGTGCATTTATAATATTCAATGATTTTTGCCATTGAAAAACGTCCAGAAATGATTGAAGCTACTGACTGAACGAAAGGAGCTGGCATCTCACTCTCTTTGAATCTTCTTTATCATGCTAAGAGGAGCAGGAAAAAGCAAAAAATTTCAGAATTGCACCTTGCAATGCGGAGAAATTACTGTTTGTGCATTTACAATATTCATTGATTTTTGCCATTGAAAAACATCCAGAAATGATTGAAGCTACTGACTGAATGAAAGGAGCTGGCATCTCACTCTCTTTGAATCTTCTTTATCATGCTAAGAGGAGCAGGAAAAAGCAAAAAATTTCAGAATTGCACCTTGCAATGCGGAGAAATTACTGTTTGTGCATTTACAATATTCATTGATTTTTGCCATTGAAAAACATCATGTTATTCATGTACCAGAAATGTTTGAAGCTACTGACTGAATGAAAGGAGCTGACATCTCACTCTCTTTGAATCTTCTTTATCATGCTAAGAGGAGCAGGAAAAAGCAAAAAATTTCAGAATTGCACCTTGCAATGCGGAGAAATTACTGTTTGTGCATTTACAATATTCATTGATTTTTGCCATTGAAAAACGTCCAGAAATGATTGAAGCTACTGACTGAATGAAAGGAGCTGGCATCTCACTCTCTTTGAATCTTCTTTATCATGCTAAGAGGAGCAGGAAAAAGCAAAAAATTTCAGAATTGCACCTTGCAATGCGGAGAAATTACTGTTTGTGCATTTACAATATTCATTGATTTTTGCCATTGAAAAACATGTTATTCATATACCAGAAATGTTTGAAGCTACTGACTGAATGAAAGGAGCTGGCACCTCACTCTCTTTGAATCTTCTTTATCATGCTAAGAGGAGCGGGAAAAAGCAAAAAATTTCAGAATTGCACCTTGCAATGCGGAGAAATTACTGTTTGTGCATTTACAATATTCATTGATTTTTGCCATTGAAAAACGTCCAGAAATGATTGAAGGTACTGACTGAATGAAAGGAGCTGGCATCTCACTCTCTTTGAATCTTCTTTATCATGCTAAGAGGAGCAGGAAAAAGCAAAAAATTTCAGAATTGCACCTTGCAATGCGGAGAAATTACTGTTTGTGCATTTACAATATTCATTGGTTTTTGCCATTGAAAAACGTCCAGAAATGATTGAAGCTACTGACTGAATGAAAGGAGCTGGCATCTCACTCTCTTTGAATCTTCTTTATCATGCTAAGAGGAGCAGGAAAAAGCAAAAAATTTCAGAATTGCACCTTGCAATGCGGAGAAATTACAGTTTGTGCATTTACAATATTCATTGATTTTTGCCATTGAAAAACATCCAGAAATGATTGAAGCTACTGACTGAATGAAAGGAGCTGGCATCTCACTCTCTTTGAATCTTCTTTATCATGCTAAGAGGAGCAGGAAAAAGCAAAAAATTTCAGAATTGCACCTTGCAATGCGGAGAAATTACTGTTTGTGCATTTACAATATTCATTGATTTTTGCCATTGAAAAACATCATGTTATTCATATACCAGAAATGTTTGAAGCTACTGACTGAATGAAAGGAGCTGGCATCTCACTCTCTTTGAATCTTCTTTATCATGCTAAGAGGAGCAGGAAAAAGCAAAAAATTTCATAATTGCACCTTGCAATGTGGAGAAATTACTGTTTGTGCATTTACAATATTCATTGATTTTTACCATTGAAAAACGTCCAGAAATGATTGAAGCTACTGACTGAATGAAAGTAGCTGGCATCTCACTCTCTTTGAATCTTCTTTATCATGCTAAGAGGAGCAGGAAAAAGCAAAAAATTTCAGACTTGCACCTTGCAATGCGGAGAAATTACTGTTTGTGCATTTCCAATATTCATTGATTTTTGCCATTGAAAAACATCATGTTATTCATATACCAGAAATGTTTGAAGCTACTGACTGAATGAAAGGAGCTGGCATCTCACTCTCTTTGAATCTTCTTTATCATGCTAAGAGGAGCAGGAAAAAGCAAAAAATTTCAGAATTGCACCTTGCAATGCGGAGAAATTACTGTTTGTGCATTTACAATATTCATTGATTTTTGCCATCGAAAAACATCATGTTATTCATATACCAGAAATGTTTGAAGCTACTGACTGAATGAAAGGAGCTGGCATCTCACTCTCTTTGAATCTACTTTATCATGCTAAGAGGAGCAGGAAAAAGCAAAAAATTTCAGAATTGCACCTTGCAATGCGGAGAAATTACTGTTTGTGCATTTACAATATTCATTGGTTTTTGCCATTGAAAAACGTCCAGAAATGATTGAAGCTACTGACTGAATGAAAGGAGCTGGCATCTCACTCTCTTTGAATCTTCTTTATCATGCTAAGAGGAGCAGGAAAAAGCAAAAAATTTCAGAATTGCACCTTGCAATGCGGAGAAATTACAGTTTGTGCATTTACAATATTCATTGATTTTTGCCATTGAAAAACATCCAGAAATGATTGAAGCTACTGACTGAATGAAAGGAGCTGGCATCTCACTCTCTTTGAATCTTCTTTATCATGCTAAGAGGAGCAGGAAAAAGCAAAAAATTTCAGAATTGCACCTTGCAATGCGGAGAAATTACTGTTTGTGCATTTACAATATTCATTGATTTTTGCCATTGAAAAACATCATGTTATTCATATACCAGAAATGTTTGAAGCTACTGACTGAATGAAAGGAGCTTGCATCTCACTCTCTTTGAATCTTCTTTATCATGCTAAGAGGAGCAGGAAAAAGCAAAAAATTTCAGAATTGCACCTTGCAATGTGGAGAAATTACTGTTTGTGCATTTACAATATTCATTGATTTTTACCATTGAAAAACGTCCAGAAATGATTGAAGCTACTGACTGAATGAAAGTAGCTGGCATCTCACTCTCTTTGAATCTTCTTTATCATGCTAAGAGGAGCAGGAAAAAGCAAAAAATTTCAGACTTGCACCTTGCAATGCGGAGAAATTACTGTTTGTGCATTTACAATATTCATTGATTTTTGCCATTGAAAAACATCATGTTATTCATATACCAGAAATGTTTGAAGCTACTGACTGAATGAAAGGAGCTGGCATCTCACTCTCTTTGAATCTTCTTTATCATGCTAAGAGGAGCAGGAAAAAGCAAAAAATTTCAGAATTGCACCTTGCAATGCGGAGAAATTACTGTTTGTGCATTTACAATATTCATTGATTTTTGCCATCGAAAAACATCATGTTATTCATATACCAGAAATGTTTGAAGCTACTGACTGAATGAAAGGAGCTGGCATCTCACTCTCTTTGAATCTTCTTTATCATGCTAAGAGGAGCAGGAAAAAGCAAAAAATTTCAGAATTGCACCTTGCAATGTGGAGAAATTACTGTTTGTGCATTTACAATATTCATTGATTTTTACCATTGAAAAACGTCCAGAAATGATTGAAGCTACTGACTGAATGAAAGTAGCTGGCATCTCACTCTCTTTGAATCTTCTTTATCATGCTAAGAGGAGCAGGAAAAAGCAAAAAAATTTCAGACTTGCACCTTGCAATGCGGAGAAATTACTGTTTGTGCATTTACAATATTCATTGATTTTTGCCATTGAAAAACATCATGTTATTCATATACCAGAAATGTTTGAAGCTACTGACTGAATGAAAGGAGCTGGCATCTCACTCTCTTTGAATCTTCTTTATCATGCTAAGAGGAGCAGGAAAAAGCAAAAAATTTCAGAATTGCACCTTGCAATGCGGAGAAATTACTGTTTGTGCATTTACAATATTCATTGATTTTTGCCATTGAAAAACATCCAGAAATGATTGAAGCTACTGACTGAATGAAAGGAGCTGGCATCTCACTCTCTTTGAATCTTCTTTATCATGCTAAGAGGAGCAGGAAAAAGCAAAAAATTTCAGAATTGCACCTTGCAATGCGGAGAAATTACTGTTTGTGCATTTACAATATTCATTGATTTTTGCCATTGAAAAACATCATGTTATTCATATACCAGAAATGTTTGAAGCTACTGACTGAATGAAAGGAGCTGACATCTCACTCTCTTTGAATCTTCTTTATCATGCTAAGAGGAGCAGGAAAAAGCAAAAAATTTCAGAATTGCACCTTGCAATGCGGAGAAATTACTGTTTGTGCATTTACAATATTCATTGATTTTTGCCATTGAAAAACATCCAGAAATGATTGAAGCTACTGACTGAATGAAAGGAGCTGGCATCTCACTCTCTTTGAATCTTCTTTATCATGCTAAGAGGAGCAGGAAAAAGCAAAAAATTTCAGAATTGCACCTTGCAATGCGGAGAAATTACTGTTTGTGCATTTACAATATTCATTGATTTTTGCCATTGAAAAACATCATGTTATTCATATACCAGAAATGTTTGAAGCTACTGACTGAATGAAAGGAGCTGGCATCTCACTCTCTTTGAATCTTCTTTATCATGCTAAGAGGAGCAGGAAAAAGCAAAAAATTTCATAATTGCACCTTGCAATGTGGAGAAATTACTGTTTGTGCATTTACAATATTCATTGATTTTTACCATTGAAAAACGTCCAGAAATGATTGAAGCTACTGACTGAATGAAAGTAGCTGGCATCTCACTCTCTTTGAATCTTCTTTATCATGCTAAGAGGAGCAGGAAAAAGCAAAAAATTTCAGACTTGCACCTTGCAATGCGGAGAAATTACTGTTTGTGCATTTCCAATATTCATTGATTTTTGCCATTGAAAAACATCATGTTATTCATATACCAGAAATGTTTGAAGCTACTGACTGAATGAAAGGAGCTGGCATCTCACTCTCTTTGAATCTTCTTTATCATGCTAAGAGGAGCAGGAAAAAGCAAAAAATTTCAGAATTGCACCTTGCAATGCGGAGAAATTACTGTTTGTGCATTTACAATATTCATTGATTTTTGCCATCGAAAAACATCATGTTATTCATATACCAGAAATGTTTGAAGCTACTGACTGAATGAAAGGAGCTGGCATCTCACTCTCTTTGAATCTACTTTATCATGCTAAGAGGAGCAGGAAAAAGCAAAAAATTTCAGAATTGCACCTTGCAATGCGGAGAAATTACTGTTTGTGCATTTACAATATTCATTGGTTTTTGCCATTGAAAAACGTCCAGAAATGATTGAAGCTACTGACTGAATGAAAGGAGCTGGCATCTCACTCTCTTTGAATCTTCTTTATCATGCTAAGAGGAGCAGGAAAAAGCAAAAAATTTCAGAATTGCACCTTGCAATGCGGAGAAATTACAGTTTGTGCATTTACAATATTCATTGATTTTTGCCATTGAAAAACATCCAGAAATGATTGAAGCTACTGACTGAATGAAAGGAGCTGGCATCTCACTCTCTTTGAATCTTCTTTATCATGCTAAGAGGAGCAGGAAAAAGCAAAAAATTTCAGAATTGCACCTTGCAATGCGGAGAAATTACTGTTTGTGCATTTACAATATTCATTGATTTTTGCCATTGAAAAACATCATGTTATTCATATACCAGAAATGTTTGAAGCTACTGACTGAATGAAAGGAGCTTGCATCTCACTCTCTTTGAATCTTCTTTATCATGCTAAGAGGAGCAGGAAAAAGCAAAAAATTTCAGAATTGCACCTTGCAATGTGGAGAAATTACTGTTTGTGCATTTACAATATTCATTGATTTTTACCATTGAAAAACGTCCAGAAATGATTGAAGCTACTGACTGAATGAAAGTAGCTGGCATCTCACTCTCTTTGAATCTTCTTTATCATGCTAAGAGGAGCAGGAAAAAGCAAAAAATTTCAGACTTGCACCTTGCAATGCGGAGAAATTACTGTTTGTGCATTTACAATATTCATTGATTTTTGCCATTGAAAAACATCATGTTATTCATATACCAGAAATGTTTGAAGCTACTGACTGAATGAAAGGAGCTGGCATCTCACTCTCTTTGAATCTTCTTTATCATGCTAAGAGGAGCAGGAAAAAGCAAAAAATTTCAGAATTGCACCTTGCAATGCGGAGAAATTACTGTTTGTGCATTTACAATATTCATTGATTTTTGCCATCGAAAAACATCATGTTATTCATATACCAGAAATGTTTGAAGCTACTGACTGAATGAAAGGAGCTGGCATCTCACTCTCTTTGAATCTTCTTTATCATGCTAAGAGGAGCAGGAAAAAGCAAAAAATTTCAGAATTGCACCTTGCAATGTGGAGAAATTACTGTTTGTGCATTTACAATATTCATTGATTTTTACCATTGAAAAACGTCCAGAAATGATTGAAGCTACTGACTGAATGAAAGTAGCTGGCATCTCACTCTCTTTGAATCTTCTTTATCATGCTAAGAGGAGCAGGAAAAAGCAAAAAAATTTCAGACTTGCACCTTGCAATGCGGAGAAATTACTGTTTGTGCATTTACAATATTCATTGATTTTTGCCATTGAAAAACATCATGTTATTCATATACCAGAAATGTTTGAAGCTACTGACTGAATGAAAGGAGCTGGCATCTCACTCTCTTTGAATCTTCTTTATCATGCTAAGAGGAGCAGGAAAAAGCAAAAAATTTCAGAATTGCACCTTGCAATGCGGAGAAATTACTGTTTGTGCATTTACAATATTCATTGATTTTTGCCATTGAAAAACATCCAGAAATGATTGAAGCTACTGACTGAATGAAAGGAGCTGGCATCTCACTCTCTTTGAATCTTCTTTATCATGCTAAGAGGAGCAGGAAAAAGCAAAAAATTTCAGAATTGCACCTTGCAATGCGGAGAAATTACTGTTTGTGCATTTACAATATTCATTGATTTTTGCCATTGAAAAACATCATGTTATTCATATACCAGAAATGTTTGAAGCTACTGACTGAATGAAAGGAGCTGACATCTCACTCTCTTTGAATCTTCTTTATCATGCTAAGAGGAGCAGGAAAAAGCAAAAAATTTCAGAATTGCACCTTGCAATGCGGAGAAATTACTGTTTGTGCATTTACAATATTCATTGATTTTTGCCATTGAAAAACATCCAGAAATGATTGAAGCTACTGACTGAATGAAAGTAGCTGGCATCTCACTCTCTTTGAATCTTCTTTATCATGCTAAGAGGAGCAGGATAAAGCAAAAAATTTCAGACTTGCACCTTGCAATGCGGAGAAATTACTGTTTGTGCATTTACAATATTCATTGATTTTTGCCATTGAAAAACATCATGTTATTCATATACCAGAAATGTTTGAAGCTACTGACTGAATGAAAGGAGCTGGCATCTCACTCTCTTTGAATCTTCTTTATCATGCTAAGAGGAGCAGGAAAAAGCAAAAAATTTCAGAATTGCACCTTGCAATGCGGAGAAATTACTGTTTGTGCATTTACAATATTCATTGATTTTTGCCATCGAAAAACATCATGTTATTCATATACCAGAAATGTTTGAAGCTACTGACTGAATGAAAGGAGCTGGCATCTCACTCTCTTTGAATCTTCTTTATCATGCTAAGAGGAGCAGGAAAAAGCAAAAAATTTCAGAATTGCACCTTGCAATGTGGAGAAATTACTGTTTGTGCATTTACAATATTCATTGATTTTTACCATTGAAAAACGTCCAGAAATGATTGAAGCTACTGACTGAATGAAAGTAGCTGGCATCTCACTCTCTTTGAATCTTCTTTATCATGCTAAGAGGAGCAGGAAAAAGCAAAAAAATTTCAGACTTGCACCTTGCAATGCGGAGAAATTACTGTTTGTGCATTTACAATATTCATTGATTTTTGCCATTGAAAAACATCATGTTATTCATATACCAGAAATGTTTGAAGCTACTGACTGAATGAAAGGAGCTGGCATCTCACTCTCTTTGAATCTTCTTTATCATGCTAAGAGGAGCAGGAAAAAGCAAAAAATTTCAGAATTGCACCTTGCAATGTGGAGAAATTACTGTTTGTGCATTTACAATATTCATTGATTTTTACCATTGAAAAACGTCCAGAAATGATTGAAGCTACTGACTGAATGAAAGTAGCTGGCATCTCACTCTCTTTGAATCTTCTTTATCATGCTAAGAGGAGCAGGAAAAAGCAAAAAATTTCAGACTTGCACCTTGCAATGCGGAGAAATTACTGTTTGTGCATTTACAATATTCATTGATTTTTGCCATTGAAAAACATCATGTTATTCATATACCAGAAATGTTTGAAGCTACTGACTGAATGAAAGGAGCTGGCATCTCACTCTCTTTGAATCTTCTTTATCATGCTAAGAGGAGCAGGAAAAAGCAAAAAATTTCAGAATTGCACCTTGCAATGCGGAGAAATTACTGTTTGTGCATTTACAATATTCATTGATTTTTGCCATTGAAAAACATCATGTTATTCATATACCAGAAATGTTTGAAGCTACTGACTGAATGAAAGGAGCTGGCATCTCACTCTCTTTGAATCTTCTTTATCATGCTAAGAGGAGCAGGAAAAAGCAAAAAATTTCAGAATTGCACCTTGCAATGTGGAGAAATTACTGTTTGTGCATTTACAATATTCATTGATTTTTACCATTGAAAAACGTCCAGAAATGATTGAAGCTACTGACTGAATGAAAGTAGCTGGCATCTCACTCTCTTTGAATCTTCTTTATCATGCTAAGAGGAGCAGGAAAAAGCAAAAAATTTCAGACTTGCACCTTGCAATGCGGAGAAATTACTGTTTGTGCATTTACAATATTCATTGATTTTTGCCATTGAAAAACATCATGTTATTCATATACCAGAAATGTTTGAAGCTACTGACTGAATGAAAGGAGCTGGCATCTCACTCTCTTTGAATCTTCTTTATCATGCTAAGAGGAGCAGGAAAAAGCAAAAAATTTCAGAATTGCACCTTGCAATGCGGAGAAATTACTGTTTGTGCATTTACAATATTCATTGATTTTTGCCATTGAAAAACATCATGTTATTCATATACCAGAAATGATTGAAGCTACTGACTGAATGAAAGGAGCTGGCATCTCACTCTCTTTGAATCTTCTTTATCATGCTAAGAGGAGCAGGAAAAAGTAAAAAATTTCAGAATTGCACCTTGCAATGCGGAGAAATTACTGTTTGTGCATTTATAATATTCAATGATTTTTGCCATTGAAAAACGTCCAGAAATGATTGAAGCTACTGACTGAACGAAAGGAGCTGGCATCTCACTCTCTTTGAATCTTCTTTATCATGCTAAGAGGAGCAGGAAAAAGCAAAAAATTTCAGAATTGCACCTTGCAATGCGGAGAAATTACTGTTTGTGCATTTACAATATTCATTGATTTTTGCCATTGAAAAACATCCAGAAATGATTGAAGCTACTGACTGAATGAAAGGAGCTGGCATCTCACTCTCTTTGAATCTTCTTTATCATGCTAAGAGGAGCAGGAAAAAGCAAAAAATTTCAGAATTGCACCTTGCAATGCGGAGAAATTACTGTTTGTGCATTTACAATATTCATTGATTTTTGCCATTGAAAAACATCATGTTATTCATGTACCAGAAATGTTTGAAGCTACTGACTGAATGAAAGGAGCTGACATCTCACTCTCTTTGAATCTTCTTTATCATGCTAAGAGGAGCAGGAAAAAGCAAAAAATTTCAGAATTGCACCTTGCAATGCGGAGAAATTACTGTTTGTGCATTTACAATATTCATTGATTTTTGCCATTGAAAAACGTCCAGAAATGATTGAAGCTACTGACTGAATGAAAGGAGCTGGCATCTCACTCTCTTTGAATCTTCTTTATCATGCTAAGAGGAGCAGGAAAAAGCAAAAAATTTCAGAATTGCACCTTGCAATGCGGAGAAATTACTGTTTGTGCATTTACAATATTCATTGATTTTTGCCATTGAAAAACATGTTATTCATATACCAGAAATGTTTGAAGCTACTGACTGAATGAAAGGAGCTGGCACCTCACTCTCTTTGAATCTTCTTTATCATGCTAAGACTAGCGGGAAAAAGCAAAAAATTTCAGAATTGCACCTTGCAATGCGGAGAAATTACTGTTTGTGCATTTACAATATTCATTGATTTTTGCCATTGAAAAACGTCCAGAAATGATTGAAGGTACTGACTGAATGAAAGGAGCTGGCATCTCACTCTCTTTGAATCTTCTTTATCATGCTAAGAGGAGCAGGAAAAAGCAAAAAATTTCAGAATTGCACCTTGCAATGCGGAGAAATTACTGTTTGTGCATTTACAATATTCATTGGTTTTTGCCATTGAAAAACGTCCAGAAATGATTGAAGCTACTGACTGAATGAAAGGAGCTGGCATCTCACTCTCTTTGAATCTTCTTTATCATGCTAAGAGGAGCAGGAAAAAGCAAAAAATTTCAGAATTGCACCTTGCAATGCGGAGAAATTACAGTTTGTGCATTTACAATATTCATTGATTTTTGCCATTGAAAAACATCCAGAAATGATTGAAGCCACTGACTGAATGAAAGGAGCTGGCATCTCACTCTCTTTGAATCTTCTTTATCATGCTAAGAGGAGCAGGAAAAAGCAAAAAATTTCAGAATTGCACCTTGCAATGCGGAGAAATTACTGTTTGTGCATTTACAATATTCATTGATTTTTGCCATTGAAAAACATCATGTTATTCATATACCAGAAATGTTTGAAGCTACTGACTGAATGAAAGGAGCTGGCATCTCACTCTCTTTGAATCTTCTTTATCATGCTAAGAGGAGCAGGAAAAAGCAAAAAATTTCATAATTGCACCTTGCAATGTGGAGAAATTACTGTTTGTGCATTTACAATATTCATTGATTTTTACCATTGAAAAACGTCCAGAAATGATTGAAGCTACTGACTGAATGAAAGTAGCTGGCATCTCACTCTCTTTGAATCTTCTTTATCATGCTAAGAGGAGCAGGAAAAAGCAAAAAATTTCAGACTTGCACCTTGCAATGCGGAGAAATTACTGTTTGTGCATTTACAATATTCATTGATTTTTGCCATTGAAAAACATCATGTTATTCATATACCAGAAATGTTTGAAGCTACTGACTGAATGAAAGGAGCTGGCATCTCACTCTCTTTGAATCTTCTTTATCATGCTAAGAGGAGCAGGAAAAAGCAAAAAATTTCAGAATTGCACCTTGCAATGCGGAGAAATTACTGTTTGTGCATTTACAATATTCATTGATTTTTGCCATCGAAAAACATCATGTTATTCATATACCAGAAATGTTTGAAGCTACTGACTGAATGAAAGGAGCTGGCATCTCACTCTCTTTGAATCTACTTTATCATGCTAAGAGGAGCAGGAAAAAGCAAAAAATTTCAGAATTGCACCTTGCAATGCGGAGAAATTACTGTTTGTGCATTTACAATATTCATTGGTTTTTGCCATTGAAAAACGTCCAGAAATGATTGAAGCTACTGACTGAATGAAAGGAGCTGGCATCTCACTCTCTTTGAATCTTCTTTATCATGCTAAGAGGAGCAGGAAAAAGCAAAAAATTTCAGAATTGCACCTTGCAATGCGGAGAAATTACAGTTTGTGCATTTACAATATTCATTGATTTTTGCCATTGAAAAACATCCAGAAATGATTGAAGCTACTGACTGAATGAAAGGAGCTGGCATCTCACTCTCTTTGAATCTTCTTTATCATGCTAAGAGGAGCAGGAAAAAGCAAAAAATTTCAGAATTGCACCTTGCAATGCGGAGAAATTACTGTTTGTGCATTTACAATATTCATTGATTTTTGCCATTGAAAAACATCATGTTATTCATATACCAGAAATGTTTGAAGCTACTGACTGAATGAAAGGAGCTTGCATCTCACTCTCTTTGAATCTTCTTTATCATGCTAAGAGGAGCAGGAAAAAGCAAAAAATTTCAGAATTGCACCTTGCAATGTGGAGAAATTACTGTTTGTGCATTTACAATATTCATTGATTTTTACCATTGAAAAACGTCCAGAAATGATTGAAGCTACTGACTGAATGAAAGTAGCTGGCATCTCACTCTCTTTGAATCTTCTTTATCATGCTAAGAGGAGCAGGAAAAAGCAAAAAATTTCAGACTTGCACCTTGCAATGCGGAGAAATTACTGTTTGTGCATTTACAATATTCATTGATTTTTGCCATTGAAAAACATCATGTTATTCATATACCAGAAATGTTTGAAGCTACTGACTGAATGAAAGGAGCTGGCATCTCACTCTCTTTGAATCTTCTTTATCATGCTAAGAGGAGCAGGAAAAAGCAAAAAATTTCAGAATTGCACCTTGCAATGCGGAGAAATTACTGTTTGTGCATTTACAATATTCATTGATTTTTGCCATCGAAAAACATCATGTTATTCATATACCAGAAATGTTTGAAGCTACTGACTGAATGAAAGGAGCTGGCATCTCACTCTCTTTGAATCTTCTTTATCATGCTAAGAGGAGCAGGAAAAAGCAAAAAATTTCAGAATTGCACCTTGCAATGTGGAGAAATTACTGTTTGTGCATTTACAATATTCATTGATTTTTACCATTGAAAAACGTCCAGAAATGATTGAAGCTACTGACTGAATGAAAGTAGCTGGCATCTCACTCTCTTTGAATCTTCTTTATCATGCTAAGAGGAGCAGGAAAAAGCAAAAAAATTTCAGACTTGCACCTTGCAATGCGGAGAAATTACTGTTTGTGCATTTACAATATTCATTGATTTTTGCCATTGAAAAACATCATGTTATTCATATACCAGAAATGTTTGAAGCTACTGACTGAATGAAAGGAGCTGGCATCTCACTCTCTTTGAATCTTCTTTATCATGCTAAGAGGAGCAGGAAAAAGCAAAAAATTTCAGAATTGCACCTTGCAATGCGGAGAAATTACTGTTTGTGCATTTACAATATTCATTGATTTTTGCCATTGAAAAACATCCAGAAATGATTGAAGCTACTGACTGAATGAAAGGAGCTGGCATCTCACTCTCTTTGAATCTTCTTTATCATGCTAAGAGGAGCAGGAAAAAGCAAAAAATTTCAGAATTGCACCTTGCAATGCGGAGAAATTACTGTTTGTGCATTTACAATATTCATTGATTTTTGCCATTGAAAAACATCATGTTATTCATATACCAGAAATGTTTGAAGCTACTGACTGAATGAAAGGAGCTGACATCTCACTCTCTTTGAATCTTCTTTATCATGCTAAGAGGAGCAGGAAAAAGCAAAAAATTTCAGAATTGCACCTTGCAATGCGGAGAAATTACTGTTTGTGCATTTACAATATTCATTGATTTTTGCCATTGAAAAACATCCAGAAATGATTGAAGCTACTGACTGAATGAAAGTAGCTGGCATCTCACTCTCTTTGAATCTTCTTTATCATGCTAAGAGGAGCAGGAAAAAGAAAAAATTTCAGACTTGCACCTTGCAATGCGGAGAAATTACTGTTTGTGCATTTACAATATTCATTGATTTTTGCCATTGAAAAACATCATGTTATTCATATACCAGAAATGTTTGAAGCTACTGACTGAATGAAAGGAGCTGGCATCTCACTCTCTTTGAATCTTCTTTATCATGCTAAGAGGAGCAGGAAAAAGCAAAAAATTTCAGAATTGCACCTTGCAATGCGGAGAAATTACTGTTTGTGCATTTACAATATTCATTGATTTTTGCCATCGAAAAACATCATGTTATTCATATACCAGAAATGTTTGAAGCTACTGACTGAATGAAAGGAGCTGGCATCTCACTCTCTTTGAATCTTCTTTATCATGCTAAGAGGAGCAGGAAAAAGCAAAAAATTTCAGAATTGCACCTTGCAATGTGGAGAAATTACTGTTTGTGCATTTACAATATTCATTGATTTTTACCATTGAAAAACGTCCAGAAATGATTGAAGCTACTGACTGAATGAAAGTAGCTGGCATCTCACTCTCTTTGAATCTTCTTTATCATGCTAAGAGGAGCAGGAAAAAGCAAAAAAATTTCAGAATTGCACCTTGCAATGTGGAGATATTACTGTTTGTGCATTTACAATATTCATTGATTTTTGCCATTGAAAAACATCATGTTATTCATATACCAGAAATGTTTGAAGCTACTGACTGAATGAAAGGAGCTGACATCTCACTCTCTTTGAATCTTCTTTATCATGCTAAGAGGAGCAGGAAAAAGCAAAAAATTTCAGAATTGCACCTTGCAATGCGGAGAAATTACTGTTTGTGCATTTACAATATTCATTGATTTTTGCCATTGAAAAACATCCAGAAATGATTGAAGCTACTGACTGAATGAAAGGAGCTGGCATCTCACTCTTTTTGAATCTTCTTTATCATGCTAAGAGGAGCAGGAAAAAGCAAAAAATTTCAGAATTGCACCTTGCAATGCGGAGAAATTACTGTTTGTGCATTTACAATATTCATTGATTTTTGCCATTGAAAAACATCATGTTATTCATATACCAGAAATGTTTGAAGCTACTGACTGAATGAAAGGAGCTGGCATCTCACTCTCTTTGAATCTTCTTTATCATGCTAAGAGGAGCAGGAAAAAGCAAAAAATTTCAGAATTGCACCTTGCAATGTGGAGAAATTACTGTTTGTGCATTTACAATATTCATTGATTTTTACCATTGAAAAACGTCCAGAAATGATTGAAGCTACTGACTGAATGAAAGTAGCTGGCATCTCACTCTCTTTGAATCTTCTTTATCATGCTAAGAGGAGCAGGAAAAAGCAAAAAAATTTCAGACTTGCACCTTGCAATGCGGAGAAATTACTGTTTGTGCATTTACAATATTCATTGATTTTTGCCATTGAAAAACATCATGTTATTCATATACCAGAAATGTTTGAAGCTACTGACTGAATGAAAGGAGCTGGCATCTCACTCTCTTTGAATCTTCTTTATCATGCTAAGAGGATCAGGAAAAAGCAAAAAATTTCAGAATTGCACCTTGCAATGCGGAGAAATTACTGTTTGTGCATTTACAATATTCATTGATTTTTGCCATTGAAAAACATCCAGAAATGATTGAAGCTACTGACTGAATGAAAGGAGCTGGCATCTCACTCTCTTTGAATCTTCTTTATCATGCTAAGAGGAGCAGGAAAAAGCAAAAAATTTCAGAATTGCACCTTGCAATGCGGAGAAATTACTGTTTGTGCATTTACAATATTCATTGATTTTTGCCATTGAAAAACATCATGTTATTCATATACCAGAAATGTTTGAAGCTACTGACTGAATGAAAGGAGCTGACATCTCACTCTCTTTGAATCTTCTTTATCATGCTAAGAGGAGCAGGAAAAAGCAAAAAATTTCAGAATTGCACCTTGCAATGCGGAGAAATTACTGTTTGTGCATTTACAATATTCATTGATTTTTGCCATTGAAAAACATCCAGAAATGATTGAAGCTACTGACTGAATGAAAGGAGCTGGCATCTCACTCTTTTTGAATCTTCTTTATCATGCTAAGAGGAGCAGGAAAAAGCAAAAAATTTCAGAATTGCACCTTGCAATGCGGAGAAATTACTGTTTGTGCATTTACAATATTCATTGATTTTTGCCATTGAAAAACATCATGTTATTCATATACCAGAAATGTTTGAAGCTACTGACTGAATGAAAGGAGCTGGCATCTCACTCTCTTTGAATCTTCTTTATCATGCTAAGAGGAGCAGGAAAAAGCAAAAAATTTCAGAATTGCACCTTGCAATGCGGAGAAATTACTGTTTGTGCATTTACAATATTCATTGATTTTTGCCATTGAAAAACATCATGTTATTCATATACCAGAAATGTTTGAAGCTACTGACTGAATGAAAGGAGCTGGCATCTCACTCTCTTTGAATCTTCTTTATCATGCTAAGAGGAGCAGGAAAAAGCAAAAAATTTCAGAATTGCACCTTGCAATGTGGAGAAATTACTGTTTGTGCATTTACAATATTCATTGATTTTTACCATTGAAAAACGTCCAGAAATGATTGAAGCTACTGACTGAATGAAAGTAACTGGCATCTCACTCTCTTTGAATCTTCTTTATCATGCTAAGAGGAGCAGGAAAAAGCAAAAAATTTCAGACTTGCACCTTGCAATGCGGAGAAATTACTGTTTGTGCATTTACAATATTCATTGATTTTTGCCATTGAAAAACATCATGTTATTCATATACCAGAAATGTTTGAAGCTACTGACTGAATGAAAGGAGCTGGCATCTCACTCTCTTTGAATCTTCTTTATCATGCTAAGAGGAGCAGGAAAAAGCAAAAAATTTCAGAATTGCACCTTGCAATGCGGAGAAATTACTGTTTGTGCATTTACAATATTCATTGATTTTTGCCATTGAAAAACGTCCAGAAATGATTGAAGCTACTGACTGAATGAAAGGAGCTGGCATCTCACTCTCTTTGAATCTTCTTTATCGTGCTAAGAGGAGCAGGAAAAAGCAAAAAATTTCAGAATTGCACCTTGCAATGCGGAGAAATTACTGTTTGTGCATTTACAATATTCATTGATTTTTGCCATTGAAAAATGTCCAGAAATGATTGAAGCTACTGACTGAATGAAAGGAGCTGGCATGTCACTCTCTTTGAATCTTCTTTATCATGCTAAGAGGAGCAGGAAAAATCAAAAAATTTCAGAATTGCACCTTGCAATGCGGAGAAATTACTGTTTGTGCATTTACAATATTCATTGATTTTTGCCATTGAAAAACATGTTATTCATATACCAGAAATGTTTGAAGCTACTGACTGAATGAAAGGAGCTGGCACCTCACTCTCTTTGAATCTTCTTTATCATGCTAAGAGGAGCGGGAAAAAGCAAAAAATTTCAGAATTGCACCTTGCAATGCGGAGAAATTACTGTTTGTGCATTTACAATATTCATTGATTTTTGCCATTGAAAAACGTCCAGAAATGATTGAAGGTACTGACTGAATGAAAGGAGCTGGCATCTCACTCTCTTTGAATCTTCTTTATCATGCTAAGAGGAGCAGGAAAAAGCAAAAAATTTCAGAATTGCACCTTGCAATGCGGAGAAATTACTGTTTGTGCATTTACAATATTCATTGATTTTTGCCACTGAAAAACGTCCAGAAATGATTGAAGCTACTGACTGAATGAAAGGAGCTGGCATCTCACTCTCTTTGAATCTTCTTTATCATGCTAATTGGAGCAGGAAAAAGCAAAAAATTTCAGAATTGCACCTTGCAATGCAGAGAAATTACAGTTTGTACATTTACAATATTCATTGATTTTCGGCATTGAAAAACATCCAGAAATGATTGAAGCTACTGACTGAATGAAAGGAGCTGGCATCTCACTCTCTTTGAATCTGCTTTATCATGCTAAGAGGAGCAGGAAAAAGCAAAAAATTTCAGAATTGCACCTTGCAATGCGGAGAAATTACTGTTTGTGCATTTACAATATTCATTGATTTTTGCCATTGAAAAACATCATGTTATTCATATACCAGAAATGTTTGAAGCTACTGACTGAATGAAAGGAGCTGGCATCTCACTCTCTTTGAATCTTCTTTATCATGCTAAGAGGAGCAGGAAAAAGCAAAAAATTTCAGAATTGCACCTTGCAATGTGGAGAAATTACTGTTTGTGCATTTACAATATTCATTGATTTTTACCATTGAAAAACGTCCAGAAATGATTGAAGCTACTGACTGAATGAAAGTAGCTGGCATCTCACTCTCTTTGAATCTTCTTTATCATGCTAAGAGGAGCAGGAAAAAGCAAAAAATTTCAGACTTGCACCTTGCAATGCGGAGAAATTACTGTTTGTGCATTTACAATATTCATTGATTTTTGCCATTGAAAAACATGTTATTCATATACCAGAAATGTTTGAAGCTACTGACTGAATGAAAGGAGCTGGCACCTCACTCTCTTTGAATCTTCTTTATCATGCTAAGAGGAGCGGGAAAAAGCAAAAAATTTCAGAATTGCACCTTGCAATGCGGAGAAATTACTGTTTGTGCATTTACAATATTCATTGATTTTTGCCATTGAAAAACGTCCAGAAATGATTGAAGGTACTGACTGAATGAAAGGAGCTGGCATCTCACTCTCTTTGAATCTTCTTTATCATGCTAAGAGGAGCAGGAAAAAGCAAAAAATTTCAGAATTGCACCTTGCAATGCGGAGAAATTACTGTTTGTGCATTTACAATATTCATTGATTTTTGCCACTGAAAAACGTCCAGAAATGATTGAAGCTACTGACTGAATGAAAGGAGCTGGCATCTCACTCTCATTGAATCTTCTTTATCATGCTAAGAGGAGCAGGAAAAAGCAAAAAATTTCAGAATTGCACCTTGCAATGCGGAGAAATTACAGTTTGTACATTTACAATATTCATTGATTTTTGGCATTGAAAAACATCCAGAAATGATTGAAGCTACTGACTGAATGAAAGGAGCTGGCATCTCACTCTCTTTGAATCTGCTTTATCATGCTAAGAGGAGCAGGAAAAAGCAAAAAATTTCAGAATTGCACCTTGCAATGCGGAGAAATTACTGTTTGTGCATTTACAATATTCATTGATTTTTGCCATTGAAAAACATCATGTTATTCATATACCAGAAATGTTTGAAGCTACTGACTGAATGAAAGGAGCTGGCATCTCACTCTCTTTGAATCTTCTTTATCATGCTAAGAGGAGCAGGAAAAAGCAAAAAATTTCAGAATTGCACCTTGCAATGTGGAGAAATTACTGTTTGTGCATTTACAATATTCATTGATTTTTACCATTGAAAAACGTCCAGAAATGATTGAAGCTACTGACTGAATGAAAGTAGCTGGCATCTCACTCTCTTTGAATCTTCTTTATCATGCTAAGAGGAGCAGGAAAAAGCAAAAAATTTCAGACTTGCACCTTGCAATGCGGAGAAATTACTGTTTGTGCATTTACAATATTCATTGATTTTTGCCATTGAAAAACATCATGTTATTCATATACCAGAAATGTTTGAAGCTACTGACTGAATGAAAGGAGCTGGCATCTCACTCTCTTTGAATCTTCTTTATCATGCTAAGAGGAGCAGGAAAAAGCAAAAAATTTCAGAATTGCACCTTGCAATGCGGAGAAATTACTGTTTGTGCATTTACAATATTCATTGATTTTTGCCATTGAAAAACATCATGTTATTCATATACCAGAAATGTTTGAAGCTACTGACTGAATGAAAGGAGCTGGCATCTCACTCTCTTTGAATCTTCTTTATCATGCTAAGAGGAGCAGGAAAAAGCAAAAAATTTCAGAATTGCACCTTGCAATGCGGAGAAATTACTGTTTGTGCTTTTACAATATTCATTGATTTTTGCCATTGAAAAACGTCCAGAAATGATTGAAGCTACTGACTGAATGAAAGGAGCTGGCATCTCACTCTCTTTGAATCTTCTTTATCATGCTAAGAGGAGCAGGAAAAATCAAAAAATTTCAGAATTGCACCTTGCAATGCGGAGAAATTACTGTTTGTGCATTTACAATATTCATTGATTTTTGCCATTGAAAAACATGTTATTCATATACCAGAAATGTTTGAAGCTACTGACTGAATGAAAGGAGCTGGCACCTCACTCTCTTTGAATCTTCTTTATCATGCTAAGAGGAGCGGGAAAAAGCAAAAAATTTCAGAATTGCACCTTGCAATGCAGAGAAATTACTGTTTGTGCATTTACAATATTCATTGATTTTTGCCATTGAAAAACGTCCAGAAATGATTGAAGCTACTGACTGAATGAAAGGAGCTGGCATCTCACTCTCTTTGAATCTTCTTTATCATGCTAAGAGGAGCAGGAAAAAGCAAAAAATTTCAGAATTGCACCTTGCAATGCGGAGAAATTACTGTTTGTGCATTTACAATATTCATTGATTTTTGCCATTGAAAAACGTCCAGAAATGATTGAAGCTACTGACTGAATGAAAGGAGCTGGCATCTCACTCTCTTTGAATCTTCTTTATCATGCTAAGAGGAGCAGGAAAAAGCAAAAAATTTCAGAATTGCACCTTGCAATGCGGAGAAATTACAGTTTGTGCATTTACAATATTCATTGATTTTTGCCATTGAAAAACATCCAGAAATGATTGAAGCTACTGACTGAATGAAAGGAGCTGGCATCTCACTCTCTTTGAATCTTCTTTATCATGCTAAGAGGAGCAGGAAAAAGCAAAAAATTTCAGAATTGCACCTTGCAATGCGGAGAAATTACTGTTTGTGCATTTACAATATTCATTGATTTTTGCCATTGAAAAACATCATGTTATTCATATACCAGAAATGTTTGAAGCTACTGACTGAATGAAAGGAGCTGGCATCTCACTCTCTTTGAATCTTCTTTATCATGCTAAGAGGAGCAGGAAAAAGCAAAAAATTTCAGAATTGCACCTTGCAATGTGGAGAAATTACTGTTTGTGCATTTACAATATTCATTGATTTTTACCATTGAAAAACGTCCAGAAATGATTGAAGCTACTGACTGAATGAAAGTAGCTGGCATCTCACTCTCTTTGAATCTTCTTTATCATGCTAAGAGGAGCAGGAAAAAGCAAAAAATTTCAGACTTGCACCTTGCAATGCGGAGAAATTACTGTTTGTGCATTTACAATATTCATTGATTTTTGCCATTGAAAAACGTCCAGAAATGATTGAAGGTACTGACTGAATGAAAGGAGCTGGCATCTCACTCTCTTTGAATCTTCTTTATCATGCTAAGAGGAGCAGGAAAAAGCAAAAAATTTCAGAATTGCACCTTGCAATGCGGAGAAATTACTGTTTGTGCATTTACAATATTCATTGATTTTTGCCACTGAAAAACGTCCAGAAATGATTGAAGCTACTGACTGAATGAAAGGAGCTGGCATCTCACTCTCTTTGAATCTTCTTTATCATGCTAAGAGGAGCAGGAAAAAGCAAAAAATTTCAGAATTGCACCTTGCAATGTGGAGAAATTACTGTTTGTGCATTTACAATATTCATTGATTTTTACCATTGAAAAACGTCCAGAAATGATTGAAGCTACTGACTGAATGAAAGTAGCTGGCATCTCACTCTCTTTGAATCTTCTTTATCATGCTAATTGGAGCAGGAAAAAGCAAAAAATTTCAGAATTGCACCTTGCAATGCAGAGAAATTACAGTTTGTACATTTACAATATTCATTGATTTTCGGCATTGAAAAACATCCAGAAATGATTGAAGCTACTGACTGAATGAAAGGAGCTGGCATCTCACTCTCTTTGAATCTGCTTTATCATGCTAAGAGGAGCAGGAAAAAGCAAAAAATTTCAGAATTGCACCTTGCAATGCGGAGAAATTACTGTTTGTGCATTTACAATATTCATTGATTTTTGCCATTGAAAAACATCATGTTATTCATATACCAGAAATGTTTGAAGCTACTGACTGAATGAAAGGAGCTGGCATCTCACTCTCTTTGAATCTTCTTTATCATGCTAAGAGGAGCAGGAAAAAGCAAAAAATTTCAGAATTGCACCTTGCAATGTGGAGAAATTACTGTTTGTGCATTTACAATATTCATTGATTTTTACCATTGAAAAACGTCCAGAAATGATTGAAGCTACTGACTGAATGAAAGTAGCTGGCATCTCACTCTCTTTGAATCTTCTTTATCATGCTAAGAGGAGCAGGAAAAAGCAAAAAATTTCAGACTTGCACCTTGCAATGCGGAGAAATTACTGTTTGTGCATTTACAATATTCATTGATTTTTGCCATTGAAAAACATGTTATTCATATACCAGAAATGTTTGAAGCTACTGACTGAATGAAAGGAGCTGGCACCTCACTCTCTTTGAATCTTCTTTATCATGCTAAGAGGAGCGGGAAAAAGCAAAAAATTTCAGAATTGCACCTTGCAATGCGGAGAAATTACTGTTTGTGCATTTACAATATTCATTGATTTTTGCCATTGAAAAACGTCCAGAAATGATTGAAGGTACTGACTGAATGAAAGGAGCTGGCATCTCACTCTCTTTGAATCTTCTTTATCATGCTAAGAGGAGCAGGAAAAAGCAAAAAATTTCAGAATTGCACCTTGCAATGCGGAGAAATTACTGTTTGTGCATTTACAATATTCATTGATTTTTGCCACTGAAAAACGTCCAGAAATGATTGAAGCTACTGACTGAATGAAAGGAGCTGGCATCTCACTCTCATTGAATCTTCTTTATCATGCTAAGAGGAGCAGGAAAAAGCAAAAAATTTCAGAATTGCACCTTGCAATGCGGAGAAATTACAGTTTGTACATTTACAATATTCATTGATTTTTGGCATTGAAAAACATCCAGAAATGATTGAAGCTACTGACTGAATGAAAGGAGCTGGCATCTCACTCTCTTTGAATCTGCTTTATCATGCTAAGAGGAGCAGGAAAAAGCAAAAAATTTCAGAATTGCACCTTGCAATGCGGAGAAATTACTGTTTGTGCATTTACAATATTCATTGATTTTTGCCATTGAAAAACATCATGTTATTCATATACCAGAAATGTTTGAAGCTACTGACTGAATGAAAGGAGCTGGCATCTCACTCTCTTTGAATCTTCTTTATCATGCTAAGAGGAGCAGGAAAAAGCAAAAAATTTCAGAATTGCACCTTGCAATGTGGAGAAATTACTGTTTGTGCATTTACAATATTCATTGATTTTTACCATTGAAAAACGTCCAGAAATGATTGAAGCTACTGACTGAATGAAAGTAGCTGGCATCTCACTCTCTTTGAATCTTCTTTATCATGCTAAGAGGAGCAGGAAAAAGCAAAAAATTTCAGACTTGCACCTTGCAATGCGGAGAAATTACTGTTTGTGCATTTACAATATTCATTGATTTTTGCCATTGAAAAACATCATGTTATTCATATACCAGAAATGTTTGAAGCTACTGACTGAATGAAAGGAGCTGGCATCTCACTCTCTTTGAATCTTCTTTATCATGCTAAGAGGAGCAGGAAAAAGCAAAAAATTTCAGAATTGCACCTTGCAATGCGGAGAAATTACTGTTTGTGCATTTACAATATTCATTGATTTTTGCCATTGAAAAACATCATGTTATTCATATACCAGAAATGTTTGAAGCTACTGACTGAATGAAAGGAGCTGGCATCTCACTCTCTTTGAATCTTCTTTATCATGCTAAGAGGAGCAGGAAAAAGCAAAAAATTTCAGAATTGCACCTTGCAATGCGGAGAAATTACTGTTTGTGCTTTTACAATATTCATTGATTTTTGCCATTGAAAAACGTCCAGAAATGATTGAAGCTACTGACTGAATGAAAGGAGCTGGCATCTCACTCTCTTTGAATCTTCTTTATCATGCTAAGAGGAGCAGGAAAAATCAAAAAATTTCAGAATTGCACCTTGCAATGCGGAGAAATTACTGTTTGTGCATTTACAATATTCATTGATTTTTGCCATTGAAAAACATGTTATTCATATACCAGAAATGTTTGAAGCTACTGACTGAATGAAAGGAGCTGGCACCTCACTCTCTTTGAATCTTCTTTATCATGCTAAGAGGAGCGGGAAAAAGCAAAAAATTTCAGAATTGCACCTTGCAATGCGGAGAAATTACTGTTTGTGCATTTACAATATTCATTGATTTTTGCCATTGAAAAACGTCCAGAAATGATTGAAGCTACTGACTGAATGAAAGGAGCTGGCATCTCACTCTCTTTGAATCTTCTTTATCATGCTAAGAGGAGCAGGAAAAAGCAAAAAATTTCAGAATTGCACCTTGCAATGCGGAGAAATTACTGTTTGTGCATTTACAATATTCATTGATTTTTGCCATTGAAAAACGTCCAGAAATGATTGAAGCTACTGACTGAATGAAAGGAGCTGGCATCTCACTCTCTTTGAATCTTCTTTATCATGCTAAGAGGAGCAGGAAAAAGCAAAAAATTTCAGAATTGCACCTTGCAATGCGGAGAAATTACAGTTTGTGCATTTACAATATTCATTGATTTTTGCCATTGAAAAACATCCAGAAATGATTGAAGCTACTGACTGAATGAAAGGAGCTGGCATCTCACTCTCTTTGAATCTTCTTTATCATGCTAAGAGGAGCAGGAAAAAGCAAAAAATTTCAGAATTGCACCTTGCAATGCGGAGAAATTACTGTTTGTGCATTTACAATATTCATTGATTTTTGCCATTGAAAAACATCATGTTATTCATATACCAGAAATGTTTGAAGCTACTGACTGAATGAAAGGAGCTGGCATCTCACTCTCTTTGAATCTTCTTTATCATGCTAAGAGGAGCAGGAAAAAGCAAAAAATTTCAGAATTGCACCTTGCAATGTGGAGAAATTACTGTTTGTGCATTTACAATATTCATTGATTTTTACCATTGAAAAACGTCCAGAAATGATTGAAGCTACTGACTGAATGAAAGTAGCTGGCATCTCACTCTCTTTGAATCTTCTTTATCATGCTAAGAGGAGCAGGAAAAAGCAAAAAATTTCAGACTTGCACCTTGCAATGCGGAGAAATTACTGTTTGTGCATTTACAATATTCATTGATTTTTGCCATTGAAAAACGTCCAGAAATGATTGAAGGTACTGACTGAATGAAAGGAGCTGGCATCTCACTCTCTTTGAATCTTCTTTATCATGCTAAGAGGAGCAGGAAAAAGCAAAAAATTTCAGAATTGCACCTTGCAATGCGGAGAAATTACTGTTTGTGCATTTACAATATTCATTGATTTTTGCCACTGAAAAACGTCCAGAAATGATTGAAGCTACTGACTGAATGAAAGGAGCTGGCATCTCACTCTCTTTGAATCTTCTTTATCATGCTAAGAGGAGCAGGAAAAAGCAAAAAATTTCAGAATTGCACCTTGCAATGCGGAGAAATTACAGTTTGTGCATTTACAATATTCATTAATTTTTGCCATTGAAAAACATCCAGAAATGATTGAAGCTACTGACTGAATGAAAGGAGCTGGCATCTCACTCTCTTTGAATCTTCTTTATCATGCTAAGAGGAGCAGGAAAAAGCAAAAAATTTCAGAATTGCACCTTGCAATGCGGAGAAATTACTGTTTGTGCATTTACAATATTCATTGATTTTTGCCATTGAAAAACATCATGTTATTCATATACCAGAAATGTTTGAAGCTACTGACTGAATGAAAGGAGCTGGCATCTCACTCTCTTTGAATCTTCTTTATCATGCTAAGAGGAGCAGGAAAAAGCAAAAAATTTCAGAATTGCACCTTGCAATGTGGAGAAATTACTGTTTGTGCATTTACAATATTCATTGATTTTTACCATTGAAAAACGTCCAGAAATGATTGAAGCTACTGACTGAATGAAAGTAGCTGGCATCTCACTCTCTTTGAATCTTCTTTATCATGCTAAGAGGAGCAGGAAAAAGCAAAAAATTTCAGACTTGCACCTTGCAATGCGGAGAAATTACTGTTTGTGCATTTACAATATTCATTGATTTTTGCCATTGAAAAACATCATGTTATTCATATACCAGAAATGTTTGAAGCTACTGACTGAATGAAAGGAGCTGGCATCTCACTCTCTTTGAATCTTCTTTATCATGCTAAGAGGAGCAGGAAAAAGCAAAAAATTTCAGAATTGCACCTTGCAATGCGGAGAAATTACTGTTTGTGCATTTACAATATTCATTGATTTTTGCCATTGAAAAACATCATGTTTTTCATATACCAGAAATGTTTGAAGCTACTGACTGAATGAAAGGAGCTGGCATCTCACTCTCTTTGAATCTTCTTTATCATGCTAAGAGGAGCAGGAAAAAGCAAAAAATTTCAGAATTGCACCTTGCAATGCGGAGAAATTACTGTTTGTGCATTTACAATATTCATTGATTTTTGCCATTGAAAAACGTCCAGAAATGATTGAAGCTACTGACTGAATGAAAGGAGCTGGCATCTCACTCTCTTTGAATCTTCTTTATCATGCTAAGAGGAGCAGGAAAAATCAAAAAATTTCAGAATTGCACCTTGCAATGCGGAGAAATTACTGTTTGTGCATTTACAATATTCATTGATTTTTGCCATTGAAAAACATGTTATTCATATACCAGAAATGTTTGAAGCTACTGACTGAATGAAAGGAGCTGGCACCTCACTCTCTTTGAATCTTCTTTATCATGCTAAGAGGAGCGGGAAAAAGCAAAAAATTTCAGAATTGCACCTTGCAATGCGGAGAAATTACTGTTTGTGCATTTACAATATTCATTGATTTTTGCCATTGAAAAACGTCCAGAAATGATTGAAGGTACTGACTAAATGAAAGGAGCTGGCATCTCACTCTCTTTGAATCTTCTTTATCATGCTAAGAGGAGCAGGAAAAAGCAAAAAATTTCAGAATTGCACCTTGCAATGCGGAGAAATTACTGTTTGTGCATTTACAATATTCATTGATTTTTGCCATTGAAAAACGTCCAGAAATGATTGAAGCTACTGACTGAATGAAAGGAGCTGGCATCTCACTCTCTTTGAATCTTCTTTATCATGCTAAGAGGAGCAGGAAAAAGCAAAAAATTTCAGAATTGCACCTTGCAATACGGAGAAATTACAGTTTGTGCATTTACAATATTCATTGATTTTTGCCATTGAAAAACATCCAGAAATGATTGAAGCTACTGACTGAATGAAAGGAGCTGGCATCTCACTCTCTTTGAATCTTCTTTATCATGCTAAGAGGAGCAGGAAAAAGCAAAAAATTTCAGACTTGCACCTTGCAATGCGGAGAAATTACTGTTTGTGCATTTACAATATTCATTGATTTTTGCCATTGAAAAACATCATGTTATTCATATACCAGAAATGTTTGAAGCTACTGACTGAATGAAAGGAGCTGGCATCTCACTCTCTTTGAATCTTCTTTATCATGCTAAGAGGAGCAGGAAAAAGCAAAAAATTTCAGAATTGCACCTTGCAATGCGGAGAAATTACTGTTTGTGCATTTACAATATTCATTGATTTTTGCCATTGAAAAACGTCCAGAAATGATTGAAGCTACTGACTGAATGAAAGGAGCTGGCATCTCACTCTCTTTGAATCTTGTTTATCATGCTAAGAGGAGCAGGAAAAAGCAAAAAATTTCAGAATTGCACCTTGCAATGCGGAGAAATTACTGTTTGTGCATTTACAATATTCATTGATTTTTGCCATTGAAAAACGTCCAGAAATGATTGAAGCTACTGACTGAATGAAAGGAGCTGGCATCTCACTCTCTTTGAATCTTCTTTATCATGCTAAGAGGAGCAGGAAAAAGCAAAAAATTTCAGAATTGCACCTTGCAATGCGGAGAAATTACTGTTTGTGCATTTACAATATTCATTGATTTTTGCCATTGAAAAACATCATGTTATTCATATACCAGAAATGATTGAAGCTACTGACTGAATGAAAGGAGCTGGCATCTCACTCTCTTTGAATCTTCTTTATCATGCTAAGAGGAGCAGGAAAAAGTAAAAAATTTCAGAATTGCACCTTGCAATGCGGAGAAATTACTGTTTGTGCATTTATAATATTCAATGATTTTTGCCATTGAAAAACGTCCAGAAATGATTGAAGCTACTGACTGAACGAAAGGAGCTGGCATCTCACTCTCTTTGAATCTTCTTTATCATGCTAAGAGGAGCAGGAAAAAGCAAAAAATTTCAGAATTGCACCTTGCAATGCGGAGAAATTACTGTTTGTGCATTTACAATATTCATTGATTTTTGCCATTGAAAAACGTCCAGAAATGATTGAAGCTACTGACTGAATGAAAGGAGCTGGCATCTCACTCTCTTTGAATCTTCTTTATCATGCTAAGAGGAGCAGGAAAAAGCAAAAAATTTCAGAATTGCACCTTGCAATGCGGAGAAATTACTGTTTGTGCATTTACAATATTCATTGATTTTTGCCATTGAAAAACATCATGTTATTCATATACCAGAAATGTTTGAAGCTACTGACTGAATGAAAGGAGCTGACATCTCACTCTCTTTGAATCTTCTTTATCATGCTAAGAGGAGCAGGAAAAAGCAAAAAATTTCAGAATTGCACCTTGCAATGCGGAGAAATTACTGTTTGTGCATTTACAATATTCATTGATTTTTGCCATTGAAAAACGTCCAGAAATGATTGAAGCTACTGACTGAATGAAAGGAGCTGGCATCTCACTCTCTTTGAATCTTCTTTATCATGCTAAGAGGAGCAGGAAAAAGCAAAAAATTTCAGAATTGCACCTTGCAATGCGGAGAAATTACTGTTTGTGCATTTACAATATTCATTGATTTTTGCCATTGAAAAACATCATGTTATTCATATACCAGAAATGTTTGAAGCTACTGACTGAATGAAAGGAGCTGGCATCTCACTCTCTTTGAATCTTCTTTATCATGCTAAGAGGAGCAGGAAAAAGCAAAAAATTTCAGAATTGCACCTTGCAATGTGGAGAAATTACTGTTTGTGCATTTACAATATTCATTGATTTTTGCCATTGAAAAACATCATGTTATTCATATACCAGAAATGTTTGAAGCTACTGACTGAATGAAAGGAGCTGGCATCTCACTCTCTTTGAATCTTCTTTATCATGCTAAGAGGAGCAGGAAAAAGCAAAAAATTTCAGAATTGCACCTTGCAATGTGGAGAAATTACTGTTTGTGCATTTACAATATTCATTGATTTTTACCATTGAAAAACGTCCAGAAATGATTGAAGCTACTGACTGAATGAAAGTAGCTGGCATCTCACTCTCTTTGAATCTTCTTTATCATGCTAAGAGGAGCAGGAAAAAGCAAAAAATTTCAGACTTGCACCTTGCAATGCGGAGAAATTACTGTTTGTGCATTTACAATATTCATTGATTTTTGCCATTGAAAAACATCATGTTATTCATATACCAGAAATGTTTGAAGCTACTGACTGAATGAAAGGAGCTGGCATCTCACTCTCTTTGAATCTTCTTTATCATGCTAAGAGGAGCAGGAAAAAGCAAAAAATTTCAGAATTGCACCTTGCAATGTGGAGAAATTACTGTTTGTGCATTTACAATATTCATTGATTTTTACCATTGAAAAACGTCCAGAAATGATTGAAGCTACTGACTGAATGAAAGTAGCTGGCATCTCACTCTCTTTGAATCTTCTTTATCATGCTAAGAGGAGCAGGAAAAAGCAAAAAATTTCAGACTTGCACCTTGCAATGCGGAGAAATTACTGTTTGTGCATTTACAATATTCATTGATTTTTGCCATTGAAAAACATCATGTTATTCATATACCAGAAATGTTTGAAGCTACTGACTGAATCAAAGGAGCTGGCATCTCACTCTCTTTGAATCTTCTTTATCATGCTAAGAGGAGCAGGAAAAAGCAAAAAATTTCAGAATTGCACCTTGCAATGCGGAGAAATTACTGTTTGTGCATTTACAATATTCATTGATTTTTGCCATTGAAAAACGTCCAGAAATGATTGAAGCTACTGACTGAATGAAAGGAGCTGGCATCTCACTCTCTTTGAATCTTCTTTATCATGCTAAGAGGAGCAGGAAAAAGCAAAAAATTTCAGAATTGCACCTTGCAATGCGGAGAAATTACTGTTTGTGCATTTACAATATTCATTGATTTTTGCCATTGAAAAACGTCCAGAAATGATTGAAGCTACTGATTGAATGAAAGGAGCTGGCATCTCACTCTCTTTGAATCTTCTTTATCATGCTAAGAGGAGCAGGAAAAAGCAAAAAATTTCAGAATTGCACCTTGCAATGCGGAGAAATTACTGTTTGTGCATTTACAATATACATTGATTTTTGCCATTGAAAAACATGTTATTCATATACCAGAAATGTTTGAAGCTACTGACTGAATGAAAGGAGCTGGCACCTCACTCTCTTTGAATCTTCTTTATCATGCTAAGAGGAGCAGGAAAAAGCAAAAAATTTCAGAATTGCACCTTGCAATGCGGAGAAATTACTGTTTGTGCATTTACAATATTCATTGATTTTTGCCATTGAAAAACATCATGTTATTCATATACCAGAAATGTTTGAAGCTACTGACTGAATGAAAGGAGTTGGCATCTCACTCTCTTTGAATCTTCTTTATCATGCTAAGAGGAGCAGGAAAAAGCAAAAAATTTCAGAATTGCACCTTGCAATGCGGAGAAATTACTGTTTGTGCATTTACAATATTCATTGATTTTTGCCATTGAAAAACATCATGTTATTCATATACCAGAAATGTTTGAAGCTACTGACTGAATGAAAGGAGCTGGCATCTCACTCTCTTTGAATCTTCTTTATCATGCTAAGAGGAGCAGGAAAAAGCAAAAAATTTTAGAATTGCACATTGCAATGTGGAGAAATTACTGTTTGTGCATTTACAATATTCATTGATTTTTACCATTGAAAAACGTCCAGAAATGATTGAAGCTACTGACTGAATGAAAGTAGCTGGCATCTCACTCTCTTTGAATCTTCTTTATCATGCTAAGAGGAGCAGGAAAAAGCAAAAAATTTCAGACTTGCACCTTGCAATGCGGAGAAATTACTGTTTGTGCATTTACAATATTCATTGATTTTTGCCATTGAAAAACATCATGTTATTCATATTCCAGAAATGTTTGAAGCTACTGACTGAATGAAAGGAGCTGGCATCTCACTCTCTTTGAATCTTCTTTATCATGCTAAGAGGAGCAGGAAAAAGCAAAAAATTTCAGAATTGCACCTTGCAATGCGGAGAAATTACTGTTTGTGCATTTACAATATTCATTGATTTTTGCCATTGAAAAACGTCCAGAAATGATTGAAGCTACTGACTGAATGAAAGGAGCTGGCATCTCACTCTCTTTGAATCTTCTTTATCATGCTAAGAGGAGCAGGAAAAAGCAAAAAATTTCAGAATTGCACCTTGCAATGCGGAGAAATTACTGTTTGTGCATTTACAATATTCATTGATTTTTGCCATTGAAAAACGTCCAGAAATGATTGAAGCTACTGACTGAATGAAAGGAGCTGGCATCTCACTCTCTTTGAATCTTCTTTATCATGCTAAGAGGAGCAGGAAAAAGCAAAAAATTTCAGAATTGCACCTTGCAATGCGGAGAAATTACTGTTTGTGCATTTACAATATTCATTGATTTTAGCCATTGAAAAACATCATGTTATTCATATACCAGAAATGTTTGAAGCTACTGACTGAATGAAAGGAGCTGACATCTCACTCTCTTTGAATCTTCTTTATCATGCTAAGAGGAGCAGGAAAAAGCAAAAAATTTCAGAATTGCACCTTGCAATGCGGAGAAATTACTGTTTGTGCATTTACAATATTCATTGATTTTTGCCATTGAAAAACGTCCAGAAATGATTGAAGCTACTGACTGAATGAAAGGAGCTGGCATCTCACTCTCTTTGAATCTTCTTTATCATGCTAAGAGGAGCAGGAAAAAGCAAAAAATTTCAGAATTGCACCTTGCAATGCGGAGAAATTACTGTTTGTGCATTTACAATATTCATTGATTTTTGCCATTGAAAAACATCATGTTATTCATATACCAGAAATGTTTGAAGCTACTGACTGAATGAAAGGAGCTGGCATCTCACTCTCTTTGAATCTTCTTTATCATGCTAAGAGGAGCAGGAAAAAGCAAAAAATTTCAGAATTGCACCTTGCAATGTGGAGAAATTACTGTTTGTGCATTTACAATATTCATTGATTTTTGCCATTGAAAAACATCATGTTATTCATATACCAGAAATGTTTGAAGCTACTGACTGAATGAAAGGAGCTGGCATCTCACTCTCTTTGAATCTTCTTTATCATGCTAAGAGGAGCAGGAAAAAGCAAAAAATTTCAGAATTGCACCTTGCAATGTGGAGAAATTACTGTTTGTGCATTTACAATATTCATTGATTTTTACCATTGAAAAACGTCCAGAAATGATTGAAGCTACTGACTGAATGAAAGTAGCTGGCATCTCACTCTCTTTGAATCTTCTTTATCATGCTAAGAGGAGCAGGAAAAAGCAAAAAAATTCAGACTTGCACCTTGCAATGCGGAGAAATTACTGTTTGTGCATTTACAATATTCATTGATTTTTGCCATTGAAAAACATCATGTTATTCATATACCAGAAATGTTTGAAGCTACTGACTGAATGAAAGGAGCTGGCATCTCACTCTCTTTGAATCTTCTTTATCATGCTAAGAGGAGCAGGAAAAAGCAAAAAATTTCAGAATTGCACCTTGCAATGTGGAGAAATTACTGTTTGTGCATTTACAATATTCATTGATTTTTACCATTGAAAAACGTCCAGAAATGATTGAAGCTACTGACTGAATGAAAGTAGCTGGCATCTCACTCTCTTTGAATCTTCTTTATCATGCTAAGAGGAGCAGGAAAAAGCAAAAAATTTCAGACTTGCACCTTGCAATGCGGAGAAATTACTGTTTGTGCATTTACAATATTCATTGATTTTTGCCATTGAAAAACATCATGTTATTCATATACCAGAAATGTTTGAAGCTACTGACTGAATCAAAGGAGCTGGCATCTCACTCTCTTTGAATCTTCTTTATCATGCTAAGAGGAGCAGGAAAAAGCAAAAAATTTCAGAATTGCACCTTGCAATGCGGAGAAATTACTGTTTGTGCATTTACAATATTCATTGATTTTTGCCATTGAAAAACGTCCAGAAATAATTGAAGCTACTGACTGAATGAAAGGAGCTGGCATCTCACTCTCTTTGAATCTTCTTTATCATGCTAAGAGGAGCAGGAAAAAGCAAAAAATTTCAGAATTGCACCTTGCAATGCGGAGAAATTACTGTTTGTGCATTTACAATATTCATTGATTTTTGCCATTGAAAAACGTCCAGAAATGATTGAAGCTACTGACTGAATGAAAGGAGCTGGCATCTCACTCTCTTTGAATCTTCTTTATCATGCTAAGAGGAGCAGGAAAAAGCAAAAAATTTCAGAATTGCACCTTGCAATGCGGAGAAATTACTGTTTGTGCATTTACAATATTCATTGATTTTTGCCATTGAAAAACATGTTATTCATATACCAGAAATGTTTGAAGCTACTGACTGAATGAAAGGAGCTGGCACCTCACTCTCTTTGAATCTTCTTTATCATGCTAAGAGGAGCGGGAAAAAGCAAAAAATTTCAGAATTGCACCTTGTAACGCGGAGAAATTACTGTTTGTGCATTTACAATATTCATTGATTTTTGCCATTGAAAAACGTCCAGAAATGATTGAAGGTACTGACTGAATGAAAGGAGCTGGCATCTCACTCTCTTTGAATCTTCTTTATCATGCTAAGAGGAGCAGGAAAAAGCAAAAAATTTCAGAATTGCACCTTGCAATGCGGAGAAATTACTGTTTGTGCATTTACAATATTCATTGATTTTTGCCATTGAAAAACGTCCAGAAATGATTGAAGCTACTGACTGAATGAAAGGAGCTGGCATCTCACTCTCTTTGAATCTTCTTTATCATGCTAAGAGGAGCAGGAAAAAGCAAAAAATTTCAGAATTGCACCTTGCAATGCGGAGAAATTACTGTTTGTGCATTTACAATATTCATTGATTTTTGCCATTGAAAAACATCATGTTATTCATATACCAGAAATGTTTGAAGCTACTGACTGAATGAAAGGAGTTGGCATCTCACTCTCTTTGAATCTTCTTTATCATGCTAAGAGGAGCAGGAAAAAGCAAAAAATTTCAGAATTGCACCTTGCAATGTGGAGAAATTACTGTTTGTGCATTTACAATATTCATTGATTTTTACCATTGAAAAACGTCCAGAAATGATTGAAGCTACTGACTGAATGAAAGTAGCTGGCATCTCACTCTCTTTGAATCTTCTTTATCATGCTAAGAGGAGCAGGAAAAAGCAAAAAATTTCAGACTTGCACCTTGCAATGCGGAGAAATTACTGTTTGTGCATTTACAATATTCATTGATTTTTGCCATTGAAAAACATCATGTTATTCATATACCAGAAATGTTTGAAGCTACTGACTGAATGAAAGGAGCTGGCATCTCACTCTCTTTGAATCTTCTTTATCATGCTAAGAGGAGCAGGAAAAAGCAAAAAATTTCAGAATTGCACCTTGCAATGTGGAGAAATTACTGTTTGTGCATTTACAATATTCATTGATTTTTACCATTGAAAAACGTCCAGAAATGATTGAAGCTACTGACTGAATGAAAGGAGCTGGCATCTCACTCTCTTTGAATCTTCTTTATCATGCTAAGAGGAGCAGGAAAAAGCAAAAAATTTCAGAATTGCACCTTGCAATGCGGAGAAATTACTGTTTGTGCATTTACAATATTCATTGATTTTTGCCATGGAAAAACGTCCAGAAAAGATTGAAGCTACTGACTGAATGAAAGGAGCTGGCATCTCACTCTCTTTGAATCTTCTTTATCATGCTAAGAGGAGCAGGAAAAAGCAAAAAATTTCAGAATTGCACCTTGCAATGCGGAGAAATTACTGTTTGTGCATTTACAATATTCATTGATTTTTGCCATTGAAAAACATGTTATTCATATACCAGAAATGTTTGAAGCTACTGACTGAATGAAAGGAGCTGGCACCTCACTCTCTTTGAATCTTCTTTATCATGCTAAGAGGAGCGGGAAAAAGCAAAAAATTTCAGAATTGCACCTTGCAATGCGGAGAAATTACTGTTTGTGCATTTACAATATTCATTGATTTTTGCCATTGAAAAACGTCCAGAAATGATTGAAGGTACTGACTGAATGAAAGGAGCTGGCATCTCACTCTCTTTGAATCTTCTTTATCATGCTAAGAGGAGCAGGAAAAAGCAAAAAATTTCAGAATTGCACCTTGCAATGCGGAGAAATTACTGTTTGTGCATTTACAATATTCATTGATTTTTGCCATTGAAAAACGTCCAGAAATGATTGAAGCTACTGACTGAATGAAAGGAGCTGGCATCTCACTCTCTTTGAATCTTCTTTATCATGCTAAGAGGAGCAGGAAAAAGCAAAAAATTTCAGAATTGCACCTTGCAATGCGGAGAAATTACTGTTTGTGCATTTACAATATTCATTGATTTTTGCCATTGAAAAACATCATGTTATTCATATACCAGAAATGTTTGAAGCTACTGACTGAATGAAAGGAGTTGGCATCTCACTCTCTTTGAATCTTCTTTATCATGCTGAGAGGAGCAGGAAAAAGCAAAAAATTTCAGAATTGCACCTTGCAATGCGGAGAAATTACTGTTAGTGCATTTACAATATTCATTGATTTTTGCCATTGAAAAACATCATGTTATTCATATACCAGAAATGTTTGAAGCTACTGACTGAATGAAAGGAGCTGGCATCTCACTCTCTTTGAATCTTCTTTATCATGCTAAGAGGAGCAGGAAAAAGCAAAAAATTTTAGAATTGCACCTTGCAATTCGGAGAAATTACTGTTTGTGCATTTACAATATTCATTGATTTTTGCCATTGAAAAACGTCCAGAAATGATTGAAGCAACTGACTGAATGAAAGGAGCTGGCATCTCACTCTCTTTGAATCTTCTTTATCATGCTAAGTGGAGCAGGAAAAAGCAAAAAATTTCAGAATTGCACCTTGCAATGCGGAGAAATTACTGTTTGTGCATTTACAATATTCATTGATTTTTGCCATTGAAAAACGTCCAGAAATGATTGAAGCTACTGACTGAATGAAAGGAGCTGGCATCTCACTCTCTTTGAATCTTCTTTATCATGCTAAGAGGAGCAGGAAAAAGCAAAAAATTTCAGAATTGCACCTTGCAATGCGGAGAAATTACTGTTTGTGCATTTACAATATTCATTGATTTTTGCCATTGAAAAACATGTTATTCATATACCAGAAATGTTTGAAGCTACTGACTGAATGAAAGGAGCTGGCACCTCACTCTCTTTGAATCTTCTTTATCATGCTAAGAGGAGCGGGAAAAAGCAAAAAATTTCAGAATTGCACCTTGCAATGCGGAGAAATTACTGTTTGTGCATTTACAATATTCATTGATTTTTGCCATTGAAAAACGTCCAGAAATGATTGAAGGTACTGACTGAATGAAAGGAGCTGGCATCTCACTCTCTTTGAATCTTCTTTATCATGCTAAGAGGAGCAGGAAAAAGCAAAAAATTTCAGAATTGCACCTTGCAATGCGGAGAAATTACTGTTTGTGCATTTACAATATTCATTGATTTTTGCCATTGAAAAACGTCCAGAAATGATTGAAGCTACTGACTGAATGAAAGGAGCTGGCATCTCACTCTCTTTGAATCTTCTTTATCATGCTAAGAGGAGCAGGAAAAAGCAAAAAATTTCAGAATTGCACCTTGCAATGCGGAGAAATTACTGTTTGTGCATTTACAATATTCATTGATTTTTGCCATTGAAAAACATCATGTTATTCATATACCAGAAATGTTTGAAGCTACTGACTGAATGAAAGGAGTTGGCATCTCACTCTCTTTGAATCTTCTTTATCATGCTAAAAGGAGCAGGAAAAAGCAAAAAATTTCAGAATTGCACCTTGCAATGCGGAGAAATTACTGTTTGTGCATTTACAATATTCATTGATTTTTGCCATTGAAAAACATCATGTTATTCATATACCAGAAATGTTTGAAGCTACTGACTGAATGAAAGGAGCTGGCATCTCACTCTCTTTGAATCTTCTTTATCATGCTAAGAGGAGCAGGAAAAAGCAAAAAATTTTAGAATTGCACATTGCAATGTGGAGAAATTACTGTTTGTGCATTTACAATATTCATTGATTTTTACCATTGAAAAACGTCCAGAAATGATTGAAGCTACTGACTGAATGAAAGTAGCTGGCATCTCACTCTCTTTGAATCTTCTTTATCATGCTAAGAGGAGCAGGAAAAAGCAAAAAATTTCAGACTTGCACCTTGCAATGCGGAGAAATTACTGTTTGTGCATTTACAATATTCATTGATCTTTGCCATTGAAAAACATCATGTTATTCATATACCAGAAATGTTTGAAGCTACTGACTGAATGAAAGGAGCTGGCATCTCACTCTCTTTGAATCTTCTTTATCATGCTAAGAGGAGCAGGAAAAAGCAAAAAATTTCAGAATTGCACCTTGCAATGCGGAGAAATTACTGTTTGTGCATTTACAATATTCATTGATTTTTGCCATTGAAAAACGTCCAGAAATGATTGAAGCTACTGACTGAATGAAAGGAGCTGGCATCTCACTCTCTTTGAATCTTCTTTATCATGCTAAGAGGAGCAGGAAAAAGCAAAAAATTTCAGAATTGCACCTTGCAATGCGGAGAAATTACTGTTTGTGCATTTACAATATTCATTGATTTTTGCCATTGAAAAACGTCCAGAAATGATTGAAGCTACTGACTGAATGAAAGGAGCTGGCATCTCACTCTCTTTGAATCTTCTTTATCATGCTAAGAGGAGCAGGAAAAAGCAAAAATTTTCAGAATTGCACCTTGCAATGCGGAGAAATTACTGTTTGTGCATTTACAATATTCATTGATTTTTGCCATTGAAAAACATGTTATTCATATACCAGAAATGTTTGAAGCTACTGACTGAATGAAAGGAGCTGGCACCTCACTCTCTTTGAATCTTCTTTATCATGCTAAGAGGAGCGGGAAAAAGCAAAAAATTTCAGATTTGCACCTTGCAATGCGGAGAAATTACTGTTTGTGCATTTACAATATTCATTGATTTTTGCCATTGAAAAATGTCCAGAAATGATTGAAGGTACTGACTGAATGAAAGGAGCTGGCATCTCATTCTCTTTGAATCTTCTTTATCATGCTAAGAGGAGCAGGAAAAAGCAAAAAATTTCAGAATTACACCTTGCAATGCGGAGAAATTACTGTTTGTGCATTTACAATATTCATTGATTTTTGCCATTGAAAAACGTCCAGAAATGATTGAAGCTACTGACTGAATGAAAGGAGCTGGCATCTCACTCTCTTTGAATCTTCTTTATCATGCTAAGAGGAGCAGGAAAAAGCAAAAAATTTCAGAATTGCACCTTGCAATGCGGAGAAATTACTGTTTGTGCATTTACAATATTCATTGATTTTTGCCATTGAAAAACATCATGTTATTCATATACCAGAAATGTTTGAAGCTACTGACTGAATGAAAGGAGCTGGCATCTCACTCTCTTTGAATCTTCTTTATCATGCTAAGAGGAGCAGGAAAAAGCAAAAAATTTCAGAATTGCACCTTGCAATGTGGAGAAATTACTGTTTGTGCATTTACAATATTCATTGATTTTTACCATTGAAAAACGTCCAGAAATGATTGAAGCTACTGACTGAATGAAAGTAGCTGGCATCTCACTCTCTTTGAATCTTCTTTATCATGCTAAGCGGAGCAGGAAAAAGCAAAAAATTTCAGACTTGCACCTTGCAATGCGGAGAAATTACTGTTTGTGCATTTACAATATTCATTGATTTTTGCCATTGAAAAACATCATGTTATTCATATACCAGAAATGTTTGAAGCTACTGACTGAATGAAAGGAGCTGGCATCTCACTCTCTTTGAATCTTCTTTATCATGCTAAGAGGAGCAGGAAAAAGCAAAAAATTTCAGACTTGCACCTTGCAATGCGGAGAAATTACTGTTTGTGCATTTACAATATTCATTGATTTTTGCCATTGAAAAACATCATGTTATTCATATACCAGAAATGTTTGAAGCTACTGACTGAATGAAAGGAGCTGGCATCTCACTCTCTTTGAATCTTCTTTATCATGCTAAGAGGAGCAGGAAAAAGCAAAAAATTTCAGAATTGCACCTTGCAATGCGGAGAAATTACTGTTTGTGCATTTACAAAATTCATTGATTTTTGCCATTGAAAAACGTCCAGAAATGATTGAAGGTACTGACTGAATGAAAGGAGCTGGCATCTCACTCTCTTTGAATCTTCTTTATCATGCTAAGAGGAGCAGGAAAAAGCAAAAAATTTTAGAATTGCACATTGCAATGTGGAGAAATTACTGTTTGTGCATTTACAATATTCATTGATTTTTACCATTGAAAAACGTCCAGAAATGATTGAAGCTACTGACTGAATGAAAGTAGCTGGCATCTCACTCTCTTTGAATCTTCTTTATCATGCTAAGAGGAGCAGGAAAAAGCAAAAAATTTCAGACTTGCACCTTGCAATGCGGAGAAATTACTGTTTGTGCATTTACAATATTCATTGATTTTTGCCATTGAAAAACATCATGTTATTCATATACCAGAAATGTTTGAAGCTACTGACTGAATGAAAGGAGCTGGCATCTCACTCTCTTTGAATCTTCTTTATCATGCTAAGAGGAGCAGGAAAAAGCAAAAAATTTCAGAATTGCACCTTGCAATGCGGAGAAATTACTGTTTGTGCATTTACAATATTCATTGATTTTTGCCATTGAAAAACGTCCAGAAATGATTGAAGCTACTGACTGAATGAAAGGAGCTGGCATCTCACTCTCTTTGAATCTTCTTTATCATGCTAAGAGGAGCAGGAAAAAGCAAAAAATTTCAGAATTGCACCTTGCAATGCGGAGAAATTACTGTTTGTGCATTTACAATATTCATTGATTTTTGCCATTGAAAAACGTCCAGAAATGATTGAAGCTACTGACTGAATGAAAGGAGCTGGCATCTCACTCTCTTTGATTCTTCTTTATCATGCTAAGAGGAGCAGGAAAAAGCAAAAAATTTCAGAATTGCACCTTGCAATGCGGAGAAATTACTGTTTGTGCATTTACAATATTCATTGATTTTTGCCATTGAAAAACATGTTATTCATATACCAGAAATGTTTGAAGCTACTGACTGAATGAAAGGAGCTGGCACCTCACTCTCTTTGAATCTTCTTTATCATGCTAAGAGGAGCAGGAAAAAACAAAAAATTTCAGAATTGCACCTTGCAATGCGGAGAAATTACTGTTTGTGCATTTACAATATTCATTGATTTTTGCCATTGAAAAACGTCCAGAAATGATTGAAGCTACTGACTGAATGAAAGGAGCTGGCATCTCACTCTCTTTGAATCTTCTTTATCATGCTAAGAGGAGCAGGAAAACGCAAAAAATTTCAGAATTGCACCTTGCAATGCGGAGAAATTACTGTTTGTGCATTTACAATATTCATTGATTTTTGCCATTGAAAAACGTCCAGAAATGATTGAAGCTACTGACTGAATGAAAGGAGCTGACATCTCACTCTCTTTGAATCTTCTTTATCATGCTAAGAGGAGCAGGAAAAAGCAAAAAATTTCAGAATTGCACCTTGCAATGCGGAGAAATTACAGTTTGTGCATTTACAATATTCATTGATTTTTGCCATTGAAAAACATCCAGAAATGATTGAAGCTACTGACTGAATGAAAGAAGCTGGCATCTCACTCTCTTTGAATCTTCTTTATCATGCTAAGAGGAGCAGGAAAAAGCAAAAAATTTCAGAATTGCACCTTGCAATGCGGAGAAATTACTGTTTGTGCATTTACAATATTCATTGATTTTTGCCATTGAAAAACATCATGTTATTCATATACCAGAAATGTTTGAAGCTACTGACTGAATGAAAGGAGCTGGCATCTCACTCTCTTTGAATCTTCTTTATCATGCTAAGAGGAGCAGGAAAAAGCAAAAAATTTCAGAATTGCACCTTGCAATGTGGAGAAATTACTGTTTGTGCATTTACAATATTCATTGATTTTTACCATTGAAAAACGTCCAGAAATGATTGAAGCTACTGACTGAATGAAAGTAGCTGGCATCTCACTCTCTTTGAATCTTCTTTATCATGCTAAGAGGAGCAGGAAAAAGCAAAAAATTTCAGACTTGCACCTTGCAATGCGGAGAAATTACTGTTTGTGCATTTACAATATTCATTGATTTTTGCCATTGAAAAACATCATGTTATTCATATACCAGAAATGTTTGAAGCTACTGACTGAATGAAAGGAGCTGGCATCTCACTCTCTTTGAATCTTCTTTATCATGCTAAGAGGAGCAGGAAAAAGCAAAAAATTTCAGACTTGCACCTTGCAATGCGGAGAAATTACTGTTTGTGCATTTACAATATTCATTGATTTTTGCCATTGAAAAACATCATGTTATTCATATACCAGAAATGTTTGAAGCTACTGACTGAATGAAAGGAGCTGGCATCTCACTCTCTTTGAATCTTCTTTATCATGCTAAGAGGAGCAGGAAAAAGCAAAAAATTTCAGAATTGCACCTTGCAATGCGGAGAAATTACTGTTTGTGCATTTACAATATTCATTGATTTTTGCCATTGAAAAACGTCCAGAAATGATTGAAGGTACTGACTGAATGAAAGGAGCTGGCATCTCACTCTCTTTGAATCTTCTTTATCATGCTAAGAGGAGCAGGAAAAAGCAAAAAATTTCAGAATTGCACCTTGCAATGCGGAGAAATTACTGTTTGTGCATTTACAATATTCATTGATTTTTGCCATTGAAAAACGTCCAGAAATGATTGAAGCTACTGACTGAATGAAAGGAGCTGGCATCTCACTCTCTTTGAATCTTCTTTATCATGCTAAGAGGAGCAGGAAAAAGCAAAAAATTTCAGAATTGCACCTTGCAATGCGGAGAAATTACAGTTTGTGCATTTACAATATTCATTGATTTTTGCCATTGAAAAACGTCCAGAAATGATTGAAGCTACTGACTGAATGAAAGGAGCTGGCATCTCACTCTCTTTGAATCTTCTTTATCATGCTAAGAGGAGCAGGAAAAAGCAAAAAATTTCAGAATTGCACCTTGCAATGCGGAGAAATTACTGTTTGTGCATTTACAATATTCGTTGATTTTTGCCATTGAAAAACGTCCAGAAATGATTGAAGCTACTGACTGAATGAAAGGAGCTGGCATCTCACTCTCTTTGAATCTTCTTTATCATGCTAAGAGGAGCAGGAAAAAGCAAAAAATTTCAGAATTGCACCTTGCAATGCGGAGAAATTACAGTTTGTGCATTTACAATATTCATTGATTTTTGCCATTGAAAAACGTCCAGAAATGATTGAAGCTACTGACTGAATGAAAGGAGCTGGCATCTCACTCTCTTTGAATCTTCTTTATCATGCTAAGAGGAGCAGGAAAAAGCAAAAAATTTTAGAATTGCACCTTGCAATGCGGAGAAATTACTGTTTGTGCATTTACAATATTCATTGATTTTTGCGATTGAAAAACATCATGTTATTCATATACCAGAAATGATTGAAGCTACTGACTGAACGAAAGGAGCTGGCATCTCACTCTCTTTGAATCTTCTTTATCATGCTAAGAGGAGCAGGAAAAAGTAAAAAATTTCAGAATTGCACCTTGCAATGCGGAGAAATTACTGTTTGTGCATTTACAATATTCAATGATTTTTGTCATTGAAAAACGTCCAGAAATGATTGAAGCTACTGACTGAATGAAAGGAGCTGGCATCTCACTCTATTTGAATCTTGTTTATCATGCTAAGAGGAGCAGGAAAAAGCAAAAAATTTCAGAATTGCACCTTGCAATGCGGAGAAATTACTGTTTGTGCATTTACAATATTCATTGATTTTTGCCATTGAAAAACGTCCAGAAATGATTGAAGCTACTGACTGAATGAAAGGAGCTGGCATCTCACTCTCTTTGAATCTTCTTTATCATGCTAAGAGGAGCAGGAAAAAACAAAAAATTTCAGAATTGCACCTTGCAATGCGGAGAAATTACTGTTTGTGCATTTACAATATTCATTGATTTTTGCTATTGAAAAACATCATGTTATTCATATACCAGAAATGATTGAAGCTACTGACTGAATGAAAGGAGCTGGCATCTCACTCTCTTTGAATCTTCTTTATCATGCTAAGAGGAGCAGGAAAAAGCAAAAAATTTCAGAATTGCACCTTGCAATGCGGAGAAATTACAGTTTGTGCATTTACAATATTCATTGATTTTTGCCATTGAAAAACGTCCAGAAATGATTGAAGCTACTGACTGAATGAAATGAGCTGGCATCTCACTCTCTTTGTATATTCTTTATCATGCTAAGAGGAGCAGGAAAAAGCAAAAAATTTCAGAATTGCACCTTGCAATGCGGAGAAATTACTGTTTGTGCATTTACAATATTCATTGATTTTTGCCATTGAAAAACGTCCAGAAATGATTGAAGGTACTGACTGAATGAAAGGAGCTGGCATATCACTCTCTTTGAATCTTCTTTATCATCCTAAGAGGAGCAGGAAAAAGCAAAAAATTTCAGAATTGCACCTTGCAATGCGGAGAAATTACTGTTTGTGCATTTTCAATATTCATTGATTTTTGCCATTGAAAAACGTCCAGAAATGATTGAAGCTACTGACTGAATGAAAGGAGCTGGCATCTCACTCTCTTTGAATCTTCTTTATCATGCTAAGAGGAGCAGGAAAAAGCAAAAAATTTCAGAATTGCACCTTGCAATGTGGAGAAATTACTGTTTGTGCATTTACAATATTCATTGATTTTTGCCATTGAAAAATGTCCAGAAATGATTGAAGCTACTGACTGAATGAAAGGAGCTGGCATCTCACTCTCTTTGAATCTTCTTTATCATGCTAAGAGGAGCAGGAAAAAGCAAAAAATTTCAGAATTGCGCCTTGCAATGCGGAGAAATTACTGTTTGTGCATTTACAAAATTCATTGATTTTTGCCATTGAAAAACATCATGTTATTCATATACCAGAAATGATTGAAGCTACTGACTGAAGGAAAGGAGCTGGCATCTCACTCTCTTTGAATCTTCTTTATCATGCTAAGAGGAGCAGGAAAAAGCAAAAAATTTCAGAATTGCACCTTGCAATGCGGAGAAATTACTGTTTGTGCATTTACAATATTCATTGATTTTTGCCATTGAAAAACATCCAGAAATGATTGAAGCTACTGACTGAATGAAAGGAGCTGGCATCTCACTCTCTTTGAATCTTCTTTATCATGCTAAGAGGAGCAGGAAAAAGCAAAAAATTTCAGAATTGCACCTTGCAATGCGGAGAAATTACTGTTTGTGCTCCTCTTAGCATGATAAAGAAGATTCAAAGAGAGTGAGATGCCAGCTCCTTTCATTCAGTCAGTAGCTTCAATCATTTCTGGACATTTTTCAATGGCAAAAATCAATGAATATTGTAAATGCACAAACAGTAATTTCTCCGCATTGCAAGGTGCAATTCTGAAATTTTTTGCTTTTTCCTGCTCCTCTTAGCATGATAAAGAAGATTCAAAGAGAGTGAGATGTCAGCTCCTTTCATTCAGTCAGTAGCTTCAAACATTTCTGGTATATGAATAACATGTTGTTTTTCAATGGCAAAAATCAATGAATATTGTAAATGCACAAACAGTAATTTCTCCGCATTGCAAGGTGCAATTCTGAAATTTTTTGCTTTTTCCTGCTCCTCTTAGCATGATAAAGAAGATTCAAAGAGAGTGAGATGCCATCTCCTTTCATTCAGTCAGTAGCTTCAATCATTTCTGGTATATGAATAACATGATGTTTTTCAATGGCAAAAATCAATGAATTTTGTAAATGCACAAACAGTAATTTCTCAGCATTGCAAGGTGCAATTCTGAAATTTTTTGCTTTTTCCCTCTGCTCTTAGCATGATAAAGAAGATTCAAAGAGAGTGAGATGCCAGCTCCTTTCATTGTCAGTAGCTTCAATCATTTCTGGACGTTTTTCAATGGCAAAAATCAATGAATATTTTAAATGCACAAACAGTAATTTCTCCGCATTGCAAGGTGCAATTCTGAAATTTTTTGCTTTTTCCTGCTCCTCTTAGCATGATAAAGAAGATTCAAAGAGAGTGAGATGCCAGCTCCTTTCATTCAGTCAGTAGCTTCAATCATTTCTGGACGTTTTTCAATGGCAAAAATCAATGAATATTGTAAATGCACAAACAGTAATTTCTCCGCATTGCAAGGTGCAATTCTGAAATTTTTTGCTTTTTCCTGCTCCTCTTAGCATGATAAAGAAGATTCAAAGAGATTGAGATGCCAGCTCCTTTCATTCAGTCAGTAGCTTCAATCATTTCTGGACGTTTTTCAATGGCAAAAATCAATGAATATTGTAAATGCACAAACAGTAATTTCTCCGCATTGCAAGGTGCAATTCTGAAATTTTTTGCTTTTTCCTGCTCCTCTTAGCATGATAAAGAAGATTCAAAGAGAGTGAGATGTCAGCTCCTTTCATTCAGTCAGTAGCTTCAAACATTTCTGGTATATGAATAACATGATGTTTTTCAATGGCAAAAATCAATGAATATTGTAAATGCACAAACAGTAATTTCTCCGCATTGCAAGGTGCAATTCTGAAATTTTTTGCTTTTTCCTGCTCCTCTTAGCATGATAAAGAAGATTCAAAGAGAGTGAGATGCCAGCTCCTTTCATTCAGTCAGTAGCTTCAATCATTTCTGGTATATGAATAACATGATGTTTTTCAATGGCAAAAATCAATGAATTTTGTAAATGCACAAACAGTAATTTCTCAGCATTGCAAGGTGCAATTCTGAAATTTTTTGCTTTTTCCTGCTCCTCTTAGCATGATAAAGAAGATTCAAAGAGAGTGAGATGCCAGCTCCTTTCATTGTCAGTAGCTTCAATCATTTCTGGACGTTTTTCAATGGCAAAAATCAATGAATATTGTAAATGCACAAACAGTAATTTCTCCGCATTGCAAGGTGCAATTCTGAAATTTTTTGCCTTTTCCTGCTCCTCTTAGCATTATGAAGAAGATTCAAAGAGAGTGAGATACCAGCTCCTTTCATTCAGTCAGTAGCTTCAAACATTTCTGGTATATGAATAACATGATGTTTTTCAATGGCAAAAATCAATGAATATTGTAAATGCACAAACAGTAATTTCTCCGCATTGCAAGGTGCAATTATGAAATTTTTTGCTTTTTCCTGCTCCTCTTAGCATGATAAAGAAGATTCAAAGAGAGTGAGATGCCAGCTCCTTTCGTTCAGTCAGTAGCTTCAATCATTTCTGGACGTTTTTCAATGGCAAAAATCATTGAATATTGTAAATGCACAAACAGTAATTTCTCCGCATTGCAAGGTGCAATTCTGAAATTTTTTACTTTTTCCTGCTCCTCTTAGCATGATAAAGAAGATTCAAAGAGAGTGAGATGCCATCTCCTTTCATTCAGTCAGTAGCTTCAATCATTTCTGGACGTTTTTCAATTGCAAAAATCAATGAATATTGTAAATGCACAAACAGTAATTTCTCCGCATTGCAAGGTGCAATTCTGAAATTTTTTGCTTTTTCCTGCTCCTCTTAGCATGATAAAGAAGATTCAAAGAGAGTGAGATGCCAGCTCCTTTCATTCAGTCAGTAGCTTCAATCATTTCTGGACGTTTTTCAATGGCAAAAATCAATGAATATTGTAAATGCACAAACAGTAATTTCTCCGCATTGCAAGGTGCAATTCTGAAATTTTTTGCTTTTTCCTGCTTCTTTTAGCATGATAAACAAGATTCAAAGAGAGTGAGATGCCAGCTCCTTTCATTCAGTCAGTAGCTTCAATCATTTATGGACGTTTTTCAATTGCAAAAATCATTGAATATTGTAAATGCACAAACAGTAATTTCTCCGCATTGCAAGGTGCAATTCTGAAATTTTTGACTTTTTCCTGCTCCTCTTAGCATGATAAAGAAGATTCAAAGAGAGTGAGATGCCAGCTCCTTTCATTCAGTCAGTAGCTTCAATCATTTCTGGTATATGAATAACATGATGTTTTTCAATCGCAAAAATCAATGAATATTGTAAATGCACAAACAGTAATTTCTCCGCATTGCAAGGTGCAATTCTGAAATTTTTTGCTTTTTCCTGCTCCTCTTAGCATGATAAAGAAGATTCAAAGAGAGTGAGATGCCAGCTCCTTTCATTCAGTCAGTAGCTTCAATCATTTCCGGACGTTTTTCAATGGCAAAAATCAATGAATATTGTAAATGCACAAACAGTAATTTCTCCGCATTGCAAGGTGTAATTCTGAAATTTTTTGCTTTTTCCTGCTCCTCTTAGCATGATAAAGAAGATTCAAAGAGAGTGAGATGCCAGCTCCTTTCCTTCAGTCAGTAGCTTCAATCATTTCTGGTATATGAATAACATGATGTTTTTCAATGGCAAAAATCAATGAATTTTGTAAATGCGCAAACAGTAATTTCTCCGCATTGCAAGGCGCAATTCTGAAATTTTTTGCTTTTTCCTGCTCCTCTTAGCATGATAAAGAAGATTCAAAGAGAGTGAGATGCCAGCTCCTTTCATTCAGTCAGTAGCTTCAATCATTTCTGGACATTTTTCAATGGCAAAAATCAATGAATATTGTAAATGCACAAACAGTAATTTCTCCGCATTGCAAGGTGCAATTCTGAAATTTTTTGCTTTTTCCTGCTTCTTTTAGCATGATAAACAAGATTCAAAGAGAGTGAGATGCCAGCTCCTTTCATTCAGTCAGTAGCTTCAATCATTTATGGACGTTTTTCAATTGCAAAAATCATTGAATATTGTAAATGCACAAACAGTAATTTCTCCGCATTGCAAGGTGCAATTCTGAAATTTTTGACTTTTTCCTGCTCCTCTTAGCATGATAAAGAAGATTCAAAGAGAGTGAGATGCCAGCTCCTTTCATTCAGTCAGTAGCTTCAATCATTTCTGGTATATGAATAACATGATGTTTTTCAATCGCAAAAATCAATGAATATTGTAAATGCACAAACAGTAATTTCTCCGCATTGCAAGGTGCAATTCTGAAATTTTTTGCTTTTTCCTGCTCCTCTTAGCATGATAAAGAAGATTCAAAGAGAGTGAGATGCCAGCTCCTTTCATTCAGTCAGTAGCTTCAATCATTTCCGGACGTTTTTCAATGGCAAAAATCAATGAATATTGTAAATGCACAAACAGTAATTTCTCCGCATTGCAAGGTGTAATTCTGAAATTTTTTGCTTTTTCCTGCTCCTCTTAGCATGATAAAGAAGATTCAAAGAGAGTGAGATGCCAGCTCCTTTCCTTCAGTCAGTAGCTTCAATCATTTCTGGTATATGAATAACATGATGTTTTTCAATGGCAAAAATCAATGAATTTTGTAAATGCGCAAACAGTAATTTCTCCGCATTGCAAGGCGCAATTCTGAAATTTTTTGCTTTTTCCTGCTCCTCTTAGCATGATAAAGAAGATTCAAAGAGAGTGAGATGCCAGCTCCTTTCATTCAGTCAGTAGCTTCAATCATTTCTGGACGTTTTTCAATGGCAAAAATCAATGAATATTGTAAATGCACAAACAGTAATTTCTCCGCATTGCAAGGTGCAATTCTGAAATTTTTTGCTTTTTCCTGCTCCTCTTAGCATGATAAAGAAGATTCAAAGAGAGTGAGATGCCAGCTCCTTTCATTCAGTCAGTAGCTTCAATCATTTCTGGTATATGAATAACATGATGTTTTTCAATGGCAAAAATCAATGAATTTTGTAAATGCACAAACAGTAATTTCTCAGCATTGCAAGGTGCAATTCTGAAATTTTTTGCTTTTTCCTGCTCCTCTTAGCATGATAAAGAAGATTCAAAGAGAGTGAGATGCCAGCTCCTTTCATTGTCAGTAGCTTCAATCATTTCTGGACGTTTTTCAATGGCAAAAATCAATGAATATTGTAAATGCACAAACAGTAATTTCTCCGCATTGCAAGGTGCAATTCTGAAATTTTTTGCTTTTTCCTGCTCCTCTTAGCATTATGAAGAAGATTCAAAGAGAGTGAGATACCAGCTCCTTTCATTCAGTCAGTAGCTTCAAACATTTCTGGTATATGAATAACATGATGTTTTTCAATGGCAAAAATCAATGAATATTGTAAATGCACAAACAGTAATTTCTCCGCATTGCAAGGTGCAATTCTGAAATTTTTTGCTTTTTCCTGCTCCTCTTAGCATGATAAAGAAGATTCAAAGAGAGTGAGATGCCAGCTCCTTTAGTTCAGTCAGTAGCTTCAATCATTTCTGGACGTTTTTCAATGGCAAAAATCAGTGAATATTGTAAATGCACAAACAGTAATTTCTCCGCATTGCAAGGTGCAATTCTGAAATTTTTTACTTTTTCCTGCTCCTCTTAGCATGATAAAGAAGATTCAAAGAGAGTGAGATGCCAGCTCCTTTCATTCAGTCAGTAGCTTCAATCATTTCTGGTATATGAATAACATGATGTTTTTCAATCGCAAAAATCAATGAATATTGTAAATGCACAAACAGTAATTTCTCCGCATTGCAAGGTGCAATTCTGAAATTTTTTGCTTTTTCCTGCTCCTCTTAGCATGATAAAGAAGATTCAAAGAGAGTGAGATGCCAGCTCCTTTCATTCAGTCAGTAGCTTCAATCATTTCTGGACGTTTTTCAATGGCAAAAATCAATGAATATTGTAAATGCACAAACAGTAATTTCTCCGCATTGCAAGGTGCAATTCTGAAATTTTTTGCTTTTTCCTGCTCCTCTTAGCATGATAAAGAAGATTCAAAGAGAGTGAGATGCCAGCTCCTTTCCTTCAGTCAGTAGCTTCAATCATTTCTGGCATATGAATAACATGATGTTTTTCAATGGCAAAAATCAATGAATTTTGTAAATGCACAAACAGTAATTTCTCCGCATTGCAAGGCGCAATTCTGAAATTTTTTGCTTTTTCCTGCTCCTCTTAGCATGATAAAGAAGATTCAAAGAGAGTGAGATGCCAGCTCCTTTCATTCAGTCAGTAGCTTCAATCATTTCTGAACATTTTTCAATGGCAAAAATCAATGAATATTGTAAATGCACAAACAGTAATTTCTCCGCATTGCAAGGTGCAATTCTGAAATTTTTTGCTTTTTCCTGCTCCTCTTAGCATGATAAAGAAGATTCAAAGAGAGTGAGATGACAGCTCCTTTCATTCAGTCAGTAGCTTCAATCATTTCTGGACGTTTTTCAATGGCAAAAATCAATGAATATTGTAAATGCACAAACAGTAATTTCTCCGCATTGCAAGGTGCAATTCTGAAATTTTTAGCTTTTTCCTGCTCCTCTCAGCATGATAAAGAAGATTCAAAGAGAGTGAGGTGCCAGCTCCTTTCATTCAGTCAGGAGCTTCAAACATTTCTGGTATATGAATAACATGTTTTTCAATGGCAAAAATCAATGAATATTGTAAATGCACAAACAGTAATTTCTCCGCATTGCAAGGTGCAATTCTGAAATTTTTTGCTTTTTCCTGCTCCTCTTAGCATGATAAAGAAGATTCAAAGAGAGTGAGATGCCAGCTCCTTTCATTCAGTCAGTAGCTTCAATCATTTCTGGACGTTTTTCAATGGCAAAAATCAATGAATATTGTAAATGCACAAACAGTAATTTCTCCGCATTGCAAGGTGCAATTCTGAAATTTTTTGCTTTTTCCTGCTCCTCTTAGCATGATAAAGAAGATTCAAAGAGAGTGAGATGCCAGCTCCTTTCATTCAGTCAGTAGCTTCAATCATTTCTGGACGTTTTTCAATGGCAAAAATCAATGAATATTGTAAATGCACAAACAGTAATTTCTCCGCATTGCAAGGCGCAATTCTGAAATTTTTTGCTTTTTCCTGCTCCTCTTAGCATGATAAAGAAGATTCAAAGAGAGTGAGATGCCAGCTCCTTTCATTCAGTCAGTAGCTTCAATCATTTCTGGACATTTTTCAATGGCAAAAATAAATGAATATTGTAAATGCACAAACAGTAATTTCTCCGCATTGCAAGGTGCAATTCTGAAATTTTTTGCTTTTTCCTGCTCCTCTTAGCATGATAAAGAAGATTCAAAGAGAGTGAGATGACAGCTCCTTTCATTCAGTCAGTAGCTTCAATCATTTCTGGACGTTTTTCAATGGCAAAAATCAATGAATATTGTAAATGCACAAACAGTAATTTCTCCGCATTGCAAGGTGCAATTCTGAATTTTTTTGCTTTTTCCTGCTCCTCTTAGCATGATAAAGAAGATTCAAAGAGAGTGAGGTGCCAGCTCCTTTCATTCAGTCAGGAGCTTCAAACATTTCTGGTATATGAATAACATGTTTTTCAATGGCAAAAATCAATGAATATTGTAAATGCACAAACAGTAATTTCTCCGCATTGCAAGGTGCAATTCTGAAATTTTTTGCTTTTTCCTGCTCCTCTTAGCATGATAAAGAAGATTCAAAGAGAGTGAGATGCCAGCTCCTTTCATTCAGTCAGTAGCTTCAATCATTTCTGGACGTTTTTCAATGGCAAAAATCAATGAATATTGTAAATGCACAAACAGTAATTTCTCCGCATTGCAAGGTGCAATTCTGAAATTTTTTGCTTTTTCCTGCTCCTCTTAGCATGATAAAGAAGATTCAAAGAGAGTGAGATGCCAGCTCCTTTCATTCAGTCAGTAGCTTCAATCATTTCTGGACGTTTTTCAATGGCAAAAATCAATGAATATTGTAAATGCACAAACAGTAATTTCTCCGCATTGCAAGGTGCAATTCTGAAATTTTTTGCTTTTTCCTGCTCCTCTTAGCATGATAAAGAAGATTCAAAGAGAGTGAGATGCCAGCTCCTTTCCTTCAGTCAGTAGCTTCAATCATTTCTGGTATATGAATAACATGATGTTTTTCAATGGCAAAAATCAATGAATTTTGTAAATGCGCAAACAGTAATTTCTCCGCATTGCAAGGCGCAATTCTGAAATTTTTTGCTTTTTCCTGCTCCTCTTAGCATGATAAAGAAGATTCAAAGAGAGTGAGATGCCAGCTCCTTTCATTCAGTCAGTAGCTTCAATCATTTCTGGACGTTTTTCAATGGCAAAAATCAATGAATATTGTAAATGCACAAACAGTAATTTCTCCGCATTGCAAGGTGCAATTCTGAAATTTTTTGCTTTTTCCTGCTCCTCTTAGCATGATAAAGAAGATTCAAAGAGAGTGAGATGCCAGCTCCTTTCATTCAGTCAGTAGCTTCAATCATTTCTGGTATATGAATAACATGATGTTTTTCAATGGCAAAAATCAATGAATTTTGTAAATGCACAAACAGTAATTTCTCAGCATTGCAAGGTGCAATTCTGAAATTTTTTGCTTTTTCCTGCTCCTCTTAGCATGATAAAGAAGATTCAAAGAGAGTGAGATGCCAGCTCCTTTCATTGTCAGTAGCTTCAATCATTTCTGGACGTTTTTCAATGGCAAAAATCAATGAATATTGTAAATGCACAAACAGTAATTTCTCCGCATTGCAAGGTGCAATTCTGAAATGTTTTGCTTTTTCCTGCTCCTCTTAGCATTATGAAGAAGATTCAAAGAGAGTGAGATACCAGCTCCTTTCATTCAGTCAGTAGCTTCAAACATTTCTGGTATATGAATAACATGATGTTTTTCAATGGCAAAAATCAATGAATATTGTAAATGCACAAACAGTAATTTCTCCGCATTGCAAGGTGCAATTCTGAAATTTTTTGCTTTTTCCTGCTCCTCTTAGCATGATAAAGAAGATTCAAAGAGAGTGAGATGCCAGCTCCTTTAGTTCAGTCAGTAGCTTCAATCATTTCTGGACGTTTTTCAATGGCAAAAATCAGTGAATATTGTAAATGCACAAACAGTAATTTCTCCGCATTGCAAGGTGCAATTCTGAAATTTTTTACTTTTTCCTGCTCCTCTTAGCATGATAAAGAAGATTCAAAGAGAGTGAGATGCCAGCTCCTTTCATTCAGTCAGTAGCTTCAATCATTTCTGGTATATGAATAACATGATGTTTTTCAATCGCAAAAATCAATGAATATTGTAAATGCACAAACAGTAATTTCTCCGCATTGCAAGGTGCAATTCTGAAATTTTTTGCTTTTTCCTGCTCCTCTTAGCATGATAAAGAAGATTCAAAGAGAGTGAGATGCCAGCTCCTTTCATTCAGTCAGTAGCTTCAATCATTTCTGGACGTTTTTCAATGGCAAAAATCAATGAATATTGTAAATGCACAAACAGTAATTTCTCCGCATTGCAAGGTGCAATTCTGAAATTTTTTGCTTTTTCCTGCTCCTCTTAGCATGATAAAGAAGATTCAAAGAGAGTGAGATGCCAGCTCCTTTCCTTCAGTCAGTAGCTTCAATCATTTCTGGCATATGAATAACATGATGTTTTTCAATGGCAAAAATCAATGAATTTTGTAAATGCACAAACAGTAATTTCTCCGCATTGCAAGGCGCAATTCTGAAATTTTTTGCTTTTTCCTGCTCCTCTTAGCATGATAAAGAAGATTCAAAGAGAGTGAGATGCCAGCTCCTTTCATTCAGTCAGTAGCTTCAATCATTTCTGAACATTTTTCAATGGCAAAAATCAATGAATATTGTAAATGCACAAACTGTAATTTCTCCGCATTGCAAGGTGCAATTCTGAAATTTTTTGCTTTTTCCTGCTCCTCTTAGCATGATAAAGAAGATTCAAAGAGAGTGAGATGACAGCTCCTTTCATTCAGTCAGTAGCTTCAATCATTTCTGGACGTTTTTCAATGGCAAAAATCAATGAATATTGTAAATGCACAAACAGTAATTTCTCCGCATTGCAAGGTGCAATTCTGAAATTTTTAGCTTTTTCCTGCTCCTCTCAGCATGATAAAGAAGATTCAAAGAGAGTGAGGTGCCAGCTCCTTTCATTCAGTCAGGAGCTTCAAACATTTCTGGTATATGAATAACATGTTTTTCAATGGCAAAAATCAATGAATATTGTAAATGCACAAACAGTAATTTCTCCGCATTGCAAGGTGCAATTCTGAAATTTTTTGCTTTTTCCTGCTCCTCTTAGCATGATAAAGAAGATTCAAAGAGAGTGAGATGCCAGCTCCTTTCATTCAGTCAGTAGCTTCAATCATTTCTGGACGTTTTTCAATGGCAAAAATCAATGAATATTGTAAATGCACAAACAGTAATTTCTCCGCATTGCAAGGTGCAATTCTGAAATTTTTTGCTTTTTCCTGCTCCTCTTAGCATGATAAAGAAGATTCAAAGAGAGTGAGATGCCAGCTCCTTTCATTCAGTCAGTAGCTTCAATCATTTCTGGACGTTTTTCAATGGCAAAAATCAATGAATATTGTAAATGCACAAACAGTAATTTCTCCGCATTGCAAGGCGCAATTCTGAAATTTTTTGCTTTTTCCTGCTCCTCTTAGCATGATAAAGAAGATTCAAAGAGAGTGAGATGCCAGCACCTTTCATTCAGTCAGTAGCTTCAATCATTTCTGGACATTTTTCAATGGCAAAAATCAATGAATATTGTAAATGCACAAACAGTAATTTCTCCGCATTGCAAGGTGCAATTCTGAAATTTTTTGCTTTTTCCTGCTCCTCTTAGCATGATAAAGAAGATTCAAAGAGAGTGAGATGACAGCTCCTTTCATTCAGTCAGTAGCTTCAATCATTTCTGGACGTTTTTCAATGGCAAAAATCAATGAATATTGTAAATGCACAAACAGTAATTTCTCCGCATTGCAAGGTGCAATTCTGAATTTTTTTGCTTTTTCCTGCTCCTCTTAGCATGATAAAGAAGATTCAAAGAGAGTGAGGTGCCAGCTCCTTTCATTCAGTCAGGAGCTTCAAACATTTCTGGTATATGAATAACATGTTTTTCAATGGCAAAAATCAATGAATATTGTAAATGCACAAACAGTAATTTCTCCGCATTGCAAGGTGCAATTCTGAAATTTTTTGCTTTTTCCTGCTCCTCTTAGCATGATAAAGAAGATTCAAAGAGAGTGAGATGCCAGCTCCTTTCATTCAGTCAGTAGCTTCAATCATTTCTGGACGTTTTTCAATGGCAAAAATCAATGAATATTGTAAATGCACAAACAGTAATTTCTCCGCATTGCAAGGTGCAATTCTGAAATTTTTTGCTTTTTCCTGCTCCTCTTAGCATGATAAAGAAGATTCAAAGAGAGTGAGATGCCAGCTCCTTTCATTCAGTCAGTAGCTTCAATCATTTCTGGACGTTTTTCAATGGCAAAAATCAATGAATATTGTAAATGCACAAACAGTAATTTCTCTGCATTGCAATGTGCAATTCTGAAATTTTTTGCTTTTTCCTGCTCCTCTTAGCATGATAAAGAAGATTCAAAGAGAGTGAGATGCCAGCTCCTTTCATTCAGTCAGTAGCTTCAATCATTTCTGGCATATGAATAACATGATGTTTTTCAATGGCAAAAATCAATGAATTTTGTAAATGCACAAACAGTAATTTCTCCGCATTGCAAGGCGCAATTCTGAAATTTTTTGCTTTTTCCTGCTCCTCTTAGCATGATAAAGAAGATTCAAAGAGAGTGAGATGCCAGCTCCTTTCATTCAGTCAGTAGCTTCAATCATTTCTGAACATTTTTCAATGGCAAAAATCAATGAATATTGTAAATGCACAAACAGTAATTTCTCCGCATTGCAAGGTGCAATTCTGAAATTTTTTGCTTTTTCCTGCTCCTCTTAGCATGATAAAGAAGATTCAAAGAGAGTGAGATGACAGCTCCTTTCATTCAGTCAGTAGCTTCAATCATTTCTGGACGTTTTTCAATGGCAAAAATCAATGAATATTGTAAATGCACAAACAGTAATTTCTCCGCATTGCAAGGTGCAATTCTGAAATTTTTAGCTTTTTCCTGCTCCTCTCAGCATGATAAAGAAGATTCAAAGAGAGTGAGGTGCCAGCTCCTTTCATTCAGTCAGGAGCTTCAAACATTTCTGGTATATGAATAACATGTTTTTCAATGGCAAAAATCAATGAATATTGTAAATGCACAAACAGTAATTTCTCCGCATTGCAAGGTGCAATTCTGAAATTTTTTGCTTTTTCCTGCTCCTCTTAGCATGATAAAGAAGATTCAAAGAGAGTGAGATGCCAGCTCCTTTCATTCAGTCAGTAGCTTCAATCATTTCTGGACGTTTTTCAATGGCAAAAATCAATGAATATTGTAAATGCACAAACAGTAATTTCTCCGCATTGCAAGGTGCAATTCTGAAATTTTTTGCTTTTTCCTGCTCCTCTTAGCATGATAAAGAAGATTCAAAGAGAGTGAGATGCCAGCTCCTTTCATTCAGTCAGTAGCTTCAATCATTTCTGGACGTTTTTCACTGGCAAAAATCAATGAATATTGTAAATGCACAAACAGTAATTTCTCCGCATTGCAAGGCGCAATTCTGAAATTTTTTGCTTTTTCCTGCTCCTCTTAGCATGATAAAGAAGATTCAAAGAGAGTGAGATGCCAGCTCCTTTCATTCAGTCAGTAGCTTCAATCATTTCTGGACATTTTTCAATGGCAAAAATCAATGAATATTGTAAATGCACAAACAGTAATTTCTCCGCATTGCAAGGTGCAATTCTGAAATTTTTTGCTTTTTCCTGCTCCTCTTAGCATGATAAAGAAGATTCAAAGAGAGTGAGATGACAGCTCCTTTCATTCAGTCAGTAGCTTCAATCATTTCTGGACGTTTTTCAATGGCAAAAATCAATGAATATTGTAAATGCACAAACAGTAATTTCTCCGCATTGCAAGGTGCAATTCTGAATTTTTTTGCTTTTTCCTGCTCCTCTTAGCATGATAAAGAAGATTCAAAGAGAGTGAGGTGCCAGCTCCTTTCATTCAGTCAGGAGCTTCAAACATTTCTGGTATATGAATAACATGTTTTTCAATGGCAAAAATCAATGAATATTGTAAATGCACAAACAGTAATTTCTCCGCATTGCAAGGTGCAATTCTGAAATTTTTTGCTTTTTCCTGCTCCTCTTAGCATGATAAAGAAGATTCAAAGAGAGTGAGATGCCAGCTCCTTTCATTCAGTCAGTAGCTTCAATCATTTCTGGACGTTTTTCAATGGCAAAAATCAATGAATATTGTAAATGCACAAACAGTAATTTCTCCGCATTGCAAGGTGCAATTCTGAAATTTTTTGCTTTTTCCTGCTCCTCTTAGCATGATAAAGAAGATTCAAAGAGAGTGAGATGCCAGCTCCTTTCATTCAGTCAGTAGCTTCAATCATTTCTGGACGTTTTTCAATGGCAAAAATCAATGAATATTGTAAATGCACAAACAGTAATTTCTCTGCATTGCAATGTGCAATTCTGAAATTTTTTGCTTTTTCCTGCTCCTCTTAGCATGATAAAGAAGATTCAAAGAGAGTGAGATGCCAGCTCCTTTCATTCAGTCAGTAGCTTCAAACATTTCTGGTATATGAATAACATGATGTTTTTCAATGGCAAAAATCAATGAATATTGTAAATGCACAAACAGTAATTTCTCCGCATTGCAAGGTGCAATTCTGAAATTTTTTGCTTTTTTCTGCTCCTCTTAGCATGATAAAGAAGATTCAAAGAGAGTGAGATGCCAGCTCCTTTCGTTCAGTCAGTAGCTTCAATCATTTCTGGACGTTTTTCAATGGCAAAAATCATTGAATATTATAAATGCACAAACAGTAATTTCTCCGCATTGCAAGGTGCAATTCTGAAATTTTTTACTTTTTCCTGCACCTCTTAGCATGATAAAGAAGATTCAAAGAGAGTGAGGTGCCAGCTCCTTTCATTCAGTCAGGAGCTTCAAACATTTCTGGTATATGAATAACATGTTTTTCAATGGCAAAAATCAATGAATATTGTAAATGCACAAACAGTAATTTCTCCGCATTGCAAGGTGCAATTCTGAAATTTTTTGCTTTTTCCTGCTCCTCTTAGCATGATAAAGAAGATTCAAAGAGAGTGAGATGCCAGCTCCTTTCATTCAGTCAGTAGCTTCAATCATTTCTGGACGTTTTTCAATGGCAAAAATCAATGAATATTGTAAATGCACAAACAGTAATTTCTCCGCATTGCAAGGTGCAATTCTGAAATTTTTTGCTTTTTCCTGCTCCTCTTAGCATGATAAAGAAGATTCAAAGAGAGTGAGATGCCAGCTCCTTTCATTCAGTCAGTAGCTTCAATCATTTCTGGACGTTTTTCAATGGCAAAAATCAATGAATATTGTAAATGCACAAACAGTAATTTCTCCGCATTGCAAGGCGCAATTCTGAAATTTTTTGCTTTTTCCTGCTCCTCTTAGCATGATAAAGAAGATTCAAAGAGAGTGAGATGCCAGCTCCTTTCATTCAGTCAGTAGCTTCAATCATTTCTGGACATTTTTCAATGGCAAAAATCAATGAATATTGTAAATGCACAAACAGTAATTTCTCCGCATTGCAAGGTGCAATTCTGAAATTTTTTGCTTTTTCCTGCTCCTCTTAGCATGATAAAGAAGATTCAAAGAGAGTGAGATGACAGCTCCTTTCATTCAGTCAGTAGCTTCAATCATTTCTGGACGTTTTTCAATGGCAAAAATCAATGAATATTGTAAATGCACAAACAGTAATTTCTCCGCATTGCAAGGTGCAATTCTGAATTTTTTTGCTTTTTCCTGCTCCTCTTAGCATGATAAAGAAGATTCAAAGAGAGTGAGGTGCCAGCTCCTTTCATTCAGTCAGGAGCTTCAAACATTTCTGGTATATGAATAACATGTTTTTCAATGGCAAAAATCAATGAATATTGTAAATGCACAAACAGTAATTTCTCCGCATTGCAAGGTGCAATTCTGAAATTTTTTGCTTTTTCCTGCTCCTCTTAGCATGATAAAGAAGATTCAAAGAGAGTGAGATGCCAGCTCCTTTCATTCAGTCAGTAGCTTCAATCATTTCTGGACGTTTTTCAATGGCAAAAATCAATGAATATTGTAAATGCACAAACAGTAATTTCTCCGCATTGCAAGGTGCAATTCTGAAATTTTTTGCTTTTTCCTGCTCCTCTTAGCATGATAAAGAAGATTCAAAGAGAGTGAGATGCCAGCTCCTTTCATTCAGTCAGTAGCTTCAATCATTTCTGGACGTTTTTCAATGGCAAAAATCAATGAATATTGTAAATGCACAAACAGTAATTTCTCTGCATTGCAATGTGCAATTCTGAAATTTTTTGCTTTTTCCTGCTCCTCTTAGCATGATAAAGAAGATTCAAAGAGAGTGAGATGCCAGCTCCTTTCATTCAGTCAGTAGCTTCAAACATTTCTGGTATATGAATAACATGATGTTTTTCAATGGCAAAAATCAATGAATATTGTAAATGCACAAACAGTAATTTCTCCGCATTGCAAGGTGCAATTCTGAAATTTTTTGCTTTTTTCTGCTCCTCTTAGCATGATAAAGAAGATTCAAAGAGAGTGAGATGCCAGCTCCTTTCGTTCAGTCAGTAGCTTCAATCATTTCTGGACGTTTTTCAATGGCAAAAATCATTGAATATTATAAATGCACAAACAGTAATTTCTCCGCATTGCAAGGTGCAATTCTGAAATTTTTTACTTTTTCCTGCTCCTCTTAGCATGATAAAGAAGATTCAAAGAGAGTGAGATGCCAGCTCCTTTCATTCAGTCAGTAGCTTCAATCATTTCTGGTATATGAATAACATGATGTTTTTCAATCGCAAAAATCAATGAATATTGTAAATGCACAAACAGTAATTTCTCCGCATTGCAAGGTGCAATTCTGAAATTTTTTGCTTTTTCCTGCTCCTCTTAGCATGATAAAGAAGATTCAAAGAGAGTGAGATGCCAGCTCCTTTCATTCAGTCAGTAGCTTCAATCATTTCTGGACGTTTTTCAATGGCAAAAACCAATGAATATTGTAAATGCACAAACAGTAATTTCTCCGCATTGCAAGGTGCAATTCTGAAATTTTTTGCTTTTTCCTGCTCCTCTTAGCATGATAAAGAAGATTCAAAGAGAGTGAGATGCCAGATCCTTTCCTTCAGTCAGTAGCTTCAATCATTTCTGGTATATGAATAACATGATGTTTTTCAATGGCAAAAATCAATGAATTTTGTAAATGCACAAACAGTAATTTCTCCGCATTGCAAGGCGCAATTCTGAAATTTTTTGCTTTTTCCTGCTCCTCTTAGCATGATAAAGAAGATTCGAAGAGAGTGAGATGCCAGCTCCTTTCATTCAGTCAGTAGCTTCAATCATTTCTGGACATTTTTCAATGGCAAAAATCAATGAATATTGTAAATGCACAAACAGTAATTTCTCCGCATTGCAAGGTGCAATTCTGAAATTTTTTGCTTTTTCCTGCTCCTCTTAGCATGATAAAGAAGATTCAAAGAGAGTGAGATGCCAGCTCCTTTCATTCAGTCAGTAGCTTCAATCATTTCTGGACGTTTTTCAATGGCAAAAATCAATGAATATTGTAAATGCACAAACAGTAATTTCTCCGCATTGCAAGGTGCAATTCTGAAATTTTTTGCTTTTTCCTGCTCCTCTTAGCATGATAAAGAAGATTCAAAGAGAGTGAGATGCCAGCTCCTTTCATTCAGTCAGTAGCTTCAATCATTTCTGGACGTTTTTCAATGGCAAAAATCAATGAATATTGTAAATGCACAAACAGTAATTTCTCCGCATTGCAAGGTGCAATTCTGAAATTTTTTGCTTTTTCCTGCTCCTCTTAGCATGATAAAGAAGATTCAAAGAGAGTGAGATGCCAGATCCTTTCCTTCAGTCAGTAGCTTCAATCATTTCTGGTATATGAATAACATGATGTTTTTCAATGGCAAAAATCAATGAATTTTGTAAATGCACAAACAGTAATTTCTCCGCATTGCAAGGCGCAATTCTGAAATTTTTTGCTTTTTCCTGCTCCTCTTAGCATGATAAAGAAGATTCAAAGAGAGTGAGATGCCAGCTCCTTTCATTCAGTCAGTAGCTTCAATCATTTCTGGACATTTTTCAATGGCAAAAATCAATGAATATTGTAAATGCACAAACAGTAATTTCTCCGCATTGCAAGGTGCAATTCTGAAATTTTTTGCTTTTTCCTGCTCCTCTTAGCATGATAAAGAAGATTCAAAGAGAGTGAGATGCCAGCTCCTTTCATTCAGTCAGTAGCTTCAATCATTTCTGGACGTTTTTCAATGGCAAAAATCAATGAATATTGTAAATGCACAAACAGTAATTTCTCCGCATTGCAAGGTGCAATTCTGAAATTTTTTGCTTTTTCCTGCTCCTCTTAGCATGATAAAGAAGATTCAAAGAGAGTGAGATGCCAGCTCCTTTCATTCAGTCAGTAGCTTCAATCATTTCTGGACATTTTTCAATGGCAAAAATCAATGAATATTGTAAATGCACAAACAGTAATTTCTCCGCATTGCAATGTGCAATTCTGAAATTTTTTGCTTTTTCCTGCTCCTCTTAGCATGATAAAGAAGATTCAAAGAGAGTGAGATGCCAGCTCCTTTCATTCAGTCAGTAGCTTCAAACATTTCTGGTACATGAATAACATGATGTTTTTCAATGGCAAAAATCAATGAATATTGTAAATGCACAAACAGTAATTTCTCCGCATTGCAAGGTGCAATTCTGAAATTTTTTGCTTTTTCCTGCTCCTCTTAGCATGATAAAGAAGATTCAAAGAGAGTGAGATGCCAGCTCCTTTCGTTCAGTCAGTAGCTTCAATCATTTCTGGACGTTTTTCAATGGCAAAAATCATTGAATATTATAAATGCACAAACAGTAATTTCTCCGCATTGCAAGGTGCAATTCTGAAATTTTTTACTTTTTCCTGCTCCTCTTAGCATGATAAAGAAGATTCAAAGAGAGTGAGATGCCAGCTCCTTTCATTCAGTCAGTAGCTTCAATCATTTCTGGTATATGAATAACATGATGTTTTTCAATGGCAAAAATCAATGAATATTGTAAATGCACAAACAGTAATTTCTCCGCATTGCAAGGTGCAATTCTGAAATTTTTTGCTTTTTCCTGCTCCTCTTAGCATGATAAAGAAGATTCAAAGAGAGTGAGATGCCAGCTCCTTTCTTTCAGTCAGTAGCTTCAATCATTTCTGGACGTTTTTCAATGGCAAAAATCAATGAATATTGTAAATGCACAAACAGTAATTTCTCCGCATTGCAAGGTGCAATTCTGAAATTTTTTGCTTTTTCCTGCTCCTCTTAGCATGATAAACAAGATTCAAAGAGAGTGAGATGCCAGCTCCTTTCATTCAGTCAGTAGCTTCAATCATTTCTGGACGTTTTTCAATGGCAAAAATCATTGAATATTGTAAATGCACAAACAGTAATTTCTCCGCATTGCAAGGTGCAATTCTGAAATTTTTTACTTTTTCCTGCTCCTCTTAGCATGATAAAGAAGATTCAAAGAGAGTGAGATGCCAGCTCCTTTCATTCAGTCAGTAGCTTCAATCATTTCTGGTATATGAATAACATGATGTTTTTCAATCGCAAAAATCAATGAATATTGTAAATGCACAAACAGTAATTTCTCCGCATTGCAAGGTGCAATTCTGAAATTTTTTGCTTTTTCCTGCTCCTCTTAGCATGATAAAGAAGATTCAAAGAGAGTGAGATGCCAGCTCCTTTCATTCAGTCAGTAGCTTCAATCATTTCTGGACGTTTTTCAATGGGAAAAATCAATGAATATTGTAAATGCACAAACAGTAATTTCTCCGCATTGCAAGGTGCAATTCTGAAATTTTTTGCTTTTTCCTGCTCCTCTAAGCATGATAAAGAAGATTCAAAGAGAGTGAGATGCCAGATCCTTTCCTTCAGTCAGTAGCTTCAATCATTTCTGGTATATGAATAACATGATGTTTTTCAATGGCAAAAATCAATGAATTTTGTAAATGCACAAACAGTAATTTCTCCGCATTGCAAGGCGCAATTCTGAATTTTTTTGCTTTTTCCTGCTCCTCTTAGCATGATAAAGAAGATTCAAAGAGAGTGAGATGCCAGCTCCTTTCATTCAGTCAGTAGCTTCAATCATTTCTGGACATTTTTCAATGGCAAAAATCAATGAATATTGTAAATGCACAAACAGTAATTTCTCCGCATTGCAAGGTGCAATTCTGAAATTTTTTGCTTTTTCCTGCTCCTCTTAGCATGATAAAGAAGATTCAAAGAGAGTGAGATGCCAGCTCCTTTCATTCAGTCAGTAGCTTCAATCATTTCTGGACGTTTTTCAATGGCAAAAATCAATGAATATTGTAAATGCACAAACAGTAATTTCTCCGCATTGCAAGGTGCAATTCTGAAATTTTTTGCTTTTTACTGCTCCTCTTAGCATGATAAAGAAGATTCAAAGAGAGTGAGATGCCAGCTCCTTTCATTCAGTCAGTACCTTCAATCATTTCTGGACGTTTTTCAATGGCAAAAATCAATGAATATTGTAAATGCACAAACAGTAATTTCTCCGCATTGCAAGGTGCAATTCTGAAATTTTTTGCTTTTTCCTGCTCCTCTTAGCATGATAAAGAAGATTCAAAGAGAGTGAGATGCCAGCTCCTTTCATTCAGTCAGTAGCTTCAATCATTTCTGGACGTTTTTCAATGGCAAAAATCAATGAATATTGTAAATGCACAAACTGTAATTTCTCCGCATTGCAAGGTGCAATTCTGAAATTTTTTGCTTTTTCCTGCTCCTCTTAGCATGATAAAGAAGATTCAAAGAGAGTGAGATGCCAGCTCCTTTCATTCAGTCAGTAGCTTCAATCATTTCTGGTATATGAATAACATGATGTTTTTCAATAGCAAAAATCAATGAATATTGTAAATGCACAAACAGTAATTTCTCCGCATTGCAAGGTGCAATTCTGAAATTTTTTGCTTTTTCCTGCTCCTCTTAGCATGATAAAGAAGATTCAAAGAGAGTGAGATGCCAGCTCCTTTCATTCAGTCAGTAGCTTCAATCATTTCTGGACGTTTTTCAATGGCAAAAATCAATGAATATTGTAAATGCACAAACAGTAATTTTTCCGCATTGCAAGGTGCAATTCTGAAATTTTTTACTTTTTCCTGCTCCTCTTAGCATGATAAAGAAGATTCAAAGAGAGTGAGATGCCAGCTCCTTTCATTCAGTCAGTAGCTTCAATCATTTCTGGTATATGAATAACATGATGTTTTTCAATCGCAAAAATCAATGAATATTGTAAATGCACAAACAGTAATTTCTCCGCATTGCAAGGTGCAATTCTGAAATTTTTTGCTTTTTCCTGCTCCTCTTAGCATGATAAAGAAGATTCAAAGAGAGTGAGATGCCAGCTCCTTTCATTCAGTCAGTAGCTTCAATCATTTCTGGACGTTTTTCAATGGCAAAAATCAATGAATATTGTAAATGCACAAACAGTAATTTCTCCGCATTGCAAGGTGCAATTCTGAAATTCTTTGCTTTTTCCTGCTCCTCTAAGCATGATAAAGAAGATTCAAAGAGAGTGAGATGCCAGATCCTTTCCTTCAGTCAGTAGCTTCAATCATTTCTGGTATATGAATAACATGATGTTTTTCAATGGCAAAAATCAATGAATTTTGTAAATGCACAAACAGTAATTTCTCCGCATTGCAAGGCGCAATTCTGAAATTTTTTACTTTTTCCTGCTCCTCTTAGCATGATAAAGAAGATTCAAAGAGAGTGAGATGCCAGCTCCTTTCATTCAGTCAGTAGCTTCAATCATTTCTGGTATATGAATAACATGATGTTTTTCAATGGCAAAAATCAATGAATATTGTAAATGCACAAACAGTAATTTCTCCGCATTGCAAGGTGCAATTCTGAAATTTTTTGCTTTTTCCTGCTCCTCTTAGCATGATAAAGAAGATTCAAAGAGAGTGAGATGCCAGCTCCTTTCATTCAGTCAGTAGCTTCAATCATTTCTGGACGTTTTTCAATGGCAAAAATCAATGAATATTGTAAATGCACAAACAGTAATTTCTCCGCAATGCAAGGTGCAATTCTGAAATTTTTTGCTTTTTCCTGCTCCTCTTAGCATGATAAAGAAGATTCAAAGAGAGTGAGATGCCAGCTCCTTTCATTCAGTCAGTAGCTTTAATCATTTCTGGACGTTTTTCAATGGCAAAAATCATTGAATATTGTAAATGCACAATCAGTAATTTCTCCGCATTGCAAGGTGCAATTCTGAAATTTTTTACTTTTTCCTGCTCCTCTTAGCATGATAAAGAAGATTCAAAGAGAGTGAGATGCCAGCTCCTTTCATTCAGTCAGTAGCTTCAATCATTTCTGGTATATGAATAACATGATGTTTTTCAATCGCAAAAATCAATGAATATTGTAAATGCACAAACAGTAATTTCTCCGCATTGCAAGGTGCAATTCTGAAATTTTTTGCTTTTTCCTGCTCCTCTTAGCATGATAAAGAAGATTCAAAGAGAGTGAGATGCCAGCTCCTTTCATTCAGTCAGTAGCTTCAATCATTTCTGGACGTTTTTCAATGGCAAAAACCAATGAATATTGTAAATGCACAAACAGTAATTTCTCCGCATTGCAAGGTGCAATTCTGAAACTTTTTGCTTTTTCCTGCTCCTCTTAGCATGATAAAGAAGATTCAAAGAGAGTGAGATGCCAGATCCTTTCCTTCAGTCAGTAGCTTCAATCATTTCTGGTATATGAATAACATGATGTTTTTCAATGGCAAAAATCAATGAATTTTGTAAATGCACAAACAGTAATTTCTCCGCATTGCAAGGCGCAATTCTGAAATTTTTTGCTTTTTCCTGCTCCTCTTAGCATGATAAAGAAGATTCAAAGAGAGTGAGATGCCAGCTCCTTTCATTCAGTCAGTAGCTTCAATCATTTCTGGACATTTTTCAATGGCAAAAATCAATGAATATTGTAAATGCACAAACAGTCATTTCTCCGCATTGCAAGGTGCAATTCTGAAATTTTTTGCTTTTTCCTGCTCCTCTTAGCATGATAAAGAAGATTCAAAGAGAGTGAGATGCCAGCTCCTTTCATTCAGTCAGTAGCTTCAATCATTTCTGGACGTTTTTCAATGGCAAAAATCAATGAATATTGTAAATGCACAAACAGTAATTTCTCCGCATTGCAAGGTGCAATTCTGAAATTTTTTGCTTTTTCCTGCTCCTCTTAGCATGATAAAGAAGATTCAAAGAGAGTGAGATGCCAGCTCCTTTCATTCAGTCAGTAGCTTCAATCATTTCTGGACGTTTTTCAATGGCAAAAATCAATGAATATTGTAAATGCACAAACAGTAATTTCTCCGCATTGCAAGGTGCAATTCTGAAATTTTTTGCTTTTTCCTGCTCCTCTTAGCATGATAAAGAAGATTCAAAGAGAGTGAGATGCCAGATCCTTTCCTTCAGTCAGTAGCTTCAATCATTTCTGGTATATGAATAACATGATGTTTTTCAATGGCAAAAATCAATGAATTTTGTAAATGCAGAAACAGTAATTTCTCCGCATTGCAAGGCGCAATTCTGAAATTTTTTGCTTTTTCCTGCTCCTCTTAGCATGATAAAGAAGATTCAAAGAGAGTGAGATGCCAGCTCCTTTCATTCAGTCAGTAGCTTCAATCATTTCTGGACATTTTTCAATGGCAAAAATCAATGAATATTGTAAATGCACAAACAGTAATTTCTCCGCATTGCAAGGTGCAATTCTGAAATTTTTTGCTTTTTCCTGCTCCTCTTAGCATGATAAAGAAGATTCAAAGAGAGTGAGATGCCAGCTCCTTTCATTCAGTCAGTAGCTTCAATCATTTCTGGACGTTTTTCAATGGCAAAAATCAATGAATATTGTAAATGCACAAACAGTAATTTCTCCGCATTGCAAGGTGCAATTCTGAAATTTTTTGCTTTTTCCTGCTCCTCTTAGCATGATAAAGAAGATTCAAAAAACGTTTTTCAATGGCAAAAATCAATGAATATTGTAAATGCACAAACAGTAATATCTCCACATTGCAAGGTGCAATTCTGAAATTTTTTGCTTTTTCCTGCTAATCCTAGCATGATAAAGAAGATTCAAAGAGAGTGAGATGCCAGCTCCTTTCATTCAGTCAGTAGCTTCAAACATTTCTGGTATATGAAAAACATGTTTTTCAATGGCAAAAATCAATGAATATTGTAAATGCACAAACAGTAATATCTCCACATTGCAAGGTGCAATTCTGAAATTTTTAGCTTTTTCCTGTTAATCCTAGCATGATAAAGAAGATTCAAAGAGAGTGAGATGCCAGCTCCTTTCATTCAGTCAGTAGCTTCAAACATTTCTGGACATTTTTCAATGGCAAAAATCAATGAATATTGTAAATGCACAAACAGTAATATCTCCACATTGCAAGGTGCAATTCTGAAATTTTTTGCTTTTTCCTGTTAATCCTAGCATGATAAAGAAGATTCAAAGAGAGTGAGATGCCAGCTCCTTTCATTCAGTCAGTAGCTTCAAACATTTCTGGTATATGAAAAACGTTTTTCAATGGCAAAAATCAATGAATATTGTAAATGCACAAACAGTAATATCTCCACATTGCAAGGTGCAATTCTGAAATTTTTTGCCTTTTCCTGCTAATCCTAGCATGATAAAGAAGATTCAAAGAGAGTGAGATGCCAGCTCCTTTCATTCAGTCAGTAGCTTCAAACATTTCTGGACGTTTTTCAATGGCAAAAATCAATGAATATTGTAAATGCACAAACAGTAATATCTCCACATTGCAAGGTGCAATTCTGAAATTTTTTGCTTTTTCCTGCTAATCCTAGCATGATAAAGAAGATTCAAAGAGAGTGAGATGCCAGCTCCTTTCATTCAGTCAGTAGCTTCAAACATTTCTGGTATATGAAAAACATGTTTTTCAATGGCAAAAATCAATGAATATTGTAAATGCACAAACAGTAATATCTCCACATTGCAAGGTGCAATTCTGAAATTTTTTGCTTTTTCCTGCTAATCCTAGCATGATAAAGAAGATTCAAAGAGAGTGAGATGCCAGCTCCTTTCATTCAGTCAGTAGCTTCAAACATTTCTGGACGTTTTTCAATGGCAAAAATCAATGAATATTGTAAATGCACAAACAGTAATATCTCCACATTGCAAGGTGCAATTCTGAATTTTTTTGCTTTTTCCTGCTAATCCTAGCATGATAAAGAAGATTCAAAGAGAGTGAGATGCCAGCTCCTTTCATTCAGTCAGTAGCTTCAAACATTTCTGGTATATGAAAAACATGTTTTTCAATGGCAAAAATCAATGAATATTGTAAATGCACAAACAGTAATATCTCCACATTGCAAGGTGCAATTCTGAAATTTTTTGCTTTTTCCTGCTAATCCTAGCATGATAAAGAAGATTCAAAGAGAGTGAGATGCCAGCTCCTTTCATTCAGTCAGTAGCTTCAAACATTTCTGGACGTTTTTCAATGGCAAAAATCAATGGTATATGAAAAACATGTTTTTCAATGGCAAAAATCAATGAATATTGTAAATGCACAAACAGTAATATCTCCACATTGCAAGGTGCAATTCTGAAATTTTTTGCTTTTTCCTGCTAATCCTAGCATGATAAAGAAGATTCAAAGAGAGTGAGATGCCAGCTCCTTTCATTCAGTCAGTAGCTTCAAACATTTCTGGTATATGAAAAACATGTTTTTCAATGGCAAAAATCAATGAATATTGTAAATGCACAAACAGTAATATCTCCACATTGCAAGGTGCAATTCTGAAATTTTTTGCTTTTTCCTGCTAATCCTAGCATGATAAATAAGATTCAAAGAGAGTGATATGCCAGCTCCTTTCATTCAGTCAGTAGCTTCAAACATTTCTGGACGTTTTTCAATGGCAAAAATCAATGAATATTGTAAATGCACAAACAGTAATATCTCCACATTGCAAGGTGCAATTCTGAAATTTTTTGCTTTTTCCTGTTAATCCTAGCATGATAAAGAAGATTCAAAGAGAGTGAGATGCCAGCTCCTTTCATTCAGTCAGTAGCTTCAAACATTTCTGGTATATGAAAAACATGTTTTTCAATGGCAAAAATCAATGAATATTGTAAATGCACAAACAGTAATATCTCCACATTGCAAGGTGCAATTCTGAAATTTTTTGCTTTTTCCTGCTAATCCTAGCATGATAAAGAAGATTCAAAGACAGTGAGATGCCAGCTCCTTTCATTCAGTCAGTAGCTTCAAACATTTCTGGACGTTTTTCAATGGCAAAAATCAATGAATATTGTAAATGCACAAACAGTAATATCTCCACATTGCAAGGTGCAATTCTGAAATTTTTTGCTTTTTCCTGTTAATCCTAGCATGATAAAGAAGATTCAAAGAGAGTGAGATGCCAGCTCCTTTCATTCAGTCAGTAGCTTCAAACATTTCTGGTATATGAAAAACGTTTTTCAATGGCAAAAATCAATGAATATTGTAAATGCACAAACAGTAATATCTCCACATTGCAAGGTGCAATTCTGAAATTTTTTGCTTTTTCCTGCTAATCCTAGCATGATAAAGAAGATTCAAAGAGAGTGAGATGCCAGCTCCTTTCATTCAGTCAGTAGCTTCAAACATTTCTGGTATATGAAAAACATGTTTTTCAATGGCAAAAATCAATGAATATTGTAAATGCACAAACAGTAATATCTCCACATTGCAAGGTGCAATTCTGAAATTTTTTGCTTTTTCCTGCTAATCCTAGCATGATAAAGAAGATTCAAAGAGAGTGAGATGCCAGCTCCTTTCATTCAGTCAGTAGCTTCAAACATTTCTGGACGTTTTTCAATGGCAAAAATCAATGAATATTGTAAATGCACAAGCAGTAATATCTCCACATTGCAAGGTGCAATTCTGAAATTTTTTGCTTTTTCCTGTTAATCCTAGCATGATAAAGAAGATTCAAAGAGAGTGAGATGCCAGCTCCTTTCATTCAGTCAGTAGCTTCAAACATTTCTGGTATATGAAAAACGTTTTTCAATGGCAAAAATCAATGAATATTGTAAATGCACAAACAGTAATATCTCCACATTGCAAGGTGCAATTCTGAAATTTTTTGCTTTTTCCTGCTAATCCTAGCATGATAAAGAAGATTCAAAGAGAGTGAGATGCCAGCTCCTTTCATTCAGTCAGTAGCTTCAAACATTTCTGGTATATGAAAAACATGTTTTTCAATGGCAAAAATCAATGAATATTGTAAATGCACAAACAGTAATATCTCCACATTGCAAGGTGCAATTCAGAAATTTTTTGCTTTTTCCTGCTAATCCTAGCATGATAAAGAAGATTCAAAGAGAGTGAGATGCCAGCTCCTTTCATTCAGTCAGTAGCTTCAAACATTTCTGGACGTTTTTCAATGGCAAAAATCAATGAATATTGTAAATGCACAAACAGTAATATCTCCACATTGCAAGGTGCAATTCTGAAATGTTTTGCTTTTTCCTGTTAATCCTAGCATGATAAAGAAGATTCAAAGAGAGTGAGATGCCAGCTCCTTTCATTCAGTCAGTAGCTTCAAACATTTCTGGTATATGAAAAACATGTTTTTCAATGGCAAAAATCAATGAATATTGTAAATGCACAAACAGTAATATCTCCACATTGCAAGGTGCAATTCTGAAATTTTTTGCTTTTTCCTGCTAATCCTAGCATGATAAAGAAGATTCAAAGAGAGTGAGATGCCAGCTCCTTTCATTCAGTCAGTAGCTTCAAACATTTCTGGACGTTTTTCAATGGCAAAAATCAATGAATATTGTAAATGCACAAACAGTAATATCTCCACATTGCAAGGTGCAATTCTGAAATTTTTTGCTTTTTCCTGTTAATCCTAGCATGATAAAGAAGATTCAAAGAGAGTGAGATGCCAGCTCCTTTCATTCAGTCAGTAGCTTCAAACATTTCTGGTATATGAAAAACATGTTTTTCAATGGCAAAAATCAATGAATATTGTAAATGCACAAACAGTAATATCTCCACATTGCAAGGTGCAATTCTGAAATTTTTTGCTTTTTCCTGCTAATCCTAGCATGATAAAGAAGATTCAAAGAGAGTGAGATGCCAGCTCCTTTCATTCAGTCAGTAGCTTCAAACATTTCTGGTATATGAAAAACATGTTTTTCAATGGCAAAAATCAATGAATATTGTAAATGCACAAACAGTAATATCTCCACATTGCAAGATGCAATTCTGAAATTTTTTGCTTTTTCCTGCTAATCCTAGCATGATAAAGAAGATTCAAAGAGAGTGAGATGCCAGCTCCTTTCATTCAGTCAGTAGCTTCAAACATTTCTGGTATATGAAAAACATGTTTTTCAATGGCAAAAATCAATGAATATTGTAAATGCACAAACAGTAATATCTCCACATTGCAAGGTGCAATTCTGAAATTTTTTGCTTTTTCCTGCTAATCCTAGCATGATAAAGAAGATTCAAAGAGAGTGAGATGCCAGCTCCTTTCATTCAGTCAGTAGCTTCAAACATTTCTGGACGTTTTTCAATGGCAAAAATCAATGAATATTGTAAATGCACAAGCAGTAATATCTCCACATTGCAAGGTGCAATTCTGAAATTTTTTGCTTTTTCCTGTTAATCCTAGCATGATAAAGAAGATTCAAAGAGAGTGAGATGCCAGCTCCTTTCATTCAGTCAGTAGCTTCAAACATTTCTGGTATATGAAAAACGTTTTTCAATGGCAAAAATCAATGAATATTGTAAATGCACAAACAGTAATATCTCCACATTGCAAGGTGCAATTCTGAAATTTTTTGCTTTTTCCTGCTAATCCTAGCATGATAAAGAAGATTCAAAGAGAGTGAGATGCCAGCTCCTTTCATTCAGTCAGTAGCTTCAAACATTTCTGGTATATGAAAAACATGTTTTTCAATGGCAAAAATCAATGAATATTGTAAATGCACAAACAGTAATATCTCCACATTGCAAGGTGCAATTCAGAAATTTTTTGCTTTTTCCTGCTAATCCTAGCATGATAAAGAAGATTCAAAGAGAGTGAGATGCCAGCTCCTTTCATTCAGTCAGTAGCTTCAAACATTTCTGGACGTTTTTCAATGGCAAAAATCAATGAATATTGTAAATGCACAAACAGTAATATCTCCACATTGCAAGGTGCAATTCTGAAATGTTTTGCTTTTTCCTGTTAATCCTAGCATGATAAAGAAGATTCAAAGAGAGTGAGATGCCAGCTCCTTTCATTCAGTCAGTAGCTTCAAACATTTCTGGTATATGAAAAACATGTTTTTCAATGGCAAAAATCAATGAATATTGTAAATGCACAAACAGTAATATCTCCACATTGCAAGGTGCAATTCTGAAATTTTTTGCTTTTTCCTGCTAATCCTAGCATGATAAAGAAGATTCAAAGAGAGTGAGATGCCAGCTCCTTTCATTCAGTCAGTAGCTTCAAACATTTCTGGACGTTTTTCAATGGCAAAAATCAATGAATATTGTAAATGCACAAACAGTAATATCTCCACATTGCAAGGTGCAATTCTGAAATTTTTTGCTTTTTCCTGTTAATCCTAGCATGATAAAGAAGATTCAAAGAGAGTGAGATGCCAGCTCCTTTCATTCAGTCAGTAGCTTCAAACATTTCTGGTATATGAAAAACATGTTTTTCAATGGCAAAAATCAATGAATATTGTAAATGCACAAACAGTAATATCTCCACATTGCAAGGTGCAATTCTGAAATTTTTTGCTTTTTCCTGCTAATCCTAGCATGATAAAGAAGATTCAAAGAGAGTGAGATGCCAGCTCCTTTCATTCAGTCAGTAGCTTCAAACATTTCTGGTATATGAAAAACATGTTTTTCAATGGCAAAAATCAATGAATATTGTAAATGCACAAACAGTAATATCTCCACATTGCAAGGTGCAATTCTGAAATTTTTTGCTTTTTCCTGCTAATCCTAGCATGATAAAGAAGATTCAAAGAGAGTGAGATGCCAGCTCCTTTCATTCAGTCAGTAGCTTCAAACATTTCTGGTATATGAAAAACATGTTTCTCAATGGCAAAAATCAATGAATATTGTAAATGCACAAACAGTAATATCTCCCCATTGCAAGGTGCAATTCTGAAATTTTTAGCTTTTTCCTGTTAATCCTAGCATGATAAAGAAGATTCAAAGAGAGTGAGATGCCAGCTCCTTTCATTCAGTCAGTAGCTTCAAACATTTCTGGACGTTTTTCAATGGCAAAAATCAATGAATATTGTAAATGCACAAACAGTAATATCTCCACATTGCAAGGTGCAATTCTGAAATTTTTTGCTTTTTCCTGTTAATCCTAGCATGATAAAGAAGATTCAAAGAGAGTGAGATGCCACCTCCTTTCATTCAGTCAGTAGCTTCAAACATTTCTGGTATATGAAAAACATGTTTTTCAATGGCAAAAATCAATGAATATTGTAAATGCACAAACAGTAATATCTCCACATTGCAAGGTGCAATTCTGAAATTTTTTGCTTTTTCCTGCTAATCCTAGCATGATAAAGAAGATTCAAAGAGAGTGAGATGCCAGCTCCTTTCATTCAGTCAGTAGCTTCAAACATTTCTGGTATATGAAAAACATGTTTTTCAATGGCAAAAATCAATGAATATTGTAAATGCACAAACAGTAATATCTCCACATTGCAAGGTGCAATTCTGAAATTTTTTGCTTTTTCCTGTTAATCCTAGCATGATAAAGAAGATTCATAGAGAGTGAGATGCCAGCTCCTTTCATTCAGTCAGTAGCTTCAAACATTTCTGGTATATGAAAAACATGTTTTTCAATGGCAAAAATCAATGAATATTGTAAATGCACAAACAGTAATATCTCCACATTGCAAGGTGCAATTCTGAAATTTTTTGCTTTTTCCTGTTAATCCTAGCATGATAAAGAAGATTCAAAGAGAGTGAGATGCCAGCTCCTTTCATTCAGTCAGTAGCTTCAAACATTTCTGGTATATGAAAAACATGTTTTTCAATGGCAAAAATCAATGAATATTGTAAATGCACAAACAGTAATATCTCCACATTGCAAGGTGCAATTCTGAAATTTTTTGCTTTTTCCTGCTAATCCTAGCATGATAAAGAAGATTCAAAGAGAGTGAGATGCCAGCTCCTTTCATTCAGTCAGTAGCTTCAAACATTTCTGGTATATGAAAAACATGTTTTTCAATGGCAAAAATCAATGAATATTGTAAATGCACAAACAGTAATATCTCCACATTGCAAGGTGCAATTCTGAATTTTTTTGCTTTTTCCTGCTAATCCTAGCATGATAAAGAAGATTCAAAGAGAGTGAGATGCCAGCTCCTTTCATTCAGTCAGTAGCTTCAAACATTTCTGGACGTTTTTCAATGGCAAAAATCAATGAATATTGTAAATGCACAAACAGTAATATCTCCACATTGCAAGGTGCAATTCTGAAATTTTTTGCTTTTTCCTGCTAATCCTAGCATGATAAAGAAGATTCAAAGAGAGTGAGATGCCAGCTCCTTTCATTCAGTCAGTAGCTTTAAACATTTCTGGACGTTTTTCAATGGCAAAAATCAATGAATATTGTAAATGCACAAACAGTAATATCTCCACATTGCAAGGTGCAATTCTGAAATTTTTTGCTTTTTCCTGCTAATCCTAGCATGATAAAGAAGATTCAAAGAGAGTGAGATGCCAGCTCCTTTCATTCAGTCAGTAGCTTCAAACATTTCTGGTATATGAAAAACGTTTTTCAATGGCAAAAATCAATGAATATTGTAAATGCACAAACAGTAATATCTCCACATTGCAAGGTGCAATTCTGAAATTTTTTGCTTTTTCCTGCTAATCCTAGCATGATAAAGAAGATTCAAAGAGAGTGAGATGCCAAGCTCCTTTCATTCAGTCAGTAGCTTCAAACATTTCTGGACGTTTTTCAATGGCAAAAATCAATGAATATTGTAAATGCACAAACAGTAATATCTCCACATTGCAAGGTGCAATTCTGAAATTTTTTGCTTTTTCCTGCTAATCCTAGCATGATAAAGAAGATTCAAAGAGAGTGAGATGCCAGCTCCTTTCATTCAGTCAGTAGCTTCAAACATTTCTGGTATATGAAAAACATGTTTTTCAATGGCAAAAATCAATGAATATTGTAAATGCACAAACAGTAATATCTCCACATTGCAAGGTGCAATTCTGAAATTTTTTGCTTTTTCCTGCTAATCCTAGCATGATAAAGAAGATTCAAAGAGAGTGAGATGCCAGCTCCTTTCATTCAGTCAGTAGCTTCAAACATTTCTGGACGTTTTTCAATGGCAAAAATCAATGAATATTGTAAATGCACAAACAGTAATATCTCCACATTGCAAGGTGCAATTCTGAAATTTTTTGCTTTTTCCTGTTAATCCTAGCATGATAAAGAAGATTCAAAGAGAGTGAGATGCCAGCTCCTTTCATTCAGTCAGTAGCTTCAAACATTTCTGGTATATGAAAAACATGTTTTTCAATGGCAAAAATCAATGAATATTGTAAATGCACAAACAGTAATATCTCCACATTGCAAGGTGCAATTCTGAAATTTTTTGCTTTTTCCTGCTAATCCTAGCATGATAAAGAAGATTCAAAGAGAGTGAGATGCCAGCTCCTTTCATTCAGTCAGTAGCTTCAAACATTTCTGGACGTTTTTCAATGGCAAAAATCAATGAATATTGTAAATGCACAAACAGTAATATCTCCACATTGCAAGGTGCAATTCTGAAATTTTTTGCTTTTTCCTGTTAATCCTAGCATGATAAAGAAGATTCAAAGAGAGTGAGATGCCAGCTCCTTTCATTCAGTCAGTAGCTTCAAACATTTCTGGTATATGAAAAACATGTTTTTCAATGGCAAAAATCAATGAATATTGTAAATGCACAAACAGTAATATCTCCACATTGCAAGGTGCAATTCTGAAATTTTTTGCTTTTTCCTGCTAATCCTAACATGATAAAGAAGATTCAAAGAGAGTGAGATGCCAGCTCCTTTCATTCAGTCAGTAGCTTCAAACATTTCTGGACGTTTTTCAATGGCAAAAATCAATGAATATTGTAAATGCACAAACAGTAATATCTCCACATTGCAAGGTGCAATTCTGAAATTTTTTGCTTTTTCCTGTTAATCCTAGCATGATAAAGAAGATTCAAAGAGAGTGAGATGCCAGCTCCTTTCATTCAGTCAGTAGCTTCAAACATTTCTGGTATATGAAAAACATGTTTTTCAATGGCAAAAATCAATGAATATTGTAAATGCACAAACAGTAATATCTCCACATTGCAAGGTGCAATTCTGAAATTTTTTGCTTTTTCCTGTTAATCCTAGCATGATAAAGAAGATTCAAAGAGAGTGAGATGCCAGCTCCTTTCATTCAGTCAGTAGCTTCAAACATTTCTGGTATATGAAAAACATGTTTTTCAATGGCAAAAATCAATGAATATTGTAAATGCACAAACAGTAATATCTCCACATTGCAAGGTGCAATTCTGAAATATTTTGCTTTTTCCTGCTAATCCTAGCATGATAAAGAAGATTCAAAGAGAGTGAGATGCCAGCTCCTTTCATTCAGTCAGTAGCTTCAAACATTTCTGGTATATGAAAAACATGTTTTTCAATGGCAAAAATCAATGAATATTGTAAATGCACAAACAGTAATATCTCCACATTGCAAGGTGCAATTCTGAAATTTTTTGCTTTTTCCTGCTAATCCTAGCATGATAAAGAAGATTCAAAGAGAGTGAGATGCCAGCTTTCATTCAGTCAGTAGCTTCAAACATTTCTGGACGTTTTTCAATGGCAAAAATCAATGAATATTGTAAATGCACAAACAGTAATATCTCCACATTGCAAGGTGCAATTCTGAAATTTTTTGCTTTTTCCTGCTAATCCTAGCATGATAAAGAAGATTCAAAGAGAGTGAGATGCCAGCTCCTTTCATTCAGTCAGTAGCTTCAAACATTTCTGGTATATGAAAAACATGTTTTTCAATGGCAAAAATCAATGAATATTGTAAATGCACAAACAGTAATATCTCCACATTGCAAGGTGCAATTCTGAAATTTTTTGCTTTTTCCTGTTAATCCTAGCATGATAAAGAAGATTCAAAGAGAGTGAGATGCCAAGCTCCTTTCATTCAGTCAGTAGCTTCAAACATTTCTGGTATATGAAAAACATGTTTTTCAATGGCAAAAATCAATGAATATTGTAAATGCACAAACAGTAATATCTCCACATTGCAAGGTGCAATTCTGAAATTTTTTGCTTTTTCCTGTTAATCCTAGCATGATAAAGAAGATTCAAAGAGAGTGAGATGCCAGCTCCTTTCATTCAGTCAGTAGCTTCAAACATTTCTGGACGTTTTTCAATGGCAAAAATCAATGAATATTGTAAATGCACAAACAGTAATATCTCCACATTGCAAGGTGCAATTCTGAAATTTTTTGCTTTTTCCTGCTAATCCTAGCATGATAAAGAAGATTCAAAGAGAGTGAGATGCCAGCTCCTTTCATTCAGTCAGTAGCTTCAAACATTTCTGGTATATGAAAAACATGTTTTTCAATGGCAAAAATCAATGAATATTGTAAATGCACAAACAGTAATATCTCCACATTGCAAGGTGCAATTCTGAAATTTTTTGCTTTTTCCTGCTAATCCTAGCATGATAAAGAAGATTCAAAGAGAGTGAGATGCCAGCTCCTTTCATTCAGTCAGTAGCTTCAAACATTTCTGGACGTTTTTCAATGGCAAAAATCAATGAATATTGTAAATGCACAAACAGTAATATCTCCATATTGCAAGGTGCAATTCTGAAATTTTTTGCTTTTTCCTGTTAATCCTAGCATGATAAAGAAGATTCAAAGAGAGTGAGATGCCAGCTCCTTTCATTCAGTCAGTAGCTTCAAACATTTCTGCTATATGAAAAACATGTTTTTCAATGGCAAAAATCAATGAATATTGTAAATGCACAAACAGTAATATCTCCACATTGCAAGGTGCAATTCTGAAATTTTTTGCTTTTTCCTGTTAATCCTAGCATGATAAAGAAGATTCAAAGAGAGTGAGATGCCAGCTCCTTTCATTCAGTCAGTAGCTTCAAACATTTCTGGTTTATGAAAAACATGTTTTTCAATGGCAAAAATCAATGAATATTGTAAATGCACAAACAGGAATATCTCCACATTGCAAGGTGCAATTCTGAAATATTTTGCTTTTTCCTGCTAATCCTAGCATGATAAAGAAGATTCAAAGAGAGTGAGATGCCAGCTCCTTTCATTCAGTCAGTAGCTTCAAACATTTCTGGTATATGAAAAACATGTTTTTCAATGGCAAAAATCAATGAATATTGTAAATGCACAAACAGTAATATCTCCACATTGCAAGGTGCAATTCTGAAATTTTTTGCTTTTTCCTGCTAATCCTAGCATGATAAAGAAGATTCAAAGAGAGTGAGATGCCAGCTTTCATTCAGTCAGTAGCTTCAAACATTTCTGGACGTTTTTCAATGGCAAAAATCAATGAATATTGTAAATGCACAAACAGTAATATCTCCACATTGCAAGGTGCAATTCTGAAATTTTTTGCTTTTTCCTGCTAATCCTAGCATGATAAAGAAGATTCAAAGAGAGTGAGATGCCAGCTCCTTTCATTCAGTCAGTAGCTTCAAACATTTCTGGTATATGAAAAACATGTTTTTCAATGGCAAAAATCAATGAATATTGTAAATGCACAAACAGTAATATCTCCACATTGCAAGGTGCAATTCTGAAATTTTTTGCTTTTTCCTGTTAATCCTAGCATGATAAAGAAGATTCAAAGAGAGTGAGATGCCAAGCTCCTTTCATTCAGTCAGTAGCTTCAAACATTTCTGGTATATGAAAAACATGTTTTTCAATGGCAAAAATCAATGAATATTGTAAATGCACAAACAGTAATATCTCCACATTGCAAGGTGCAATTCTGAAATTTTTTGCTTTTTCCTGTTAATCCTAGCATGATAAAGAAGATTCAAAGAGAGTGAGATGCCAGCTCCTTTCATTCAGTCAGTAGCTTCAAACATTTCTGGTATATGAAAAACATGTTTTTCAATGGCAAAAATCAATGAATATTGTAAATGCACAAACAGTAATATCTCCACATTGCAAGGTGCAATTCTGAAATTTTTTGCTTTTTCCTGTTAATCCTAGCATGATAAAGAAGATTCAAAGAGAGTGAGATGCCAGCTCCTTTCATTCAGTCAGTAGCTTCAAACATTTCTGGTATATGAAAAACATGTTTTTCAATGGCAAAAAATCAATGAATATTGTAAATGCACAAACAGTAATATCTCCACATTGCAAGATGCAATTCTGAAATTTTTTGCTTTTTCCTGCTAATCCTAGCATGATAAAGAAGATTCAAAGAGAGTGAGATGCCAGCTCCTTTCATTCAGTCAGTAGCTTCAAACATTTCTGGTATATGAAAAACATGTTTTTCAATGGCAAAAATCAATGAATATTGTAAATGCACAAACAGTAATATCTCCACATTGCAAGGTGCAATTCTGAAATTTTTTGCTTTTTCCTGCTAATCCTAGCATGATAAAGAAGATTCAAAGAGAGTGAGATGCCAGCTCCTTTCATTCAGTCAGTAGCTTCAAACATTTCTGGACGTTTTTCAATGGCAAAAATCAATGAATATTGTAAATGCACAAACAGTAATGTCTCCACATTGCAAGGTGCAATTCTGAAATTTTTTGCTTTTTCATGCTAATCCTAGCATGATAAAGAAGATTCAAAGAGAGTGAGATGCCAGCTCCTTTCATTCAGTCAGTAGCTTCAAACATTTCTGGTATATGAAAAACATGTTTTTCAATGGCAAAAATCAATGAATATTGTAAATGCACAAACAGTAATATCTCCACATTGCAAGGTGCAATTCTGAAATTTTTTGCTTTTTCCTGCTAATCCTAGCATGATAAAGAAGATTCAAAGAGAGTGAAATGCCAGCTCCTCTCATTCAGTCAGTAGCTTCAAACATTTCTGGACGTTTTTCAATGGCAAAAATCAATGAATATTGTAAATGCACAAACAGTAATATCTCCACATTGCAAGGTGCAATTCTGAAATTTTTTGCTTTTTCCTGTTAATCCTAGCATGATAAAGAAGATTCAAAGAGAGTGAGATGCCAGCTCCTTTCATTCAGTCAGTAGCTTCAAACATTGCTGGTATATGAAAAACATGTTTTTCAATGGCAAAAATCAATGAATATTGTAAATGCACAAACAGTAATATCTCCACATTGCAAGGTGCAATTCTGAAATTTTTTGCTTTTTCCTGTTAATCCTAGCATGATAAAGAAGATTCAAAGAGAGTGAGATGCCAGCTCCTTTCATTCAGTCAGTAGCTTCAAACATTTCTGGTATATGAAAAACATGTTTTTCAATGGCAAAAATCAATGAATATTGTAAATGCACAAACAGTAATATCTCCACATTGCAAGGTGCAAGTCTGAAATTTTTTGCTTTTTCCTGCTAATCCTAGCATGATAAAGAAGATTCAAAGAGAGTGAAATGCCAGCTCCTCTCATTCAGTCAGTAGCTTCAAACATTTCTGGACGTTTTTCAATGGCAAAAATCAATGAATATTGTAAATGCACAAACAGTAATATCTCCACATTGCAAGGTGCAATTCTGAAATTTTTTGCTTTTTCCTGTTAATCCTAGCATGATAAAGAAGATTCAAAGAGAGTGAGATGCCAGCTCCTTTCATTCAGTCAGTAGCTTCAAACATTGCTGGTATATGAAAAACATGTTTTTCAATGGCAAAAATCAATGAATATTGTAAATGCACAAACAGTAATATCTCCACATTGCAAGGTGCAATTCTGAAATTTTTTGCTTTTTCCTGTTAATCCTAGCATGATAAAGAAGATTCAAAGAGAGTGAGATGCCAGCTCCTTTCATTCAGTCAGTAGCTTCAAACAATTCTGGTATATGAAAAACATGTTTTTCAATGGCAAAAATCAATGAATATTGTAAATGCACAAACAGTAATATCTCCACATTGCAAGGTGCAATTCTGAAATTTTTTGCTTTTTCCTGTTAATCCTAGCATGATAAAGAAGATTCAGAGAGTGAGATGCCAAGCTCCTTTCATTCAGTCAGTAGCTTCAAACATTTCTGGTATATGAAAAACATGTTTTTCAATGGCAAAAATCAATGAATATTGTAAATGCACAAACAGTAATATCTCCACATTGCAAGGTGCAATTCTGAAATTTTTTGCTTTTTCCTGTTAATCCTAGCATGATAAAGAAGATTCAAAGAGAGTGAGATGCCAGCTCCTTTCATTCAGTCAGTAGCTTCAAACATTTCTGGTATATGAAAAACATGTTTTTCAATGGCAAAAATCAATGAATATTGTAAATGCACAAACAGTAATATCTCCACATTGCAAGGTGCAATTCTGAAATTTTTTGCTTTTTCCTGTTAATCCTAGCATGATAAAGAAGATTCAAAGAGAGTGAGATGCCAGCTCCTTTCATTCAGTCAGTAGCTTCAAACATTTCTGGTATATGAAAAACATGTTTTTCAATGGCAAAAAATCAATGAATATTGTAAATGCACAAACAGTAATATCTCCACATTGCAAGGTGCAATTCTGAAATTTTTTGCTTTTTCCTGCTAATCCTAGCATGATAAAGAAGATTCAAAGAGAGTGAGATGCCAGCTCCTTTCATTCAGTCAGTAGCTTCAAACATTTCTGGTATATGAAAAACATGTTTTTCAATGGCAAAAATCAATGAATATTGTAAATGCACAAACAGTAATATCTCCACATTGCAAGGTGCAATTCTGAAATTTTTTGCTTTTTCCTGCTAATCCTAGCATGATAAAGAAGATTCAAAGAGAGTGAGATGCCAGCTCCTTTCATTCAGTCAGTAGCTTCAAACATTTCTGGACGTTTTTCAATGGCAAAAATCAATGAATATTGTAAATGCACAAACAGTAATGTCTCCACATTGCAAGGTGCAATTCTGAGATTTTTTGCTTTTTCCTGCTAATCCTAGCATGATAAAGAAGATTCAAAGAGAGTGAGATGCCAGCTCCTTTCATTCAGTCAGTAGCTTCAAACATTTCTGGACGTTTTTCAATGGCAAAAATCAATGAATATTGTAAATGCACAAACAGTAATATCTCCACATTGCAAGGTGCAATTCTGAAATTTTTTGCTTTTTCATGCTAATCCTAGCATGATAAAGAAGATTCAAAGAGAGTGAGATGCCAGCTCCTTTCATTCAGTCAGTAGCTTCAAGCATTTCTGGTATATGAAAAACATGTTTTTCAATGGCAAAAATCAATGAATATTGTAAATGCACAAACAGTAATATCTCCACATTGCGAGGTGCAATTCTGAAATTTTTTGCTTTTTCCTGCTAATCCTAGCATGATAAAGAAGATTCAAAGAGAGTGAGATGCCAGCTCCTTTCATTCAGTCAGTAGCTTCAAACATTTCTGGACGTTTTTCAATGGCAAAAATCAATGAATATTGTAAATGCACAAACAGTAATATCTCCAATTTGCAAGGTGCAATTCTGAAATTTTTTGCTTTTTCCTGTTAATCCTAGCATGATAAAGAAGATTCAAAGAGAGTGAGATGCCAGCTCCTTTCATTCAGTCAGTAGCTTCAAACATTTCTGGTATATGAAAAACATGTTTTTCAATGGCAAAAATCAATGAATATTGTAAATGCACAAACAGTAATATCTCCACATTGCAAGGTGCAATTCTGAAATTTTTTGCTTTTTCCTGCTAATCCTAGCATGATAAAGAAGATTCAAAGAGAGTGAGATGCCAGCTCCTTTCATTCAGTCAGTAGCTTCAAACATTTCTGGTATTTGAAAAACATGATTTTCAATGGCAAAAATCAATGAATATTGTAAATGCACAAACAGTAATATCTCCACATTGCAAGGTGCAATTCTGAAATTTTTTGCTTTTTCCTGCTAATCCTAGCATGATAAAGAAGATTCAAAGAGAGTGAGATGCCAGCTCCTTTCATTCAGTCAGTAGCTTCAAACATTTCTGGACGTTTTTCAATGGCAAAAATCAATGAATATTGTAAATGCACAAACAGTAATATCTCCACATTGCAAGGTGCAATTCTGAAATTTTTTGCTTTTTCCTGCTAATCCTAGCATGATAAAGAAGATTCAAAGAGAGTGAGATGCCAGCTCCTTTCATTCAGTCAGTAGCTTCAAACATTTCTGGTATATGAAAAACATGTTTTTCAATGGCAAAAATCAATGAATATTGTAAATGCACAAACAGTAATATCTCCACATTGCAAGGTGCAATTCTGAAATTTTTTGCTTTTTCCTGTTAATCCTAGCATGATAAAGAAGATTCAAAGAGAGTGAGATGCCAGCTCCTTTCATTCAGTCAGTAACTTCAAACATTTCTGGACGTTTTTCAATGGCAAAAATCAATGAATATTGTAAATGCACAAACAGTAATATCTCCACATTGCAAGGTGCAATTCTGAAATTTTTTGCTTTTTCCTGTTAATCCTAGCATGATAAAGAAGATTCAAAGAGAGTGAGATGCCAGCTCCTTTCATTCAGTCAGTAGCTTCAAACATTTCTGGTATATGAAAAACATGTTTTTCAATGGCAAAAATCAATGAATATTGTAAATGCACAAACAGTAATATCTCCACATTGCAAGGTGCAATTCTGAAATTTTTTGCTTTTTCCTGTTAATCCTAGCATGATAAAGAAGATTCAAAGAGAGTGAGATGCCAGCTCCTTTCATTCAGTCAGTAGCTTCAAACATTTCTGGTATATGAAAAACATGTTTTTCAATGGCAAAAATCAATGAATATTGTAAATGCACAAACAGTAATATCTCCACATTGCAAGGTGCAATTCTGAAATATTTTGCTTTTTCCTGCTAATCCTAGCATGATAAAGAAGATTCAAAGAGAGTGAGATGCCAGCTCCTTTCATTCAGTCAGTAGCTTCAAACATTTCTGGTATATGAAAAACATGTTTTTCAATGGCAAAAATGAATGAATATTGTAAATGCACAAACAGTAATATCTCCACATTGCAAGGTGCAATTCTGAAATTTTTTGCTTTTTACTGCTAATCCTAGCATGATAAAGAAGATTCAAAGAGAGTGAGATGCCAGCTCCTTTCATTCAGTCAGTAGCTTCAAACATTTCTGGACGTTTTTCAATGGCAAAAATCAATGAATATTGTAAATGCACAAACAGTAATATCTCCACATTGCAAGGTGCAATTCTGAAATTTTTTGCTTTTTCCTGCTAATCCTAGCATGATAAAGAAGATTCAAAGAGAGTGAGATGCCAGCTCCTTTCATTCAGTCAGTAGCTTCAAACATTTCTGGTATATGAAAAACATGTTTTTCAATGGCAAAAATCAATGAATATTGTAAATGCACAAACAGTAATATCTCCACATTGCAAGGTGCAATTCTGAAATTTTTTGCTTTTTCCTGCTAATCCTAGCATGATAAAGAAGATTCAAAGAGAGTGAGATGCCAGCTCCTTTCATTCAGTCAGTAGCTTCAAACATTTCTGGACGTTTTTCAACGGCAAAAATCAATGAATATTGTAAATGCACAAACAGTAATATCTCCACATTGCAAGGTGCAATTCTGAAATTTTTTGCTTTTTCCTGCTAATCCTAGCATGATAAAGAAGATTCAAAGAGAGTGAGATGCCAGCTCCTTTCATTCAGTCAGTAGCTTCAAACATTTCTGGTATATGAAAAACATGTTTTTCAATGGCAAAAATCAATGAATATTGTAAATGCACAAACAGTAATATCTCCACATTGCAAGGTGCAATTCTGAAATTTTTTGCTTTTTCCTGTTAATCCTAGCATGATAAAGAAGATTCAAAGAGAGTGAGATGCCAGCTCCTTTCATTCAGTCAGTAGCTTCAAACATTTCTGGTATATGAAAAACATGTTTTTCAATGGCAAAAATCAATGAATATTGTAAATGCACAAACAGTAATATCTCCACATTGCAAGGTGCAATTCTGAAATTTTTTGCTTTTTCCTGTTAATCCTAGCATGATAAAGAAGATTCAAAGAGAGTGAGATGCCAGCTCCTTTCATTCAGTCAGTATCTTCAAACATTTCTGGTATATGAAAAACATGTTTTTCAATGGCAAAAATCAATGAATATTGTAAATGCACAAACAGTAATATCTCCACATTGCAAGGTGCAATTCTGAAATTTTTTGCTTTTTCCTGCTAATCCTAGCATGATAAAGAAGATTCAAAGAGAGTGAGATGCCAGCTCCTTTCATTCAGTCAGTAGCTTCAAACATTTCTGGACGTTTTTCAATGGCAAAAATCAATGAATATTGTAAATGCACAAACAGTAATATCTCCACATTGCAAGGTGCAATTCTGAAATTTTTTGCTTTTTCCTGCTAATCCTAGCATGATAAAGAAGATTCAAAGAGAGTGAGATGCCAGCTCCTTTCATTCAGTCAGTAGCTTCAAACATTTCTGGTATATGAAAAACATGTTTTTCAATGGCAAAAATCAATGAATATTGTAAATGCACAAACAGTAATATCTCCACATTGCAAGGTGCAATTCTGAAATTTTTTGCTTTTTCCTGTTAATCCTAGCATGATAAAGAAGATTCAAAGAGAGTGAGATGCCAGCTCCTTTCATTCAGTCAGTAGCTTCAAACATTTCTGGTATATGAAAAACATGTTTTTCAATGGCAAAAATCAATGAATATTGTAAATGCACAAACAGTAATATCTCCACATTGCAAGGTGCAATTCTGAAATTTTTTGCTTTTTCCTGTTAATCCTAGCATGATAAAGAAGATTCAAAGAGATTGAGATGCCAGCTCCTTTCATTCAGTCAGTAGCTTCAAACATTTCTGGTATATGAAAAACATGTTTTTCAATGGCAAAAATCAATGAATATTGTAAATGCACAAACAGTAATATCTCCACATTGCAAGGTGCAATTCTGAAATTTTTTGCTTTTTCCTGCTAATCCTAGCATGATAAAGAAGATTCAAAGAGAGTGAGATGCCAGCTCCTTTCATTCAGTCAGTAGCTTCAAACATTTCTGGTATATGAAAAACATGTTTTTCAATGGCAAAAATCAATGAATATTGTAAATGCACAAACAGTAATATCTCCACATTGCAAGGTGCAATTCTGAAATTTTTTGCTTTTTCCTGCTAATCCTAGCATGATAAAGAAGATTCAAAGAGAGTGAGATGCCAGCTCCTTTCATTCAGTCAGTAGCTTCAAACATTTCTGGACGTTTTTCAATGGCAAAAATCAATGAATATTGTAAATGCACAAACAGTAATATCTCCACATTGCAAGGTGCAATTCTGAAATTTTTTGCTTTTTCCTGTTAATCCTAGCATGATAAAGAAGATTCAAAGAGAGTGAGATGCCAGCTCCTTTCATTCAGTCAGTAGCTTCAAACATTTCTGGTATATGAAAAACATGTTTTTCAATGGCAAAAATCAATGAATATTGTAAATGCACAAACAGTAATATCTCCACATTGCAAGGTGCAATTCTGAAATTTTTTGCTTTTTCCTGCTAATCCTAGCATGATAAAGAAGATTCAAAGAGAGTGAGATGCCAGCTCCTTTCATTCAGTCAGTAGCTTCAAACATTTCTGGACGTTTTTCAATGGCAAAAATCAATGAATATTGTAAATGCACAAACAGTAATATCTCCACATTGCAAGGTGCAATTCTGAAATTTTTTGCTTTTTCCTGTTAATCCTAGCATGATAAAGAAGATTCAAAGAGAGTGAGATGCCAGTTCCTTTCATTCAGTCAGTAGCTTCAAACATTTCTGGTATATGAAAAACATGTTTTTCAAGGGCAAAAATCAATGAATATTGTAAATGCACAAACAGTAATATCTCCACATTGCAAGGTGCAATTCTGAAATTTTTTGCTTTTTCCTGCTAATCCTAGCATGATAAAGAAGATTCAAAGAGAGTGAGATGCCAGCTCCTTTCATTCAGTCAGTAGCTTCAAACATTTCTGGTGTATGAAAAACATGTTTTTCAATGGCAAAAATCAATGAATATTGTAAATGCACTAACAGTAATATCTCCACATTGCAAGGTGCAATTCTGAATTTTTTTGCTTTTTCCTGCTAATCCTAGCATGATAAAGAAGATTCAAAGAGTGAGATGCCAGCTCCTTTCATTCAGTCAGTAGCTTCAAACATTTCTGGACGTTTTTCAATGGCAAAAATCAATGAATATTGTAAATGCACAAACAGTAATATCTCCACATTGCAAGGTGCAATTCTGAAATTTTTTGCTTTTTCCTGCTAATCCTAGCATGATAAAGAAGATTCAAAGAGAGTGAGATGCCAGCTCCTTTCATTCAGTCAGTAGCTTCAAACATTTCTGGATGCTTTTCAATGGCAAAAATCAATGAATATTGTAAATGCACAAACAGAAATATCTCCACATTGCAGGGTGCAATTCTGAAATTTTTTGCTTTTTCCTGCTAATCCTAGCATGATAAAGAAGATTCAAAGAGAGTGAGATGCCAGCTCCTTTCATTCAGTCAGTAGATTCAAACATTTCTGGTATATGAATAACATGATGTTTTTCAATGGCAAAAATCAATGAATATTGTAAATGCACAAACAGTAATATCTCCATATTGCAAGGTGCAATTCTGAAATTTTTTGCTTTTTCCTGCTAATCCTAGCATGATAAAGAAGATTCAAAGAGAGTGAGATGCCAGCTACTTTCATTCAGTCAGTAGCTTCAAACATTTCTGGACGTTTTTCAATGGCAAAAATCAATGAATATTGTAAATGCACAAACAGTAATAACTCCACATTGCAAGGTGCAATTCTGAAATTTTTTGCTTTTTCCTGCTAATCCTAGCATGATAAAGAAGATTCAAAGAGAGTAAGATGCCAGCTCCTTTCATTCAGTCAGTAGCTTCAAACATTTCTGGACGTTTTTCAATGGCAAAAATCAATGAATATTGTAAATGCACAAACAGTAATATCTCCACATTGCAAGGTGCAATTCTGAAATTTTTTGCTTTTTCCTGCTAATCCTAGCATGATAAAGAAGATTCAAAGAGAGTGAGATGCCAGCTCCTTTCATTCAGTCAGTAGCTTCAAACATTTCTGGATGCTTTTCAATGGCAAAAATCAATGAATATTGTAAATGCACAAACAGTAATATCTCCACATTGCAGGGTGCAATTCTGAAATTTTTTGCTTTTTCCTGCTAATCCTAGCATGATAAAGAAGATTCAAAGAGAGTGAGATGCCAGCTCCTTTCATTCAGTCAGTAGATTCAAACATTTCTGGTATATGAATAACATGATGTTTTTCAATGGCAAAAATCAATGAATATTGTAAATGCACAAACAGTAATATCTCCACATTGCAAGGTGCAATTCTGAAATTTTTTGCTTTTTCCTGCTAATCCTAGCATGATAAAGAAGATTCAAAGAGAGTGAGATGCCAGCTCCTTTCATTCAGTCAGTAGCTTCAAACATTTCTGGACGTTTTTCAATGGCAAAAATCAATGAATATTGTAAATGCACAAACAGTAATAACTCCACATTGCAAGGTGCAATTCTGAAATTTTTTGCTTTTTCCTGCTAATCCTAGCATGATAAAGAAGATTCAAAGAGAGTGAGATGCCAGCTCCTTTCATTCAGTCAGTAGCTTCAAACATTTCTGGACGTTTTTCAATGGCAAAAATCAATGAATATTGTAAATGCACAAACAGTAATATCTCCACATTGCAAGGTGCAATTCTGAAATTTTTTTCTTTTTCCTGCTAATCCTAGCATGATAAAGAAGATTCAAAGAGAGTGAGATGCCAGCTCCTTTCATTCAGTCAGTAGCTTCAAACATTTCTGGACGTTTTTCAATGGCAAAAATCAATGAATATTGTAAATGCACAAACAGTAATATCTCCACATTGCAAGGTGCAATTCTGAAATTTTTTGCTTTTTCCTGCTAATCCTAGCATGATAAAGAAGATTCAAAGAGAGTGAGATGCCAGCTCCTTTCATTCAGTCAGTAGCTTCAAACATTTCTGGACGTTTTTCAATGGCAAAAATCAATGAATATTGTAAATGCACAAACAGTAATATCTCCACATTGCAAGGTGCAATTCTGAAATTTTTTGCTTTTTCCTGCTAATCCTAGCATGATAAAGAAGATTCAAAGAGAGTGAGATGCCAGCTCCTTTCATTCAGTCAGTAGCTTCAAACATTTCTGGTATATGAATAACATGATGTTTTTCAATGGCAAAAATCAATGAATATTGTAAATGCACAAACAGTAATATCTCCACATTGCAAGGTGCAATTCTGAAATTTTTTGCTTTTTCCTGCTAATCCTAGCATGATAAAGAAGATTCAAAGAGAGTGAGATGCCAGCTCCTTTCATTCAGTCAGTAGCTTCAAACATTTCTGGACGTTTTTCAATGGCAAAAATCAATGAATATTGTAAATGCACAAACAGTAATAACTCCACATTGCAAGGTGCAATTCTGAAATTTTTTGCTTTTTCCTGCTAATCCTAGCATGATAAAGAAGATTCAAAGAGAGTGAGATGCCAGCTCCTTTCATTCAGTCAGTAGCTTCAAACATTTCTGGACGTTTTTCAATGGCAAAAATCAATGAATATTGTAAATGCACAAACAATAATATCTCCACATTGCAAGGTGCAATTCTGAAATTTTTTGCTTTTTCCTGCTAATCCTAGCATGATAAAGAAGATTCAAAGAGAGTGAGATGCCAGCTCCTTTCATTCAGTCAGTAGCTTCAAACATTTCTGGTATATGAATAACATGATGTTTTTCAATGGCAAAAATCAATGAATATTGTAAATGCACTAACAGTAATATCTCCACATTGCAAGGTGCAATTCTGAATTTTTTTGCTTTTTCCTGCTAATCCTAGCATGATAAAGAAGTTTCAAAGAGTGAGATGCCAGCTCCTTTCATTCAGTCAGTAGCTTCAAACATTTCTGGATGCTTTTCAATGGCAAAAATCAATGAATATTGTAAATGCACAAACAGTAATATCTCCACATTGCAGGGTGCAATTCTGAAATTTTTTGCTTTTTCCTGCTAATCCTAGCATGATAAAGAAGATTCAAAGAGAGTGAGATGCCAGCTCCTTTCATTCAGTCAGTAGATTCAAACATTTCTGGTATATGAATAACATGAAGTTTTTCAATGGCAAAAATCAATGAATATTGTAAATGCACAAACAGTAATATCTCCACATTGCAAGGTGCAATTCTGAAATTTTTTGCTTTTTCCTGCTAATCCTAGCATGATAAAGAAGATTCAAAGAGAGTGAGATGCCAGCTCCTTTCATTCAGTCAGTAGCTTCAAACATTTCTGGACGTTTTTCAATGGCAAAAATCAATGAATATTGTAAATGCACAAACAGTAATATCTCCACATTGCAAGGTGCAATTCTGAAATTTTTTGCTTTTTCCTGCTAATCCTAGCATGATAAAGAAGATTCAAAGAGAGTGAGATGCCAGCTCCTTTCATTCAGTCAGTAGCTTCAAACATTTCTGGTATATGAATAACATGATGTTTTTCAATGGCAAAAATCAATGAATATTGTAAATGCACAAACAGTAATATCTCCACATTGCAAGGTGCAATTCTGAAATTTTTTGCTTTTTCCTGCTAATCCTAGCATGATAAAGAAGATTCAAAGAGAGTGAGATGCCAGCTCCTTTCATTCAGTCAGTAGCTTCAAACATTTCTGGACGTTTTTCAATGGCAAAAATCAATGAATATTGTAAATGCACAAACAGTAATAACTCCACATTGCAAGGTGCAATTCTGAAATGTTTTGCTTTTTCCTGCTAATCCTAGCATGATAAAGAAGATTCAAAGAGAGTGAGATGCCAGCTCCTTTCATTCAGTCAGTAGCTTCAAACATTTCTGGACGTTTTTCAATGGCTAAAATCAATGAATATTGTAAATGCACAAACAATAATATCTCCACATTGCAAGGTGCAATTCTGAAATTTTTTGCTTTTTCCTGCTAATCCTAGCATGATAAAGAAGATTCAAAGAGAGTGAGATGCCAGCTCCTTTCAATCAGTCAGTAGCTTCAAACATTTCTGGTATATGAATAACATGATGTTTTTCAATGGCAAAAATCAATGAATATTGTAAATGCACTAACAGTAATATCTCCACATTGCAGGTGCAATTCTGAATTTTTTTGCTTTTTCCTGCTAATCCTAGCATGATAAAGAAGATTCAAAGAGAGTGAGATGCCAGCTCCTTTCATTCAGTCAGTAGCTTCAAACATTTCTGGATGCTTTTCAATGGCAAAAATCAATGAATATTGTAAATGCACAAACAGTAATATCTCCACATTGCAGGGTGCAATTCTGAAATTTTTTGCTTTTTCCTGCTAATCCTAGCATGATAAAGAAGATTCAAAGAGAGTGAGATGCCAGCTCCTTTCATTCAGTCAGTAGCTTCAAACATTTCTGGTATATGAATAACATGATGTTTTTCAATGGCAATAATCAATGAATATTGTAAATGCACAAACAGTAATATCTCCACATTGCAAGGTGCAATTCTGAAATTTTTTGCTTTTTCCTGCTAATCCTAGCATGATAAAGAAGATTCAAAGAGAGTGAGATGCCAGCTCCTTTCATTCAGTCAGTAGCTTCAAACATTTCTGGACGTTTTTCAATGGCAAAAATCAATGAATATTGTAAATGCACAAACAGTAATATCTCCACATTGCAAGGTGCAATTCTGAAATTTTTTGCTTTTTCCTGCTAATCCTAGCATGATAAAGAAGATTCAAAGAGAGTGAGATGCCAGCTCCTTTCATTCAGTCAGTAGCTTCAAACATTTCTGGACGTTTTTCAATGGCAAAAATCAATGAATATTGTAAATGCACAAACAGTAATATCTCCACATTGCAAGGTGCAATTCTGAAATTTTTTGCTTTTTCCTGCTAATCCTAGCATGAAAAAGAAGATTCAAAGAGAGTGAGATGCAAGCTCCTTTCATTCAGTCAGTAGCTTCAAACATTTCTGGTATATGAATAACATGATGTTTTTCAATGGCAAAAATCAATGAATATTGTAAATGCACTAACAGTAATATCTCCACATTGCAAGGTGCAATTCTGAAATTTTTTGCTTTTTCCTGCTAATCCTAGCATGATAAAGAAGATTCAAAGAGAGTGAGATGCCAGCTCCTTTCATTCAGTCAGTAGCTTCAAACATTTCTGGACGCTTTTCAATGACAAAAATCAATGAATATTGTAAATGCACAAACAGTAATATCTCCACATTGCAAGGTGCAATTCTGAAATTTTTTGCTTTTTCCTGCTAATCCTAGCATGATAAAGAAGATTCAAAGAGAGTGAGATGCCAGCTCCTTTCATTCAGTCAGTAGCTTCAAACATTTCTGGACGCTTTTCAATGGCAAAAATCAATGAATATTGTAAATGCACAAACAGTAATATCTCCACATTGCAGGGTGCAATTCTGATATTTTTTGCTTTTTCCTGCTAATCCTAGCATGATAAAGAAGATTCAAAGAGAGTGAGATGCCAGCTCCTTTCATTCAGTCAGTAGCTTTATCATGCTAAGAGGAGCAGGAAAAAGCAAAAAATTTCAGAATTGCACCTTGCAATGCGGAGAAATTACTGTTTGTGCATTTACAATATTCATTGATTTTTGCCATTGAAAAACGTCCAGAAATGATTGAAGCTACTGACTGAATGAAAGGAGCTGGCATCTCACTCTCTTTGAATCTTGTTTATCATGCTAAGAGGAGCAGGAAAAAGCAAAAAATTTCAGAATTGCACCTTGCAATGCGGAGAAATTACTGTGTGTGCATTACAATACTCATTGATTTTTGCCATTGAAAAACGTCCAGAAATGATTGAAGCTACTGACTGAACGAAAGGAGCTGGCATCTCACTCTCTTTGAATCTTCTTTATCATGCTAAGAGGAGCAGGAAAAAGCAAAAAATTTCAGAATTGCACCTTGCAATGCGGAGAAATTACTGTTTGTGCATTTACAATATTCATTGATTTTTGCCATTGAAAAACGTCCAGAAATGATTGAAGCTACTGACTGAATGAAAGGAGCTGGCATCTCACTCTCTTTGAATCTTCTTTATCATGCTAAGAGGAGCAGGAAAAAGCAAAAAATTTCAGAATTGCACCTTGCAATGCGGAGAAATTACTGTTTGTGCATTTACAATATTCATTGATTTTTGCCATTGAAAAACATCATGTTATTCATATACCAGAAATGTTTGAAGCTACTGACTGAATGAAAGGAGCTGACATCTCACTCTCTTTGAATCTTCTTTATCATGCTAAGAGGAGCAGGAAAAAGCAAAAAATTTCAGAATTGCACCTTGCAATGCGGAGAAATTACTGTTTGTGCATTTACAATATTCATTGATTTTTGCCATTGAAAAACGTCCAGAAATGATTGAAGCTACTGACTGAATGAAAGGAGCTGGCATCTCACTCTCTTTGAATCTTCTTTATCATGCTAAGAGGAGCAGGAAAAAGCAAAAAATTTCAGAATTGCACCTTGCAATGCGGAGAAATTACTGTTTGTGCATTTACAATATTCATTGATTTTTGCCATTGAAAAACATCATGTTATTCATATACCAGAAATGTTTGAAGCTACTGACTGAATGAAAGGAGCTGGCATCTCACTCTCTTTGAATCTTCTTTATCATGCTAAGAGGAGCAGGAAAAAGCAAAAAATTTCAGAATTGCACCTTGCAATGCGGAGAAATTACTGTTTGTGCATTTACAATATTCATTGATTTTTGCCATTGAAAAACATCATGTTATTCATATACCAGAAATGTTTGAAGCTACTGACTGAATGAAAGGAGCTGGCATCTCACTCTCTTTGAATCTTCTTTATCATGCTAAGAGGAGCAGGAAAAAGCAAAAAATTTCAGAATTGCACCTTGCAATGTGGAGAAATTACTGTTTGTGCATTTACAATATTCATTGATTTTTACCATTGAAAAACGTCCAGAAATGATTGAAGCTACTGACTGAATGAAAGTAGCTGGCATCTCACTCTCTTTGAATCTTCTTTATCATACTAAGAGGAGCAGGAAAAAGCAAAAAATTTCAGACTTGCACCTTGCAATGTGGAGAAATTACTGTTTGTGCATTTACAATATTCATTGATTTTTGCCATTGAAAAACATCATGTTATTCATATGCCAGAAATGTTTGAAGCTACTGACTGAATGAAAGGAGCTGGCATCTCACTCTCTTTGAATCTTCTTTATCATGCTAAGAGGAGCAGGAAAAAGCAAAAAATTTCAGAATTGCACCTTGCAATGCGGAGAAATTACTGTTTGTGCATTTACAATATTCATTGATTTTTGCCATTGAAAAACGTCCAGAAATGATTGAAGCTACTGACTGAATGAAAGGAGCTGGCATCTCACTCTATTTGAATCTTCTTTATCATGCTAAGAGGAGCAGGAAAAAGCAAAAAATTTCAGAATTGCACCTTGCAATGCGGAGAAATTACTGTTTGTGCATTTACAATATTCATTGATTTTTGCCATTGAAAAACATCATGTTATTCATATACCAGAAATGTTTGAAGCTACTGACTGAATGAAAGGAGCTGGCATCTCACTCTCTTTGAATCTTCTTTATCATGCTAAGAGGAGCAGGAAAAAGCAAAAAATTTCAGAATTGCACCTTGCAATGCGGAGAAATTACTGTTTGTGCATTTACAATATTCATTGATTTTTGCCATTGAAAAACGTCCAGAAATGATTGAAGCTACTGACTGAATGAAAGGAGCTGGCATCTCACTCTCTTTGAATCTTGTTTATCATGCTAAGAGGAGCAGGAAAAAGCAAAAAATTTCAGAATTGCACCTTGCAATGCGGAGAAATTACTGTTTGTGCATTTACAATATTCATTGATTTTTGCCATTGAAAAACATCATGTTATTCATATACCAGAAATGATTGAAGCTACTGACTGAATGAAAGGAGCTGGCATCTCACTCTCTTTGAATCTTCTTTATCATGCTAAGAGGAGCAGGAAAAAGTAAAAAATTTCAGAATTGCACCTTGCAATGCGGAGAAATTACTGTTTGTGCATTTATAATATTCAATGATTTTTGCCATTGAAAAACGTCCAGAAATGATTGAAGCTACTGACTGAACGAAAGGAGCTGGCATCTCACTCTCTTTGAATCTTCTTTATCATGCTAAGAGGAGCAGGAAAAAGCAAAAAATTTCAGAATTGCACCTTGCAATGCGGAGAAATTACTGTTTGTGCATTTACAATATTCATTGATTTTTGCCATTGAAAAACGTCCAGAAATGATTGAAGCTACTGACTGAATGAAAGGAGCTGGCATCTCACTCTCTTTGAATCTTCTTTATCATGCTAAGAGGAGCAGGAAAAAGCAAAAAATTTCAGAATTGCACCTTGCAATGCGGAGAAATTACTGTTTGTGCATTTACAATATTCATTGATTTTTGCCTTTGAAAAACATCATGTTATTCATATACCAGAAATGTTTGAAGCTACTGACTGAATGAAAGGAGCTGACATCTCACGCTCTTTGAATCTTCTTTATCATGCTAAGAGGAGCAGGAAAAAGCAAAACATTTCAGAATTGCACCTTGCAATGCGGAGAAATTACTGTTTGTGCATTTACAATATTCATTGATTTTTGCCATTGAAAAACGTCCAGAAATGATTGAAGATACTGACTGAATGAAAGGAGCTGGCATCTCACTCTCTTTGAATCTTCTTTATCATGCTAAGAGGAGCAGGAAAAAGCAAAACATTTCAGAATTGCACCTTGCAATGCGGAGAAATTACTGTTTGTGCATTTACAATATTCATTGATTTTTGCCATTGAAAAACATCATGTTATTCATATACCAGAAATGTTTGAAGCTACTGACTGAATGAAAGGAGCTGGCATCTCACTCTCTTTGAATCTTCTTTATCATGCTAAGAGGAGCAGGAAAAAGCAAAAAATTTCAGAATTGCACCTTGCAATGCGGAGAAATTACTGTTTGTGCATTTACAATATTCATTGATTTTTGCCATTGAAAAACGTCCAGAAATGATTGAAGCTACTGACTGAATGAAAGGAGCTGGCATCTCACTCTCTTTGAATCTTCTTTATCATGCTAAGAGGAGCAGGAAAAAGCAAAAAATTTCAGAATTGCACCTTGCAATGCGGAGAAATTACTGTTTGTGCATTTACAATATTCATTGATTTTTGCCATTGAAAAACATCATGTTATTCATATACCAGAAATGTTTGAAGCTACTGACTGAATGAAAGGAGCTGACATCTCACGCTCTTTGAATCTTCTTTATCATGCTAAGAGGAGCAGGAAAAAGCAAAAAATTTCAGAATTGCACCTTGCAATGCGGAGAAATTACTGTTTGTGCATTTACAATATTCATTGATTTTTGCCATTGAAAAACGTCCAGAAATGATTGAAGCTACTGACTGAATGAAAGGAGCTGGCATCTCACTCTCTTTGAATCTTCTTTATCATGCTAAGAGGAGCAGGAAAAAGCAAAAAATTTCAGAATTGCACCTTGCAATGCGGAGAAATTACTGTTTGTGCATTTACAATATTCATTGATTTTTGCCATTGAAAAACATCATGTTATTCATATACCAGAAATGTTTGAAGCTACTGACTGAATGAAAGGAGCTGGCATCTCACTCTCTTTGAATCTTCTTTATCATGCTAAGAGGAGCAGGAAAAAGCAAAAAATTTCAGAATTGCACCTTGCAATGCGGAGAAATTACTGTTTGTGCATTTACAATATTCATTGATTTTTGCCATTGAAAAACATCATGTTATTCATATACCAGAAATGTTTGAAGCTACTGACTGAATGAAAGAGCTGGCATCTCACTCTCTTTGAATCTTCTTTATCATGCTAAGAGGAGCAGGAAAAAGCAAAAAATTTCAGAATTGCACCTTGCAATGCGGAGAAATTACTGTTTGTGCATTTACAATATTCATTGATTTTTGCCATTGAAAAACGTCCAGAAATGATTGAAGCTACTGACTGAATGAAAGGAGCTGGCATCTCACTCTCTTTGAATCTTCTTTATCATGCTAAGAGGAGCAGGAAAAAGCAAAACATTTCAGAATTGCACCTTGCAATGCGGAGAAATTACTGTTTGTGCATTTACAATATTCATTGATTTTTGCCATTGAAAAACGTCCAGAAATGATTGAAGCTACTGACTGAATGAAAGGAGCTGGCATCTCACTCTCTTTGAATCTTCTTTATCATGCTAAGAGGAGCAGGAAAAAGCAAAAAATTTCAGAATTGCACCTTGCAATGCGGAGAAATTACTGTTTGTGCATTTACAATATTCATTGATTTTTGCCATTGAAAAACATCATGTTATTCATATACCAGAAATGTTTGAAGCTACTGACTGAATGAAAGGAGCTGGCATCTCACTCTCTTTGAATCTTCTTTATCATGCTAAGAGGAGCAGGAAAAAGCAAAAAATTTCAGAATTGCACCTTGCAATGCGGAGAAATTACTGTTTGTGCATTTACAATATTCATTGATTTTTGCCATTGAAAAACGTCCAGAAATGATTGAAGCTACTGACTGAATGAAAGGAGCTGGCATCTCACTCTCTTTGAATCTTGTTTATCATGCTAAGAGGAGCAGGAAAAAGCAAAAAATTTCAGAATTGCACCTTGCAATGCGGAGAAATTACTGTTTGTGCATTTACAATATTCATTGATTTTTGCCATTGAAAAACATCATGTTATTCATATACCAGAAATGATTGAAGCTACTGACTGAATGAAAGGAGCTGGCATCTCACTCTCTTTGAATCTTCTTTATCATGCTAAGAGGAGCAGGAAAAAGTAAAAAATTTCAGAATTGCACCTTGCAATGCGGAGAAATTACTGTTTGTGCATTTATAATATTCAATGATTTTTGCCATTGAAAAACGTCCAGAAATGATTGAAGCTACTGACTGAACGAAAGGAGCTGGCATCTCACTCTCTTTGAATCTTCTTTATCATGCTAAGAGGAGCAGGAAAAAGCAAAAAATTTCAGAATTGCACCTTGCAATGCGGAGAAATTACTGTTTGTGCATTTACAATATTCATTGATTTTTGCCATTGAAAAACGTCCAGAAATGATTGAAGCTACTGACTGAATGAAAGGAGCTGGCATCTCACTCTCTTTGAATCTTCTTTATCATGCTAAGAGGAGCAGGAAAAAGCAAAAAATTTCAGAATTGCACCTTGCAATGCGGAGAAATTACTGTTTGTGCATTTACAATATTCATTGATTTTTGCCATTGAAAAACATAATGTTATTCATATACCAGAAATGTTTGAAGCTACTGACTGAATGAAAGGAGCTGACATCTCACGCTCTTTGAATCTTCTTTATCATGCTAAGAGGAGCAGGAAAAAGCAAAAAATTTCAGAATTGCACCTTGCAATGCGGAGAAATTACTGTTTGTGCATTTACAATATTCATTGATTTTTGCCATTGAAAAACGTCCAGAATTGATTGAAGCTACTGACTGAATGAAAGGAGCTGGCATCTCACTCTCTTTGAATCTTCTTTATCATGCTAAGAGGAGCAGGAAAAAGCAAAAAATTTCAGAATTGCACCTTGCAATGCGGAGAAATTACTGTTTGTGCATTTACAATATTCATTGATTTTTGCCATTGAAAAACATCATGTTATTCATATACCAGAAATGTTTGAAGCTACTGACTGAATGAAAGGAGCTGGCATCTCACTCTCTTTGAATCTTCTTTATCATGCTAAGAGGAGCAGGAAAAAGCAAAAAATTTCAGAATTGCACCTTGCAATGCGGAGAAATTACTGTTTGTGCATTTACAATATTCATTGATTTTTGCCATTGAAAAACATCATGTTATTCATATACCAGAAATGTTTGAAGCTACTGACTGAATGAAAGGAGCTGGCATCTCACTCTCTTTGAATCTTCTTTATCATGCTAAGAGGAGCAGGGAAAAGCAAAAAATTTCAGAATTGCACCTTGCAATGTGGAGAAATTACTGTTTGTGCATTTACAATATTCATTGATTTTTACCATTGAAAAACGTCCAGAAATGATTGAAGCTACTGACTGAATGAAAGTAGCTGGCATCTCACTCTCTTTGAATCTTCTTTATCATGCTAAGACAAGCAGGAAAAAGCAAAAAATTTCAGACTTGCACCTTGCAATGCGGAGAAATTACTGTTTGTGCATTTACAATATTCATTGATTTTTGCCATTGAAAAACATCATGTTATTCATATACCAGAAATGTTTGAAGCTACTGACTGAATGAAAGGAGCTGGCATCTCACTCTCTTTGAATCTTCTTTATCATGCTAAGAGGAGCAGGAAAAAGCAAAAAATTTCAGAATTGCACCTTGCAATGCGGAGAAATTACTGTTTGTGCATTTACAATATTCATTGATTTTTGCCATTGAAAAACGTCCTGAAATGATTGAAGCTACTGACTGAATGAAAGGAGCTGGCATCTCACTCTCTTTGAATCTTCTTTATCATGCTAAGAGGAGCAGGAAAAAGCAAAAAATTTCAGAATTGCACCTTGCAATGCGGAGAAATTACTGTTTGTGCATTTACAATATTCATTGATTTTTGCCATTGAAAAACGTCCAGAAATTATTGAAGCTACTGACTGAATGAAAGGAGCTGGCATATCACTCTCTTTGAATCTTCTTTATCATGCTAAGAGGAGCAGGAAAAAGCAAAAAATTTCAGATATGCACCTTGCAATGCGGAGAAATTACTGTTTGTGCATTTACAATATTCATTGATTTTTGCCATTGAAAAACATGTTATTCATATACCAGAAATGTTTGAAGCTACTGACTGAATGAAAGGAGCTGGCACCTCACTCTCTTTGAATCTTCTTTATCATGCTAAGAGGAGCAGGAAAAAGCAAAAAATTTCAGAATTGCACCTTGCAATGTGGAGAAATTACTGTTTGTGCATTTATAATATTCATTGATTTTTACCATTGAAAAACGTCCAGAAATGATTGAAGCTACTGACTGAATGAAAGTAGCTGGCATCTCACTCTCTTTGAATCTTCTTTATCATGCTAAGACGAGCAGGAAAAAGCAAAAAATTTCAGACTTGCACCTTGCAATGCGGAGAAATTACTGTTTGTGCATTTACAATATTCATTGATTTTTGCCATTGAAAAACATCATGTTATTCATATACCAGAAATGTTTGAAGCTACTGACTGAATGAAAGGAGCTGACATCTCACTCTCTTTGAATCTTCTTTATCATGCTAAGAGGAGCAGGAAAAAGCAAAAAATTTCAGAATTGCACCTTGCAATGCGGAGAAATTACTATTTGTGCATTTACAATATTCATTGATTTTTGCCATTGAAAAACGTCCAGAAATGATTGAAGCTACTGACTGAATGAAAGGAGCTGGCATCTCACTCTCTTTGAATCTTCTTTATCATGCTAAGAGGAGCAGGAAAAAGCAAAAAATTTCAAAATTGCACCTTGCAATGCGGAGAAATTACTGTTTGTGCATTTACAATATTCATTGATTTTTGCCATTGAAAAACGTCCAGAAATGATTGAAGCTACTGACTGAATGAAAGGAGCTGGCATATCACTCTCTTTGAATCTTCTTTATCATGCTAAGAGGAGCAGGAAAAAGCAAAAAATTTCAGAATTGCACCTTGCAATGCGGAGAAATTACTGTTTGTGCATTTACAATATTCATTGATTTTTGCCATTGAAAAACATGTTATTCATATACCAGAAATGTTTGAAGCTACTGACTGAATGAAAGGAGCTGGCACCTCACTCTCTTTGAATCTTCTTTATCATGCTAAGAGGAGCGGGAAAAAGCAAAAAATTTCAGAATTGCACCTTGCAATGCGGAGAAATTACTGTTTGTGCATTTACAATATTCATTGATTTGTGCCATTGAAGAACGTCCAGAAATGATTGAAGGTACTGACTGAATGAAAGGAGCTGGCATCTCACTCTCTTTGAATCTTCTTTATCATGCTAAGAGGAGCAGGAAAAAGCAAAAAATTTCAGAATTGCACCTTGCAATGCGGAGAAATTACTGTTTGTGCATTTACAAAATTCATTGATTTTTGCCATTGAAAAACGTCCAGAAATGATTGAAGCTACTGACTGAATGAAAGGAGCTGGCATCTCACTCTCTTTGAATCTTCTTTATCATGCTAAGAGGAGCAGGAAAAAGCAAAAAATTTCAGAATTGCACCTTGCAATGCGGAGAAATTACAGTTTGTGCATTTACAATATTCATTGATTTTTGCCATTGAGAAACGTCCAGAAATGATTGAAGCTACTGACTGAATGAAAGGAGCTGGCATCTCACTCTCTTTGAATCTTTATCATGCTAAGAGGAGCAGGAAAAAGCAAAAAATTTCAGAATTGCACCTTGCAATGCGGAGAAATTACTGTTTGTGCATTTACAATATTCATTGATTTTTGCCATTGAAAAACATCATGTTATTCATATACCAGAAATGTTTGAAGCTACTGACTGAATGAAAGGAGCTGGCATCTCACTCTCTTTGAATCTTCTTTATCATGCTAAGAGGAGCAGGAAAAAGCAAAAAATTTCAGAATTGCACCTTGCAATGTGGAGAAATTACTGTTTGTGCATTTACAATATTCATTGATTTTTACCATTGAAAAACGTCCAGAAATGATTGAAGCTACTGACTGAATGAAAGTAGCTGGCATCTCACTCTCTTTGAATCTTCTTTATCATGCTAAGAGGAGCAGGAAAAAGCAAAAAATTTCAGACTTGCACCTTGCAATGCGGAGAAATTACTGTTTGTGCATTTACAATATTCATTGATTTTTGCCATTGAAAAACATCATGTTATTGATATACCAGAAATGTTTGAAGCTACTGACTGAATGAAAGGAGCTGGCATCTCACTCTCTTTGAATCTTCTTTATCATGCTAAGAGGAGCAGGAAAAAGCAAAAAATTTCAGAATTGCACCTTGCAATGCGGAGAAATTACTGTTTGTGCATTTACAATATTCATTGATTTTTTCCATTGAAAAACATCATGTTATTCATATACCAGAAATGTTTGAAGCTACTGACTGAATGAAAGGAGCTGGCATCTCAATCTCTTTGAATCTTCTTTATCATGCTAAGAGGAGCAGGAAAAAGCAAAAAACTTCAGAATTGCACCTTGCAATGTGGAGAAATTACTGTTTGTGCATTTACAATATTCATTGATTTTTACCATTGAAAAACGTCCAGAAATGATTGAAGCTACTGACTGAATGAAAGTAGCTGGCATCTCACTCTCTTTGAATCTTCTTTATCATGCTAAGAGGAGCAGGAAAAAGCAAAAAATTTCAGACTTGCACCTTGCAATGCGGAGAAATTACTGTTTGTGCATTTACAATATTCATTGATTTTTGCCATTGAAAAACATCATGTTATTCATATACCAGAAATGTTTGAAGCTACTGACTGAATGAAAGGAGCTGGCATCTCACTCTCTTTGAATCTTCTTTATCATGCTAAGAGGAGCAGGAAAAAGCAAAAAATTTCAGAATTGCACCTTGCAATGCGGAGAAATTACTGTTTGTGCATTTACAATATTCATTGATTTTTGCCATTGAAAAACGTCCAGAAATGATTGAAGCTACTGACTGAATGAAAGGAGCTGGCATCTCACTCTCTTTGAATCATGCTAAGAGGAGCAGGAAAAAGCAAAAAATTTCAGAATTGCACCTTGCAATGCGGAGAAATTACTGTTTGTGCATTTACAATATTCATTGATTTTTGCCATTGAAAAACATCATGTTATTCATATACCAGAAATGTTTGAAGCTACTGACTGAATGAAAGGAGCTGGCATCTCACTCTCTTTGAATCTTCTTTATCATGCTAAGAGGAGCAGGAAAAAGCAAAAAATTTTAGAATTGCACCTTGCAATGTGGAGAAATTACTGTTTGTGCATTTACAATATTCATTGATTTTTACCATTGAAAAACGTCCAGAAATGATTGAAGCTACTGACTGAATGAAAGTAGCTGGCATCTCACTCTCTTTGAATCTTCTTTATCATGCTAAGAGGAGCAGGAAAAAGCAAAAAATTTCAGACTTGCACCTTGCAATGCGGAGAAATTACTGTTTGTGCATTTACAATATTCATTGATTTTTGCCATTGAAAAACATCATGTTATTCATATACCAGAAATGTTTGAAGCTACTGACTGAATGAAAGGAGCTGGCATCTCACTCTCTTTGAATCTTCTTTATCATGCTAAGAGGAGCAGGAAAAAGCAAAAAATTTCAGAATTGCACCTTGCAATGCGGAGAAATTACTGTTTGTGCATTTACAATATTCATTGATTTTTGCCATTGAAAAACATGTTATTCATATACCAGAAATGTTTGAAGCTACTGACTGAATGAAAGGAGCTGGCACCTCAATCTCTTTGAATCTTCTTTATCATGCTAAGAGGAGCGGGAAAAAGCAAAAAATTTCAGAATTGCACCTTGCAATGCGGAGAAATTACTGTTTGTGCATTTACAATATTCATTGATTTTTGCCATTGAAAAACGTCCAGAAATGATTGAAGGTACTGACTGAATGAAAGGAGCTGGCATCTCACTCTCTTTGAATCTTCTTTATCATGCTAAGAGGAGCAGGAAAAAGCAAAAAATTTCAGAATTGCACCTTGCAATGCGGAGAAATTACTGTTTGTGCATTTACAATATTCATTGATTTTTGCCATTGAAAAACGTCCAGAAATGATTGAAGCTACTGACTGAATGAAAGGAGCTGGCATCTCACTCTCTTTGAATCTTCTTTATCATGCTAAGAGGAGCAGGAAAAAGCAAAAAATTTCAGAATTGCACCTTGCAATGCGGAGAAATTACTGTTTGTGCATTTACAATATTCATTGATTTTTGCCATTGAAAAACATCCAGAAATGATTGAAGCTACTGACTGAATGAAAGGAGCTGGCATCTCACTCTCTTTGAATCTTCTTTATCATGCTAAGAGGAGCAGGAAAAAGCAAAAAATTTCAGAATTGCACCTTGCAATGCGGAGAAATTACTGTTTGTGCATTTACAATATTCATTGATTTTTGCCATTGAAAAACATCATGTTATTCATATACCAGAAATGTTTGAAGCTACTGACTGAATGAAAGGAGCTGGCATCTCACTCTCTTTGAATCTTCTTTATCATGCTAAGAGGAGCAGGAAAAAGCAAAAAATTTCAGAATTGCACCTTGCAATGTGGAGAAATTACTGTTTGTGCATTTACAATATTCATTGATTTTTACCATTGAAAAACGTCCAGAAATGATTGAAGCTACTGACTGAATGAAAGTAGCTGGCATCTCACTCTCTTTGAATCTTCTTTATCATGCTAAGAGGAGCAGGAAAAAGCAAAAAATTTCAGACTTGCACCTTGCAATGCGGAGAAATTACTGTTTGTGCATTTACAATATTCATTGATTTTTGCCATTGAAAAACATCATGTTATTCATATACCAGAAATGTTTGAAGCTACTGACTGAATGAAAGGAGCTGGCATCTCACTCTCTTTGAATCTTCTTTATCATGCTAAGAGGAGCAGGAAAAAGCAAAACATTTCAGAATTGCACCTTGCAATGCGGAGAAATTACTGTTTGTGCATTTACAATATTCATTGATTTTTGCCATTGAAAAACATAATGTTATTCATATACCAGAAATGTTTGAAGCTACTGACTGAATGAAAGGAGCTGGCATCTCAATCTCTTTGAATCTTCTTTATCATGCTAAGAGGAGCATGAAAAAGCAAAAAATTTCAGAATTGCACCTTGCAATGTGGAGAAATTACTGTTTGTGCATTTACAATATTCATTGATTTTTACCATTGAAAAACGTCCAGAAATGATTGAAGCTACTGACTGAATGAAAGTAGCTGGCATCTCACTCTCTTTGAATCTTCTTTATCATGCTAAGAGGAGCAGGAAAAAGCAAAAAATTTCAGACTTGCACCTTGCAATGCGGAGAAATTACTGTTTGTGCATTTACAATATTCATTGATTTTTGCCATTGAAAAACATGTTATTCATATACCAGAAATGTTTGAAGCTCCTGACTGAATGAAAGGAGCTGGCACCTCACTCTCTTTGAATCTTCTTTATCATGCTAAGAGGAGCAGGAAAAAGCAAAAAATTTCAGAATTGCACCTTGCAATGCGGAGAAATTACTGTTTGTGCATTTACAATATTCATTGATTTTTGCCATTGAAAAACGTCCAGAAATGATTGAAGCTACTGACTGAATGAAAGGAGCTGGCATCTCACTCTCTTTGAATCTTCTTTATCATGCTAAGAGGAGCAGGAAAAAGCAAAAAATTTCAGAATTGCACCTTGCAATGCGGAGAAATTACTGTTTGTGCATTTACAATATTCATTGATTTTTGCCATTGAAAAATGTCCAGAAATGATTGAAGCTACTGACTGAATGAAAGGAGCTGGCATCTCACTCTCTTTGAATCTTCTTTATCATGCTAAGAGGAGCAGGAAAAAGCAAAAAATTTCAGAATTGCGCCTTGCAATGCGGAGAAATTACTGTTTGTGCATTTACAAAATTCATTGATTTTTGCCATTGAAAAACATCATGTTATTCATATACCAGAAATGATTGAAGCTACTGACTGAAGGAAAGGAGCTGGCATCTCACTCTCTTTGAATCTTCTTTATCATGCTAAGAGGAGCAGGAAAAAGCAAAAAATTTCAGAATTGCACCTTGCAATGCGGAGAAATTACAGTTTGTGCATTTACAATATTCATTGATTTTTGCCATTGAAAAACGTCCAGAAATGATTGAAGCTACTGACTGAATGAAAGGAGCTGGCATCTCACTCTCTTTGAATCTTCTTTATCATGCTAAGAGGAGCAGGAAAAAGCAAAAAATTTCAGAATTGCACCTTGCAATGCGGAGAAATTACTGTTTGTGCATTTACAATATTCGTTGATTTTTGCCATTGAAAAACGTCCAGAAATGATTGAAGCTACTGACTGAATGAAAGGAGCTGGCATCTCACTCTCTTTGAATCTTCTTTATCATGCTAAGAGGAGCAGGAAAAAGCAAAAAATTTCAGAATTGCACCTTGCAATGCGGAGAAATTACTGTTTGTGCATTTACAATATTCATTGATTTTTGCCATTGAAAAACATCATGTTATTCATATACCAGAAATGTTTGAAGCTACTGACTGAATGAAAGGAGCTGGCATCTCACTCTCTTTGAATCTTCTTTATCATGCTAAGAGGAGCAGGAAAAAGCAAAAAATTTCAGAATTGCACCTTGCAATGCGGAGAAATTACTGTTTGTGCATTTACAATATTCATTGATTTTTGCCATTGAAAAACGTCCAGAAATGATTGAAGGTACTGACTGAATGAAAGGAGCTGGCATCTCACTCTCTTTGAATCTTCTTTATCATGCTAAGAGGAGCAGGAAAAAGCAAAAAATTTCAGAATTGCAACTTGCAATGCGGAGAAATTACTGTTTGTGCATTTACAATATTCATTGATTTTTGCCATTGAAAAACGTCCAGAAATGATTGAAGCTACTGACTGAATGAAAGGAGCTGGCATCTCACTCTCTTTGAATCTTCTTTATCATGCTAAGTGGAGCAGGAAAAAGCAAAAAATTTCAGAATTGCACCTTGCAATGTGGAGAAATTACAGTTTGTGCATTTACAATATTCATTGATTTTTGCCATTGAAAAACGTCCAGAAATGATTGAAGCTACTGACTGAATGAAAGGAGCTGGCATCTCACTCTCTTTGAATCTTCTTTATCATGCTAAGAGGAGCAGGAAAAAGCAAAAAATTTCAGAATTGCACCTTGCAATGCGGAGAAATTACTGTTTGTGCATTTACAATATTCGTTGATTTTTGCCATTGAAAAACGTCCAGAAATGATTGAAGCTACTGACTGAATGAAAGGAGCTGGCATCTCACTCTCTTTGAATCTTCTTTATCATGCTAAGAGGAGCAGGAAAAAGCAAAAAATTTCAGAATTGCACCTTGCAATGCGGAGAAATTACAGTTTGTGCATTTACAATATTCATTGATTTTTGCCATTGAAAAATGTCCAGAAATGATTGAAGCTACTGACTGAATGAAAGGAGCTGGCATCTCACTCTCTTTGAATCTTCTTTATCATGCTAAGAGGAGCAGGAAAAAGCAAAAAATTTCAGAATTGCACCTTGCAATGCGGAGAATTTACTGTTTGTGCATTTACAATATTCATTGATTTTTGCCATTGAAAAACATGTTATTCATATACCAGAAATGTTTGAAGCTCCTGACTGAATGAAAGGAGCTGGCACCTCACTCTCTTTGAATCTTCTTTATCATGCTAAGAGGAGCAGGAAAAAGCAAAAAATTTCAGAATTGCACCTTGCAATGCGGAGAAATTACTGTTTGTGCATTTACAATATTCATTGATTTTTGCCATTGAAAAACGTCCAGAAATGATTGAAGCTACTGACTGAATGAAAGGAGCTGGCATCTCACTCTCTTTGAATCTTCTTTATCATGCTAAGAGGAGCAGGAAAAAGCAAAAAATTTCAGAATTGCACCTTGCAATGCGGAGAAATTACTGTTTGTACATTTACAATATTCATTGATTTTTGCCATTGAAAAATGTCCAGAAATGATTGAAGCTACTGACTGAATGAAAGGAGCTGGCATCTCACTCTCTTTGAATCTTCTTTATCATGCTAAGAGGAGCAGGAAAAAGCAAAAAATTTCAGAATTGCGCCTTGCAATGCGGAGAAATTACTGTTTGTGCATTTACAAAATTCATTGATTTTTGCCATTGAAAAACATCATGTTATTCATATACCAGAAATGATTGAAGCTACTGACTGAAGGAAAGGAGCTGGCATCTCACTCTCTTTGAATCTTCTTTATCATGCTAAGAGGAGCAGGAAAAAGCAAAAAATTTCAGAATTGCACCTTGCAATGCGGAGAATTTACAGTTTGTGCATTTACAATATTCATTGATTTTTGCCATTGAAAAACGTCCAGAAATGATTGAAGCTACTGACTGAATGAAAGGAGCTGGCATCTCACTCTCTTTGAATCTTCTTTATCATGCTAAGAGGAGCAGGAAAAAGCAAAAAATTTCAGAATTGCACCTTGCAATGCGGAGAAATTACAGTTTGTGCATTTACAATATTCATTGATTTTTGCCATTGAAAAACGTCCAGAAATGATTAAAGCTACTGACTGAATGAAAGGAGCTGGCATCTCACTCTCTTTGAATCTTCTTTATCATGCTAAGAGGAGCAGGAAAAAGCAAAAAATTTCAGAATTGCACCTTGCAATGCGGAGAAATTACTGTTTGTGAATTTACAATATTCGTTGATTTTTGCCATTGAAAAACGTCCAGAAATGATTGAAGCTACTGACTGAATGAAAGGAGCTGGCATCTCACTCTCTTTGAATCTTCTTTATCATGCTAAGAGGAGCAGGAAAAAGCAAAAAATTTCAGAATTGCACCTTGCAATGCGGAGAAATTACTGTTTGTGAATTTACAATATTCGTTGATTTTTGCCATTGAAAAACGTCCAGAAATGATTGAAGCTACTGACTGAATGAAAGGAGCTGGCATCTCACTCTCTTTGAATCTTCTTTATCATGCTAAGAGGAGCAGGAAAAAGCAAAAAATTTCAGAATTGCACCTTGCAATGTGGAGAAATTACAGTTTGTGCATTTACAATATTCATTGATTTTTGCCATTGAAAAACGTCCAGAAATGATTGAAGCTACTGACTGAATGAAAGGAGCTGGCATCTCACTCTCTTTGAATCTTCTTTATCATGCTAAGAGGAGCAGGAAAAAGCAAAAAATTTCAGAATTGCACCTTGCAATGCGGAGAAATTACTGTTTGTGCATTTACAATATTCGTTGATTTTTGCCATTGAAAAACGTCCAGAAATGATTGAAGCTACTGACTGAATGAAAGGAGCTGGCATCTCACTCTCTTTGAATCTTCTTTATCATGCTAAGAGGAGCAGGAAAAAGCAAAAAATTTCAGAATTGCACCTTGCAATGCGGAGAAATTACAGTTTGTGCATTTACAATATTCATTGATTTTTGCCATTGAAAAATGTCCAGAAATGATTGAAGCTACTGACTGAATGAAAGGAGCTGGCATCTCACTCTCTTTGAATCTTCTTTATCATGCTAAGAGGAGCAGGAAAAAGCAAAAAATTTCAGAATTGCACCTTGCAATGCGGAGAATTTACTGTTTGTGCATTTACAATATTCATTGATTTTTGCCATTGAAAAACATGTTATTCATATACCAGAAATGTTTGAAGCTCCTGACTGAATGAAAGGAGCTGGCACCTCACTCTCTTTGAATCTTCTTTATCATGCTAAGAGGAGCAGGAAAAAGCAAAAAATTTCAGAATTGCACCTTGCAATGCGGAGAAATTACTGTTTGTGCATTTACAATATTCATTGATTTTTGCCATTGAAAAACGTCCAGAAATGATTGAAGCTACTGACTGAATGAAAGGAGCTGGCATCTCACTCTCTTTGAATCTTCTTTATCATGCTAAGAGGAGCAGGAAAAAGCAAAAAATTTCAGAATTGCACCTTGCAATGCGGAGAAATTACTGTTTGTACATTTACAATATTCATTGATTTTTGCCATTGAAAAATGTCCAGAAATGATTGAAGCTACTGACTGAATGAAAGGAGCTGGCATCTCACTCTCTTTGAATCTTCTTTATCATGCTAAGAGGAGCAGGAAAAAGCAAAAAATTTCAGAATTGCGCCTTGCAATGCGGAGAAATTACTGTTTGTGCATTTACAAAATTCATTGATTTTTGCCATTGAAAAACATCATGTTATTCATATACCAGAAATGATTGAAGCTACTGACTGAAGGAAAGGAGCTGGCATCTCACTCTCTTTGAATCTTCTTTATCATGCTAAGAGGAGCAGGAAAAAGCAAAAAATTTCAGAATTGCACCTTGCAATGCGGAGAATTTACAGTTTGTGCATTTACAATATTCATTGATTTTTGCCATTGAAAAACGTCCAGAAATGATTGAAGCTACTGACTGAATGAAAGGAGCTGGCATCTCACTCTCTTTGAATCTTCTTTATCATGCTAAGAGGAGCAGGAAAAAGCAAAAAATTTCAGAATTGCACCTTGCAATGCGGAGAAATTACAGTTTGTGCATTTACAATATTCATTGATTTTTGCCATTGAAAAACGTCCAGAAATGATTAAAGCTACTGACTGAATGAAAGGAGCTGGCATCTCACTCTCTTTGAATCTTCTTTATCATGCTAAGAGGAGCAGGAAAAAGCAAAAAATTTCAGAATTGCACCTTGCAATGCGGAGAAATTACTGTTTGTGAATTTACAATATTCGTTGATTTTTGCCATTGAAAAACGTCCAGAAATGATTGAAGCTACTGACTGAATGAAAGGAGCTGGCATCTCACTCTCTTTGAATCTTCTTTATCATGCTAAGAGGAGCAGGAAAAAGCAAAAAATTTCAGAATTGCACCTTGCAATGCGGAGAAATTACAGTTTGTGCATTTACAATATTCATTGATTTTTGCCATTGAAAAACGTCCAGAAATGATTGAAGCTACTGACTGAATGAAAGGAGCTGGCATCTCACTCTCTTTGAATCTTCTTTACCATGCTAAGAGGAGCAGGAAAAAGGAAAAAATTTCAGAATTGCACCTTGCAATGCGGAGAAATTACTGTTTGTGCATTTACAATATTCATTGATTTTTGCCATTGAAAAACATGTTATTCATATACCAGAAATGTTTGAAGCTCCTGACTGAATGAAAGGAGCTGGCACCTCACTCTCTTTGAATCTTCTTTATCATGCTAAGAGGAGCAGGAAAAAGCAAAAAATTTCAGAATTGCACCTTGCAATGCGGAGAAATTACTGTTTGTGCATTTACAATATTCATTGATTTTTGCCATTGAAAAACGTCCAGAAATGATTGTAGCTACTGACTGAATGAAAGGAGCTGGCATCTCACTCTCCTTGAATCTTCTTTATCATGCTAAGAGGAGCAGGAAAAAGCAAAAAATTTCAGAATTGCACCTTGCAATGCGGAGAAATTACTGTTTGTGCATTTACAATATTCATTGATTTTTGCCATTGAAAAATGTCTAGAAATGATTGAAGCTACTGACTGAATGAAAGGAGCTGGCATCTCACTCTCTTTGAATCTTCTTTATCATGCTAAGAGGAGCAGGAAAAAGCAAAAAATTTCAGAATTGCACCTTGCAATGCGGAGAAATTACTGTTTGTGCATTTACAATATTCGTTGATTTTTGCCATTGAAAAACGTCCAGAAATGATTGAAGCTACTGACTGAATGAAAGGAGCTGGCATCTCACTCTCTTTGAATCTTCTTTATCATGCTAAGAGGAGCAGGAAAAAGCAAAAAATTTCAGAATTGCACCTTGCAATGCGGAGAATTTACTGTTTGTGCATTTACAATATTCATTGATTTTTGCCATTGAAAAACATGTTATTCATATACCAGAAATGTTTGAAGCTCCTGACTGAATGAAAGGAGCTGGCACCTCACTCTCTTTGAATCTTCTTTATCATGCTAAGAGGAGCAGGAAAAAGCAAAAAATTTCAGAATTGCACCTTGCAATGCGGAGAAATTACTGTTTGTGCATTTACAATATTCATTGATTTTTGCCATTGAAAAACGTCCAGAAATGATTGAAGCTACTGACTGAATGAAAGGAGCTGGCATCTCACTCTCTTTGAATCTTCTTTATCATGCTAAGAGGAGCAGGAAAAAGCAAAAAATTTCAGAATTGCACCTTGCAATGCGGAGAAATTACTGTTTGTGCATTTACAATATTCATTGATTTTTGCCATTGAAAAATGTCCAGAAATGATTGAAGCTACTGACTGAATGAAAGGAGCTGGCATCTCACTCTCTTTGAATCTTCTTTATCATGCTAAGAGGAGCAGGAAAAAGCAAAAAATTTCAGAATTGCGCCTTGCAATGCGGAGAAATTACTGTTTGTGCATTTACAAAATTCATTGATTTTTGCCATTGAAAAACATCATGTTATTCATATACCAGAAATGATTGAAGCTACTGACTGAAGGAAAGGAGCTGGCATCTCACTCTCTTTGAATCTTCTTTATCATGCTAAGAGGAGCAGGAAAAAGCAAAAAATTTCAGAATTGCACCTTGCAATGCGGAGAATTTACTGTTTGTGCATTTACAATATTCATTGATTTTTGCCATTGAAAAACGTCCAGAAATGATTGAAGCTACTGACTGAATGAAAGGAGCTGGCATCTCACTCTCTTTGAATCTTCTTTATCATGCTAAGAGGAGCAGGAAAAAGCAAAAAATTTCAGAATTGCACCTTGCAATGCGGAGAAATTGCAGTTTGTGCATTTACAATATTCATTGATTTTTGCCATTGAAAAACGTCCAGAAATGATTGAAGCTACTGACTGAATGAAAGGAGCTGGCATCTCACTCTCTTTGAATCTTCTTTATCATGCTAAGAGGAGCAGGAAAAAGCAAAAAATTTCAGAATTGCACCTTGCAATGCGGAGAAATTACTGTTTGTGCATTTACAATATTCGTTGATTTTTGCCATTGAAAAACGTCCAGAAATGATTGAAGCTACTGACTGAATGAAAGGAGCTGGCATCTCACTCTCTTTGAATCTTCTTTATCATGCTAAGAGGAGCAGGAAAAAGCAAAAAATTTCAGAATTGCACCTTGCAATGCGGAGAAATTACTGTTTGTGCATTTACAATATTCATTGATTTTTGCCATTGAAAAACATCATGTTATTCATATACCAGAAATGATTGAAGCTACTGACTGAAGGAAAGGAGCTGGCATCTCACTCTCTTTGAATCTTCTTTATCATGCTAAGAGGAGCAGGAAAAAGCAAAAAATTTCAGAATTGCACCTTGCAATGCGGAGAAATTACTGTTTGTGCATTTACAATATTCATTGATTTTTGCCATTGAAAAATGTCCAGAAATGATTGAAGCTACTGACTGAATGAAAGGAGCTGGCATCTCACTCTCTTTGAATCTTCTTTATCATGCTAAGAGGAGCAGGAAAAAGCAAAAAATTTCAGAATTGCGCCTTGCAATGCGGAGAAATTACTGTTTGTGCATTTACAAAATTCATTGATTTTTGCCATTGAAAAACATCATGTTATTCATATACCAGAAATGATTGAAGCTACTGACTGAAGGAAAGGAGCTGGCATCTCACTCTCTTTGAATCTTCTTTATCATGCTAAGAGGAGCAGGAAAAAGCAAAAAATTTCAGAATTGCACCTTGCAATGCGGAGAATTTACTGTTTGTGCATTTACAATATTCATTGATTTTTGCCATTGAAAAACGTCCAGAAATGATTGAAGCTACTGACTGAATGAAAGGAGCTGGCATCTCACTCTCTTTGAATCTTCTTTATCATGCTAAGAGGAGCAGGAAAAAGCAAAAAATTTCAGAATTGCACCTTGCAATGCGGAGAAATTACAGTTTGTGCATTTACAATATTCATTGATTTTTGCCATTGAAAAACGTCCAGAAATGATTGAAGCTACTGACTGAATGAAAGGAGCTGGCATCTCACTCTCTTTGAATCTTCTTTATCATGCTAAGAGGAGCAGGAAAAAGCAAAAAATTTCAGAATTGCACCTTGCAATGCGGAGAAATTACTGTTTGTGCATTTACAATATTCGTTGATTTTTGCCATTGAAAAACGTCCAGAAATGATTGAAGCTACTTACTGAATGAAAGGAGCTGGCATCTCACTCTCTTTGAATCTTCTTTATCATGCTAAGAGGAGCAGGAAAAAGCAAAAAATTTCAGAATTGCACCTTGCAATGCGGAGAAATTACTGTTTGTGCATTTACAATATTCATTGATTTTTGCCATTGAAAAACATCATGTTATTCATATACCAGAAATGTTTGAAGCTACTGACTGAATGAAAGGAGCTGGCATCTCACTCTCTTTGAATCTTCTTTATCATGCTAAGAGGAGCAGGAAAAAGCAAAAAATTTCAGAATTGCACCTTGCAATGCGGAGAAATTACTGTTTGTGCATTTACAATATTCATTGATTTTTGCCATTGAAAAACGTCCAGAAATGATTGAAGGTACTGACTGAATGAAAGGAGCTGGCATCTCACTCTCTTTGAATCTTCTTTATCATGCTAAGAGGAGCAGGAAAAAGCAAAAAATTTCAGAATTGCAACTTGCAATGCGGAGAAATTACTGTTTGTGCATTTACAATATTCATTGATTTTTGCCATTGAAAAACGTCCAGAAATGATTGAAGCTACTGACTGAATGAAAGGAGCTGGCATCTCACTCTCTTTGAATCTTCTTTATCATGCGAAGTGGAGCAGGAAAAAGCAAAAAATTTCAGAATTGCACCTTGCAATGCGGAGAAATTACAGTTTGTGCATTTACAATATTCATTGATTTTTGCCATTGAAAAACGTCCAGAAATGATTGAAGCTACTGACTGAATGAAAGGAGCTGGCATCTCACTCTCTTTGAATCTTCTTTATCATGCTAAGAGGAGCAGGAAAAAGCAAAAAATTTCAGAATTGCACCTTGCAATGCGGAGAAATTACTGTTTGTGCATTTACAATATTCGTTGATTTTTGCCATTGAAAAACGTCCAGAAATGATTGAAGCTACTGACTGAATGAAAGGAGCTGGCATCTCACTCTCTTTGAATCTTCTTTATCATGCTAAGAGGAGCAGGAAAAAGCAAAAAATTTCAGAATTGCACCTTGCAATGCGGAGAAATTACAGTTTGTGCATTTACAATATTCATTGATTTTTGCCATTGAAAAACGTCCAGAAATGATTGAAGCTACTGACTGAATGAAAGGAGCTGGCATCTCACTCTCTTTGAATCTTCTTTATCATGCTAAGAGGAGCAGGAAAAAGCAAAAAATTCCAGAATTGCACCTTGCAATGCGGAGAATTTACTGTTTGTGCATTTACAATATTCATTGATTTTTGCCATTGAAAAACATGTTATTCATATACCAGAAATGTTTGAAGCTCCTGACTGAATGAAAGGAGCTGGCACCTCACTCTCTTTGAATCTTCTTTATCATGCTAAGAGGAGCAGGAAAAAGCAAAAAATTTCAGAATTGCACCTTGCAATGCGGAGAAATTACTGTTTGTGCATTTACAATATTCATTGATTTTTGCCATTGAAAAACGTCCAGAAATGATTGAAGCTACTGACTGAATGAAAGGAGCTGGCATCTCACTCTCTTTGAATCTTCTTTATCATGCTAAGAGGAGCAGGAAAAAGCAAAAAATTTCAGAATTGCACCTTGCAATGCGGAGAAATTACTGTTTGTACATTTACAATATTCATTGATTTTTGCCATTGAAAAATGTCCAGAAATGATTGAAGCTACTGACTGAATGAAAGGAGCTGGCATCTCACTCTCTTTGAATCTTCTTTATCATGCTAAGAGGAGCAGGAAAAAGCAAAAAATTTCAGAATTGCGCCTTGCAATGCGGAGAAATTACTGTTTGTGCATTTACAAAATTCATTGATTTTTGCCATTGAAAAACATCATGTTATTCATATACCAGAAATGATTGAAGCTACTGACTGAAGGAAAGGAGCTGGCATCTCACTCTCTTTGAATCTTCTTTATCATGCTAAGAGGAGCAGGAAAAAGCAAAAAATTTCAGAATTGCACCTTGCAATGCGGAGAATTTACTGTTTGTGCATTTACAATATTCATTGATTTTTGCCATTGAAAAACGTCCAGAAATGATTGAAGCTACTGACTGAATGAAAGGAGCTGGCATCTCACTCTCTTTGAATCTTCTTTATCATGCTAAGAGGAGCAGGAAAAAGCAAAAAATTTCAGAATTGCACCTTGCAATGCGGAGAAATTACAGTTTGTGCATTTACAATATTCATTGATTTTTGCCATTGAAAAACGTCCAGAAATGATTGAAGCTACTGACTGAATGAAAGGAGCTGGCATCTCACTCTCTTTGAATCTTCTTTATCATGCTAAGAGGAGCAGGAAAAAGCAAAAAATTTCAGAATTGCACCTTGCAATGCGGAGAAATTACTGTTTGTGAATTTACAATATTCGTTGATTTTTGCCATTGAAAAACGTCCAGAAATGATTGAAGCTACTGACTGAATGAAAGGAGCTGGCATCTCACTCTCTTTGAATCTTCTTTATCATGCTAAGAGGAGCAGGAAAAAGCAAAAAATTTCAGAATTGCACCTTGCAATGCGGAGAAATTACAGTTTGTGCATTTACAATATTCATTGATTTTTGCCATTGAAAAACGTCCAGAAATGATTGAAGCTACTGACTGAATGAAAGGAGCTGGCATCTCACTCTCTTTGAATCTTCTTTATCATGCTAAGAGGAGCAGGAAAAAGCAAAAAATTTCAGAATTGCACCTTGCAATGCGGAGAAATTACTGTTTGTGCATTTACAATATTCATTGATTTTTGCCATTGAAAAACATGTTATTCATATACCAGAAATGTTTGAAGCTCCTGACTGAATGAAAGGAGCTGGCACCTCACTCTCTTTGAATCTTCTTTATCATGCTAAGAGGAGCAGGAAAAAGCAAAAAATTTCAGAATTGCACCTTGCAATGCGGAGAAATTACTGTTTGTGCATTTACAATATTCATTGATTTTTGCCATTGAAAAACGTCCAGAAATGATTGTAGCTACTGACTGAATGAAAGGAGCTGGCATCTCACTCTCCTTGAATCTTCTTTATCATGCTAAGAGGAGCAGGAAAAAGCAAAAAATTTCAGAATTGCACCTTGCAATGCGGAGAAATTACTGTTTGTGCATTTACAATATTCATTGATTTTTGCCATTGAAAAATGTCCAGAAATGATTGAAGCTACTGACTGAATGAAAGGAGCTGGCATCTCACTCTCTTTGAATCTTCTTTATCATGCTAAGAGGAGCAGGAAAAAGCAAAAAGTTTCAGAATTGCACCTTGCAATGCGGAGAAATTACTGTTTGTGCATTTACAATATTCGTTGATTTTTGCCATTGAAAAACGTCCAGAAATGATTGAAGCTACTGACTGAATGAAAGGAGCTGGCATCTCACTCTCTTTGAATCTTCTTTATCATGCTAAGAGGAGCAGGAAAAAGCAAAAAATTTCAGAATTGCACCTTGCAATGCGGAGAATTTACTGTTTGTGCATTTACAATATTCATTGATTTTTGCCATTGAAAAACATGTTATTCATATACCAGAAATGTTTGAAGCTCCTGACTGAATGAAAGGAGCTGGCACCTCACTCTCTTTGAATCTTCTTTATCATGCTAAGAGGAGCAGGAAAAAGCAAAAAATTTCAGAATTGCACCTTGCAATGCGGAGAAATTACTGTTTGTGCATTTACAATATTCATTGATTTTTGCCATTGAAAAACGTCCAGAAATGATTGAAGCTACTGACTGAATGAAAGGAGCTGGCATCTCACTCTCTTTGAATCTTCTTTATCATGCTAAGAGGAGCAGGAAAAAGCAAAAAATTTCAGAATTGCACCTTGCAATGCGGAGAAATTACTGTTTGTGCATTTACAATATTCATTGATTTTTGCCATTGAAAAATGTCCAGAAATGATTGAAGCTACTGACTGAATGAAAGGAGCTGGCATCTCACTCTCTTTGAATCTTCTTTATCATGCTAAGAGGAGCAGGAAAAAGCAAAAAATTTCAGAATTGCGCCTTGCAATGCGGAGAAATTACTGTTTGTGCATTTACAAAATTCATTGATTTTTGCCATTGAAAAACATCATGTTATTCATATACCAGAAATGATTGAAGCTACTGACTGAAGGAAAGGATCTGGCATCTCACTCTCTTTGAATCTTCTTTATCATGCTAAGAGGAGCAGGAAAAAGCAAAAAATTTCAGAATTGCACCTTGCAATGCGGAGAATTTACTGTTTGTGCATTTACAATATTCATTGATTTTTGCCATTGAAAAACGTCCAGAAATGATTGAAGCTACTGACTGAATGAAAGGAGCTGGCATCTCACTCTCTTTGAATCTTCTTTATCATGCTAAGAGGAGCAGGAAAAAGCAAAAAATTTCAGAATTGCACCTTGCAATGCGGAGAAATTACTGTTTGTGCATTTACAATATTCGTTGATTTTTGCCATTGAAAAACGTCCAGAAATGATTGAAGCTACTGACTGAATGAAAGGAGCTGGCATCTCACTCTCTTTGAATCTTCTTTATCATGCTAAGAGGAGCAGGAAAAAGCAAAAAATTTCAGAATTGCACCTTGCAATGCGGAGAAATTACTGTTTGTGCATTTACAATATTCATTGATTTTTGCCATTGAAAAACGTCCAGAAATGATTGAAGCTACTGACTGAATGAAAGGAGCTGGCATCTCACTCTCTTTGAATCTTCTTTATCATGCTAAGAGGAGCAGGAAAAAGCAAAAAGTTTCAGAATTGCACCTTGCAATGCGGAGAAATTACTGTTTGTGCATTTACAATATTCGTTGATTTTTGCCATTGAAAAACGTCCAGAAATGATTGAAGCTACTGACTGAATGAAAGGAGCTGGCATCTCACTCTCTTTGAATCTTCTTTATCATGCTAAGAGGAGCAGGAAAAAGCAAAAAATTTCAGAATTGCACCTTGTAATGCGGAGAATTTACTGTTTGTGCATTTACAATATTCATTGATTTTTGCCATTGAAAAACATGTTATTCATATACCAGAAATGTTTGAAGCTCCTGACTGAATGAAAGGAGCTGGCACCTCACTCTCTTTGAATCTTCTTTATCATGCTAAGAGGAGCAGGAAAAAGCAAAAAGTTTCAGAATTGCACCTTGCAATGCGGAGAAATTACTGTTTGTGCATTTACAATATTCGTTGATTTTTGCCATTGAAAAACGTCCAGAAATGATTGAAGCTACTGACTGAATGAAAGGAGCTGGCATCTCACTCTCTTTGAATCTTCTTTATCATGCTAAGAGGAGCAGGAAAAAGCAAAAAATTTCAGAATTGCACCTTGCAATGCGGAGAATTTACTGTTTGTGCATTTACAATATTCATTGATTTTTGCCATTGAAAAACATGTTATTCATATACCAGAAATGTTTGAAGCTCCTGACTGAATGAAAGGAGCTGGCACCTCACTCTCTTTGAATCTTCTTTATCATGCTAAGAGGAGCAGGAAAAAGCAAAAAATTTCAGAATTGCACCTTGCAATGCGGAGAAATTACTGTTTGTGCATTTACAATATTCATTGATTTTTGCCATTGAAAAACGTCCAGAAATGATTGAAGCTACTGACTGAATGAAAGGAGCTGGCATCTCACTCTCTTTGAATCTTCTTTATCATGCTAAGAGGAGCAGGAAAAAGCAAAAAATTTCAGAATTGCACCTTGCAATGCGGAGAAATTACTGTTTGTGCATTTACAATATTCATTGATTTTTGCCATTGAAAAATGTCCAGAAATGATTGAAGCTACTGACTGAATGAAAGGAGCTGGCATCTCACTCTCTTTGAATCTTCTTTATCATGCTAAGAGGAGCAGGAAAAAGCAAAAAATTTCAGAATTGCGCCTTGCAATGCGGAGAAATTACTGTTTGTGCATTTACAAAATTCATTATTTTTGCCATTGAAAAACATCATGTTATTCATATACCAGAAATGATTGAAGCTACTGACTGAAGGAAAGGATCTGGCATCTCACTCTCTTTGAATCTTCTTTATCATGCTAAGAGGAGCAGGAAAAAGCAAAAAATTTCAGAATTGCACCTTGCAATGCGGAGAATTTACTGTTTGTGCATTTACAATATTCATTGATTTTTGCCATTGAAAAACGTCCAGAAATGATTGAAGCTACTGACTGAATGAAAGGAGCTGGCATCTCACTCTCTTTGAATCTTCTTTATCATGCTAAGAGGAGCAGGAAAAAGCAAAAAATTTCAGAATTGCACCTTGCAATGCGGAGAAATTACAGTTTGTGCATTTACAATATTCATTGATTTTTGCCATTGAAAAACGTCCAGAAATGATTGAAGCTACTGACTGAATGAAAGGAGCTGGCATCTCACTCTCTTTGAATCTTCTTTATCATGCTAAGAGGAGCAGGAAAAAGCAAAAAATTTCAGAATTGCACCTTGCAATGCGGAGAAATTACTGTTTGTGCATTTACAATATTCGTTGATTTTTGCCATTGAAAAACGTCCAGAAATGATTGAAGCTACTGACTGAATGAAAGGAGCTGGCATCTCACTCTCTTTGAATCTTCTTTATCATGCTAAGAGGAGCAGGAAAAAGCAAAAAATTTCAGAATTGCACCTTGCAATGCGGAGAAATTACTGTTTGTGCATTTACAATATTCATTGATTTTTGCCATTGAAAAACATCATGTTATTCATATACCAGAAATGTTTGAAGCTACTGACTGAATGAAAGGAGCTGGCATCTCACTCTCTTTGAATCTTCTTTATCATGCTAAGAGGAGCAGGAAAAAGCAAAAAATTTCAGAATTGCACCTTGCAATGCGGAGAAATTACTGTTTGTGCATTTACAATATTCATTGATTTTTGCCATTGAAAAACGTCCAGAAATGATTGAAGGTACTGACTGAATGAAAGGAGCTGGCATCTCACTCTCTTTGAATCTTCTTTATCATGCTAAGAGGAGCAGGAAAAAGCAAAAAATTTCAGAATTGCAACTTGCAATGCGGAGAAATTACTGTTTGTGCATTTACAATATTCATTGATTTTTGCCATTGAAAAATGTCCAGAAATGATTGAAGCTACTGACTGAATGAAAGGAGCTGGCATCTCACTCTCTTTGAATCTTCTTTATCATGCTAAGAGGAGCAGGAAAAAGCAAAAAGTTTCAGAATTGCACCTTGCAATGCGGAGAAATTACTGTTTGTGCATTTACAATATTCGTTGATTTTTGCCATTGAAAAACGTCCAGAAATGATTGAAGCTACTGACTGAATGAAAGGAGCTGGCATCTCACTCTCTTTGAATCTTCTTTATCATGCTAAGAGGAGCAGGAAAAAGCAAAAAATTTCAGAATTGCACCTTGCAATGCGGAGAATTTACTGTTTGTGCATTTACAATATTCATTGATTTTTGCCATTGAAAAACATGTTATTCATATACCAGAAATGTTTGAAGCTCCTGACTGAATGAAAGGAGCTGGCACCTCACTCTCTTTGAATCTTCTTTATCATGCTAAGAGGAGTAGGAAAAAGCAAAAAATTTCAGAATTGCACCTTGCAATGCGGAGAAATTACTGTTTGTGCATTTACAATATTCATTGATTTTTGCCATTGAAAAACGTCCAGAAATGATTGAAGCTACTGACTGAATGAAAGGAGCTGGCATCTCACTCTCTTTGAATCTTCTTTATCATGCTAAGAGGAGCAGGAAAAAGCAAAAAATTTCAGAATTGCACCTTGCAATGCGGAGAAATTACTGTTTGTGCATTTACAATATTCGTTGATTTTTGCCATTGAAAAACGTCCAGAAATGATTGAAGCTACTGACTGAATGAAAGGAGCTGGCATCTCACTCTCTTTGAATCTTCTTTATCATGCTAAGAGGAGCAGGAAAAAGCAAAAAATTTCAGAATTGCACCTTGCAATGCGGAGAAATTACTGTTTGTGCATTTACAATATTCATTGATTTTTGCCATTGAAAAACGTCCAGAAATGATTGAAGGTACTGACTGAATGAAAGGAGCTGGCATCTCACTCTCTTTGAATCTTCTTTATCATGCTAAGAGGAGCAGGAAAAAGCAAAAAATTTCAGAATTGCAACTTGCAATGCGGAGAAATTACTGTTTGTGCATTTACAATATTCATTGATTTTTGCCATTGAAAAACGTCCAGAAATGATTGAAGCTACTGACTGAATGAAAGGAGCTGGCATCTCACTCTCTTTGAATCTTCTTTATCATGCTAAGTGGAGCAGGAAAAAGCAAAAAATTTCAGAATTGCACCTTGCAATGCGGAGAAATTGCAGTTTGTGCATTTACAATATTCATTGATTTTTGCCATTGAAAAACGTCCAGAAATGATTGAAGCTACTGACTGAATGAAAGGAGCTGGCATCTCACTCTCTTTGAATCTTCTTTATCATGCTAAGAGGAGCAGGAAAAAGCAAAAAATTTCAGAATTGCACCTTGCAATGCGGAGAAATTACTGTTTGTGCATTTACAATATTCGTTGATTTTTGCCATTGAAAAACGTCCAGAAATGATTGAAGCTACTGACTGAATGAAAGGAGCTGGCATCTCACTCTCTTTGAATCTTCTTTATCATGCTAAGAGGAGCAGGAAAAAGCAAAAAATTTCAGAATTGCACCTTGCAATGCGGAGAAATTACAGTTTGTGCATTTACAATATTCATTGATTTTTGCCATTGAAAAACGTCCAGAAATGATTGAAGCTACTGACTGAATGAAAGGAGCTGGCATCTCACTCTCTTTGAATCTTCTTTATCATGCTAAGAGGAGCAGGAAAAAGCAAAAAATTTCAGAATTGCACCTTGCAATGCGGAGAATTTACTGTTTGTGCATTTACAATATTCATTGATTTTTGCCATTGAAAAACATGTTATTCATATACCAGAAATGTTTGAAGCTCCTGACTGAATGAAAGGAGCTGGCACCTCACTCTCTTTGAATCTTCCTTATCATGCTAAGAGGAGCAGGAAAAAGCAAAAAATTTCAGAATTGCACCTTGCAATGCGGAGAAATTACTGTTTGTGCATTTACAATATTCATTGATTTTTGCCATTGAAAAACGTCCAGAAATGATTGTAGCTACTGACTGAATGAAAGGAGCTGGCATCTCACTCTACTTGAATCTTCTTTATCATGCTAAGAGGAGCAGGAAAAAGCAAAAAATTTCAGAATTGCACCTTGCAATGCGGAGAAATTACTGTTTGTGCATTTACAATATTCATTGATTTTTGCCATTGAAAAATGTCCAGAAATGATTGAAGCTACTGACTGAATGAAAGGAGCTGGCATCTCACTCTCTTTGAATCTTCTTTATCATGCTAAGAGGAGCAGGAAAAAGCAAAAAGTTTCAGAATTGCACCTTGCAATGCGGAGAAATTACTGTTTGTGCATTTACAATATTCGTTGATTTTTGCCATTGAAAAACGTCCAGAAATGATTGAAGCTACTGACTGAATGAAAGGAGCTGGCATCTCACTCTCTTTGAATCTTCTTTATCATGCTAAGAGGAGCAGGAAAAAGCAAAAAATTTCAGAATTGCACCTTGCAATGCGGAGAATTTACTGTTTGTGCATTTACAATATTCATTGATTTTTGCCATTGAAAAACATGTTATTCATATACCAGAAATGTTTGAAGCTCCTGACTGAATGAAAGGAGCTGGCACCTCACTCTCTTTGAATCTTCTTTATCATGCTAAGAGGAGTAGGAAAAAGCAAAAAATTTCAGAATTGCACCTTGCAATGCGGAGAAATTACTGTTTGTGCATTTACAATATTCATTGATTTTTGCCATTGAAAAACGTCCAGAAATGATTGAAGCTACTGACTGAATGAAAGGAGCTGGCATCTCACTCTCTTTGAATCTTCTTTATCATGCTAAGAGGAGCAGGAAAAAGCAAAAAATTTCAGAATTGCACCTTGCAATGCGGAGAAATTACTGTTTGTGCATTTACAATATTCGTTGATTTTTGCCATTGAAAAACGTCCAGAAATGATTGAAGCTACTGACTGAATGAAAGGAGCTGGCATCTCACTCTCTTTGAATCTTCTTTATCATGCTAAGAGGAGCAGGAAAAAGCAAAAAATTTCAGAATTGCACCTTGCAATGCGGAGAAATTACTGTTTGTGCATTTACAATATTCATTGATTTTTGCCATTGAAAAACGTCCAGAAATGATTGAAGGTACTGACTGAATGAAAGGAGCTGGCATCTCACTCTCTTTGAATCTTCTTTATCATGCTAAGAGGAGCAGGAAAAAGCAAAAAATTTCAGAATTGCAACTTGCAATGCGGAGAAATTACTGTTTGTGCATTTACAATATTCATTGATTTTTGCCATTGAAAAACGTCCAGAAATGATTGAAGCTACTGACTGAATGAAAGGAGCTGGCATCTCACTCTCTTTGAATCTTCTTTATCATGCTAAGTGGAGCAGGAAAAAGCAAAAAATTTCAGAATTGCACCTTGCAATGCGGAGAAATTGCAGTTTGTGCATTTACAATATTCATTGATTTTTGCCATTGAAAAACGTCCAGAAATGATTGAAGCTACTGACTGAATGAAAGGAGCTGGCATCTCACTCTCTTTGAATCTTCTTTATCATGCTAAGAGGAGCAGGAAAAAGCAAAAAATTTCAGAATTGCACCTTGCAATGCGGAGAAATTACTGTTTGTGCATTTACAATATTCGTTGATTTTTGCCATTGAAAAACGTCCAGAAATGATTGAAGCTACTGACTGAATGAAAGGAGCTGGCATCTCACTCTCTTTGAATCTTCTTTATCATGCTAAGAGGAGCAGGAAAAAGCAAAAAATTTCAGAATTGCACCTTGCAATGCGGAGAAATTACAGTTTGTGCATTTACAATATTCATTGATTTTTGCCATTGAAAAACGTCCAGAAATGATTGAAGCTACTGACTGAATGAAAGGAGCTGGCATCTCACTCTCTTTGAATCTTCTTTATCATGCTAAGAGGAGCAGGAAAAAGCAAAAAATTTCAGAATTGCACCTTGCAATGCGGAGAATTTACTGTTTGTGCATTTACAATATTCATTGATTTTTGCCATTGAAAAACATGTTATTCATATACCAGAAATGTTTGAAGCTCCTGACTGAATGAAAGGAGCTGGCACCTCACTCTCTTTGAATCTTCTTTATCATGCTAAGAGGAGCAGGAAAAAGCAAAAAACTTCAGAATTGCACCTTGCAATGCGGAGAAATTACTGTTTGTGCATTTACAATATTCATTGATTTTTGCCATTGAAAAACGTCCAGAAATGATTGAAGCTACTGACTGAATGAAAGGAGCTGGCATCTCACTCTCTTTGAATCTTCTTTATCATGCTAAGAGGAGCAGGAAAAAGCAAAAAATTTCAGAATTGCACCTTGCAATGCGGAGAAATTACTGTTTGTACATTTACAATATTCATTGATTTTTGCCATTGAAAAATGTCCAGAAATGATTGAAGCTACTGACTGAATGAAAGGAGCTGGCATCTCACTCTCTTTGAATCTTCTTTATCATGCTAAGAGGAGCAGGAAAAAGCAAAAAATTTCAGAATTGTGCCTTGCAATGCGGAGAAATTACTGTTTGTGCATTTACAAAATTCATTGATTTTTGCCATTGAAAAACATCATGTTATTCATATACCAGAAATGATTGAAGCTACTGACTGAAGGAAAGGAGCTGGCATCTCACTCTCTTTGAATCTTCTTTATCATGCTAAGAGGAGCAGGAAAAAGCAAAAAATTTCAGAATTGCACCTTGCAATGCGGAGAATTTACTGTTTGTGCATTTACAATATTCATTGATTTTTGCCATTGAAAAACGTCCAGAAATGATTGAAGCTACTGACTGAATGAAAGGAGCTGGCATCTCACTCTCTTTGAATCTTCTTTATCATGCTAAGAGGAGCAGGAAAAAGCAAAAAATTTCAGAATTGCACCTTGCAATGCGGAGAAATTACAGTTTGTGCATTTACAATATTCATTGATTTTTGCCATTGAAAAACGTCCAGAAATGATTGAAGCTACTGACTGAATGAAAGGAGCTGGCATCTCACTCTCTTTGAATCTTCTTTATCATGCTAAGAGGAGCAGGAAAAAGCAAAAAATTTCAGAATTGCACCTTGCAATGCGGAGAAATTACTGTTTGTGAATTTACAATATTCGTTGATTTTTGCCATTGAAAAACGTCCAGAAATGATTGAAGCTACTGACTGAATGAAAGGAGCTGGCATCTCACTCTCTTTGAATCTTCTTTATCATGCTAAGAGGAGCAGGAAAAAGCAAAAAATTTCAGAATTGCACCTTGCAATGCGGAGAAATTACAGTTTGTGCATTTACAATATTCATTGATTTTTGCCATTGAAAAACGTCCAGAAATGATTGAAGCTACTGACTGAATGAAAGGAGCTGGCATCTCACTCTCTTTGAATCTTCTTTATCATGCTAAGAGGAGCAGGAAAAAGCAAAAAATTTCAGAATTGCACCTTGCAATGCGGAGAAATTACTGTTTGTGCCTTTACAATATTCATTGATTTTTGCCATTGAAAAACATGTTATTCATATACCAGAAATGTTTGAAGCTCCTGACTGAATGAAAGGAGCTGGCACCTCACTCTCTTTGAATCTTCTTTATCATGCTAAGAGGAGCAGGAAAAAGCAAAAAATTTCAGAATTGCACCTTGCAATGCGGAGAAATTACTGTTTGTGCATTTACAATATTCATTGATTTTTGCCATTGAAAAACGTCCAGAAATGATTGTAGCTACTGACTGAATGAAAGGAGCTGGCATCTCACTCTCCTTGAATCTTCTTTATCATGCTAAGAGGAGCAGGAAAAAGCAAAAAATTTCAGAATTGCACCTTGCAATGCGGAGAAATTACTGTTTGTGCATTTACAATATTCATTGATTTTTGCCATTGAAAAATGTCCAGAAATGATTGAAGCTACTGACTGAATGAAAGGAGCTGGCATCTCACTCTCTTTGAATCTTCTTTATCATGCTAAGAGGAGCAGGAAAAAGCAAAAAATTTCAGAATTGCGCCTTGCAATGCGGAGAAATTACTGTTTGTGCATTTACAAAATTCATTGATTTTTGCCATTGAAAAACATCATGTTATTCATATACCAGAAATGATTGAAGCTACTGACTGAAGGAAAGGAGCTGGCATCTCACTCTCTTTGAATCTTCTTTATCATGCTAAGAGGAGCAGGAAAAAGCAAAAAATTTCAGAATTGCACCTTGCAATGCGGAGAAATTACTGTTTGTGCATTTACAATATTCATTGATTTTTGCGATTGAAAAACATCATGTTATTCATATACCAGAAATGATTGAAGCTACTGACTGAATGAAAGGAGCTGGCATCTCACTCTCTTTGAATCTTCTTTATCATGCTAAGAGGAGCAGGAAAAAGCAAAAAATTTCAGAATTGCACCTTGCAATGCGGAGAAATTACAGTTTGTGCATTTACAATATTCATTGATTTTTGCCATTGAAAAACGTCCAGAAATGATTGAAGCTACTGACTGAATGAAAGGAGCTGGCATCTCACTCTCTTTGAATCTTCTTTATCATGCTAAGAGGAGCAGGAAAAAGCAAAAAATTTCAGAATTGCACCTTGCAATGCGGAGAAATTACTGTTTGTGCATTTACAATATTCATTGATTTTTGCCATTGAAAAACGTCCAGAAATGATTGAAGGTACTGACTGAATGAAAGGAGCTGGCATCTCACTCTCTTTGAATCTTCTTTATCATGCTAAGAGGAGCAGGAAAAAGCAAAAAATTTCAGAATTGCACCTTGCAATGCGGAGAAATTACTGTTTGTGCATTTACAATATTCATTGATTTTTGCCATTGAAAAACGTCCAGAAATGATTGAAGCTACTGACTGAATGAAAGGAGCTGGCATCTCACTCTCTTTGAATCTTCTTTATCATGCTAAGAGGAGCAGGAAAAAGCAAAAAATTTCAGAATTGCACCTTGCAATGCGGAGAAATTACTGTTTGTGCATTTACAATATTCATTGATTTTTGCCATTGAAAAATGTCCAGAAATGATTGAAGCTACTGACTGAATGAAAGGAGCTGGCATCTCACTCTCTTTGAATCTTCTTTATCATGCTAAGAGGAGCAGGAAAAAGCAAAAAATTTCAGAATTGCGCCTTGCAATGCGGAGAAATTACTGTTTGTGCATTTACAAAATTCATTGATTTTTGCCATTGAAAAACATCATGTTATTCATATACCAGAAATGATTGAAGCTACTGACTGAAGGAAAGGATATGGCATCTCACTCTCTTTGAATCTTCTTTATCATGCTTAGAGGAGCAGGAAAAAGCAAAAAATTTCAGAATTGCACCTTGCAATGCGGAGAAATTACTGTTTGTGCATTTACAATATTCATTGATTTTTGCCATTGAAAAACGTCCAGAAATGATTGAAGCTACTGACTGAATGAAAGGAGCTGGCATCTCACTCTCTTTGAATCTTCTTTATCATGCTAAGAGGAGCAGGAAAAAGCAAAAAATTTCAGAATTGCACCTTGCAATGCGGAGAAATTACTGTTTGTGCATTTACAATATTCATTGATTTTTGCCATTGAAAAACATCATGTTATTCATATACCAGAAATGTTTGAAGCTACTGACTGAATGAAAGGAGCTGGCATCTCACTCTCTTTGAATCTTCTTTATCATGCTAAGAGGAGCAGGAAAAAGCAAAAAATTTCAGAATTGCACCTTGCAATGCGGAGAAATTACTGTTTGTGCATTTACAATATTCATTGATTTTTGCCATTGAAAAACGTCCAGAAATGATTGAAGGTACTGACTGAATGAAAGGAGCTGGCATCTCACTCTCTTTGAATCTTCTTTATCATGCTAAGAGGAGCAGGAAAAAGCAAAAAATTTCAGAATTGCAACTTGCAATGCGGAGAAATTACTGTTTGTGCATTTACAATATTCATTGATTTTTGCCATTGAAAAACGTCCAGAAATGATTGAAGCTACTGACTGAATGAAAGGAGCTGGCATCTCACTCTCTTTGAATCTTCTTTATCATGCTAAGTGGAGCAGGAAAAAGCAAAAAATTTCAGAATTGCACCTTGCAATGCGGAGAAATTACAGTTTGTGCATTTACAATATTCATTGATTTTTGCCATTGAAAAACGTCCAGAAATGATTGAAGCTACTAACTGAATGAAAGGAGCTGGCATCTCACTCTCTTTGAATCTTCTTTATCATGCTAAGAGGAGCAGGAAAAAGCAAAAAATTTCAGAATTGCACCTTGCAATGCGGAGAAATTACTGTTTGTGCATTTACAATATTCGTTGATTTTTGCCATTGAAAAACGTCCAGAAATGATTGAAGCTACTGACTGAATGAAAGGAGCTGGCATCTCACTCTCTTTGAATCTTCTTTATCATGCTAAGAGGAGCAGGAAAAAGCAAAAAATTTCAGAATTGCACCTTGCAATGCGGAGAAATTACAGTTTGTGCATTTACAATATTCATTGATTTTTGCCATTGAAAAACGTCCAGAAATGATTGAAGCTACTGACTGAATGAAAGGAGCTGGCATCTCACTCTCTTTGAATCTTCTTTATCATGCTAAGAGGAGCAGGAAAAAGCAAAAAATTTCAGAATTGCACCTTGCAATGCGGAGAATTTACTGTTTGTGCATTTACAATATTCATTGATTTTTGCCATTGAAAAACATGTTATTCATATACCAGAAATGTTTGAAGCTCCTGACTGAATGAAAGGAGCTGGCACCTCACTCTCTTTGAATCTTCTTTATCATGCTAAGAGGAGCAGGAAAAAGCAAAAAATTTCAGAATTGCACCTTGCAATGCGGAGAAATTACTGTTTGTGCATTTACAATATTCATTGATTTTTGCCATTGAAAAACGTCCAGAAATGATTGAAGCTACTGACTGAATGAAAGGAGCTGGCATCTCACTCTCTTTGAATCTTCTTTATCATGCTAAGAGGAGCAGGAAAAAGCAAAAAATTTCAGAATTGCACCTTGCAATGCGGAGAAATTACTGTTTGTACATTTACAATATTCATTGATTTTTGCCATTGAAAAATGTCCAGAAATGATTGAAGCTACTGACTGAATGAAAGGAGCTGGCATCTCACTCTCTTTGAATCTTCTTTATCATGCTAAGAGGAGCAGGAAAAAGCAAAAAATTTCAGAATTGTGCCTTGCAATGCGGAGAAATTACTGTTTGTGCATTTACAAAATTCATTGATTTTTGCCATTGAAAAACATCATGTTATTCATATACCAAAAATGATTGAAGCTACTGACTGAAGGAAAGGAGCTGGCATCTCACTCTCTTTGAATCTTCTTTATCATGCTAAGAGGAGCAGGAAAAAGCAAAAAATTTCAGAATTGCACCTTGCAATGCGGAGAATTTACTGTTTGTGCATTTACAATATTCATTGATTTTTGCCATTGAAAAACGTCCAGAAATGATTGAAGCTACTGACTGAATGAAAGGAGCTGGCATCTCACTCTCTTTGAATCTTCTTTATCATGCTAAGAGGAGCAGGAAAAAGCAAAAAATTTCAGAATTGCACCTTGCAATGCGGAGAAATTACAGTTTGTGCATTTACAATATTCATTGATTTTTGCCATTGAAAAACGTCCAGAAATGATTGAAGCTACTGACTGAATGAAAGGAGCTGGCATCTCACTCTCTTTGAATCTTCTTTATCATGCTAAGAGGAGCAGGAAAAAGCAAAAAATTTCAGAATTGCACCTTGCAATGCGGAGAAATTACTGTTTGTGAATTTACAATATTCGTTGATTTTTGCCATTGAAAAACGTCCAGAAATGATTGAAGCTACTGACTGAATGAAAGGAGCTGGCATCTCACTCTCTTTGAATCTTCTTTATCATGCTAAGAGGAGCAGGAAAAAGCAAAAAATTTCAGAATTGCACCTTGCAATGCGGAGAAATTACAGTTTGTGCATTTACAATATTCATTGATTTTTGCCATTGAAAAACGTCCAGAAATGATTGAAGCTACTGACTGAATGAAAGGAGCTGGCATCTCACTCTCTTTGAATCTTCTTTATCATGCTAAGAGGAGCAGGAAAAAGCAAAAAATTTCAGAATTGCACCTTGCAATGCGGAGAAATTACTGTTTGTGCCTTTACAATATTCATTGATTTTTGCCATTGAAAAACATGTTATTCATATACCAGAAATGTTTGAAGCTCCTGACTGAATGAAAGGAGCTGGCACCTCACTCTCTTTGAATCTTCTTTATCATGCTAAGAGGAGCAGGAAAAAGCAAAAAATTTCAGAATTGCACCTTGCAATGCGGAGAAATTACTGTTTGTGCATTTACAATATTCATTGATTTTTGCCATTGAAAAACGTCCAGAAATGATTGTAGCTACTGACTGAATGAAAGGAGCTGGCATCTCACTCTCCTTGAATCTTCTTTATCATGCTAAGAGGAGCAGGAAAAAGCAAAAAATTTCAGAATTGCACCTTGCAATGCGGAGAAATTACTGTTTGTGCATTTACAATATTCATTGATTTTTGCCATTGAAAAATGTCCAGAAATGATTGAAGCTACTGACTGAATGAAAGGAGCTGGCATCTCACTCTCTTTGAATCTTCTTTATCATGCTAAGAGGAGCAGGAAAAAGCAAAAAATTTCAGAATTGCGCCTTGCAATGCGGAGAAATTACTGTTTGTGCATTTACAAAATTCATTGATTTTTGCCATTGAAAAACATCATGTTATTCATATACCAGAAATGATTGAAGCTACTGACTGAAGGAAAGGAGCTGGCATCTCACTCTCTTTGAATCTTCTTTATCATGCTAAGAGGAGCAGGAAAAAGCAAAAAATTTCAGAATTGCACCTTGCAATGCGGAGAAATTACTGTTTGTGCATTTACAATATTCATTGATTTTTGCGATTGAAAAACATCATGTTATTCATATACCAGAAATGATTGAAGCTACTGACTGAATGAAAGGAGCTGGCATCTCACTCTCTTTGAAACTTCTTTATCATGCTAAGAGGAGCAGGAAAAAGCAAAAAATTTCAGAATTGCACCTTGCAATGCGGAGAAATTACAGTTTGTGCATTTACAATATTCATTGATTTTTGCCATTGAAAAACGTCCAGAAATGATTGAAGCTACTGACTGAATGAAAGGAGCTGGCATCTCACTCTCTTTGAATCTTCTTTATCATGCTAAGAGGAGCAGGAAAAAGCAAAAAATTTCAGAATTGCACCTTGCAATGCGGAGAAATTACTGTTTGTGCATTTACAATATTCATTGATTTTTGCCATTGAAAAACGTCCAGAAATGATTGAAGGTACTGACTGAATGAAAGGAGCTGGCATCTCACTCTCTTTGAATCTTCTTTATCATGCTAAGAGGAGCAGGAAAAAGCAAAAAATTTCAGAATTGCACCTTGCAATGCGGAGAAATTACTGTTTGTGCATTTACAATATTCATTGATTTTTGCCATTGAAAAACGTCCAGAAATGATTGAAGCTACTGACTGAATGAAAGGAGCTGGCATCTCACTCTCTTTGAATCTTCTTTATCATGCTAAGAGGAGCAGGAAAAAGCAAAAAATTTCAGAATTGCACCTTGCAATGCGGAGAAATTACTGTTTGTGCATTTACAATATTCATTGATTTTTGCCATTGAAAAATGTCCAGAAATGATTGAAGCTACTGACTGAATGAAAGGAGCTGGCATCTCACTCTCTTTGAATCTTCTTTATCATGCTAAGAGGAGCAGGAAAAAGCAAAAAATTTCAGAATTGCGCCTTGGAATGCGGAGAAATTACTGTTTGTGCATTTACAAAATTCATTGATTTTTGCCATTGAAAAACATCATGTTATTCATATACCAGAAATGATTGAAGCTACTGACTGAAGGAAAGGATCTGGCATCTCACTCTCTTTGAATCTTCTTTATCATGCTTAGAGGAGCAGGAAAAAGCAAAAAATTTCAGAATTGCACCTTGCAATGCGGAGAAATTACTGTTTGTGCATTTACAATATTCATTGATTTTTGCCATTGAAAAACGTCCAGAAATGATTGAAGCTACTGACTGAATGAAAGGAGCTGGCATCTCACTCTCTTTGAATCTTCTTTATCATGCTAAGAGGAGCAGGAAAAAGCAAAAAATTTCAGAATTGCACCTTGCAATGCGGAGAAATTACTGTTTGTGCATTTACAATATTCATTGATTTTTGCGATTGAAAAACATCATGTTATTCATATACCAGAAATGATTGAAGCTACTGACTGAATGAAAGGAGCTGGCATCTCACTCTCTTTGAATCTTCTTTATCATGCTAAGAGGAGCAGGAAAAAGTAAAAAATTTCAGAATTGCACCTTGCAATGCGGAGAAATTACTGTTTGTGCATTTACAATATTCATTGATTTTTGCCATTGAAAAACATCCAGAAATGATTGAAGCTACTGACTGAATGAAAGGAGCTGGCATCTCACTCTCTTTGAATCTTCTTTATCATGCTAAGAGGAGCAGGAAAAAGCAAAAAATTTCAGAATTGCACCTTGCAATGCGGAGAAATTACTGTTTGTGCATTTACAATATTCATTGATTTTTGCTATTGAAAAACATCATGTTATTCATATACCAGAAATGATTGAAGCTACTGACTGAATGAAAGGAGCTGGCATCTCACTCTCTTTGAATCTTCTTTATCATGCTAAGAGGAGCAGGAAAAAGCAAAAAATTTCAGAATTGCACCTTGCAATGCGGAGAAATTACAGTTTGTGCATTTACAATATTCATTGATTTTTGCCATTGAAAAACGTCCAGAAATGATTGAAGCTACTGACTGAATGAAAGGAGCTGGCATCTCACTCTCTTTGAATCTTCTTTATCATGCTAAGAGGAGCAGGAAAAAGCAAAAAATTTCAGAATTGCACCTTGCAATGCGGAGAAATTACTGTTTGTGCATTTACAATATTCATTGATTTTTGCCATTGAAAAACGTCCAGAAATGATTGAAGGTACTGACTGAATGAAAGGAGCTGGCATCTCACTCTCTTTGAATCTTCTTTATCATGCTAAGAGGAGCAGGAAAAAGCAAAAAATTTCAGAATTGCACCTTGCAATGCGGAGAAATTACTGTTTGTGCATTTACAATATTCATTGATTTTTGCCATTGAAAAACGTCCAGAAATGATTGAAGCTACTGACTGAATGAAAGGAGCTGGCATCTCACTCTCTTTGAATCTTCTTTATCATGCTAAGAGGAGCAGGAAAAAGCAAAAAATTTCAGAATTGCACCTTGCAATGCGGAGAAATTACTGTTTGTGCATTTACAATATTCATTGATTTTTGCCATTGAAAAATGTCCAGAAATGATTGAAGCTACTGACTGAATGAAAGGAGCTGGCATCTCACTCTCTTTGAATCTTCTTTATCATGCTAAGAGGAGCAGGAAAAAGCAAAAAATTTCAGAATTGCGCCTTGCAATGCGGAGAAATTACTGTTTGTGCATTTACAAAATTCATTGATTTTTGCCATTGAAAAACATCATGTTATTCATATACCAGAAATGATTGAAGCTACTGACTGAAGGAAAGGATCTGGCATCTCACTCTCTTTGAATCTTCTTTATCATGCTTAGAGGAGCAGGAAAAAGCAAAAAATTTCAGAATTGCACCTTGCAATGCGGAGAAATTACTGTTTGTGCATTTACAATATTCATTGATTTTTGCCATTGAAAAACGTCCAGAAATGATTGAAGCTACTGACTGAATGAAAGGAGCTGGCATCTCACTCTCTTTGAATCTTCTTTATCATGCTAAGAGGAGCAGGAAAAAGCAAAAAATTTCAGAATTGCACCTTGCAATGCGGAGAAATTACTGTTTGTGCATTTACAATATTCATTGATTTTTGCGATTGAAAAACATCATGTTATTCATATACCAGAAATGATTGAAGCTACTGACTGAATGAAAGGAGCTGGCATCTCACTCTCTTTGAATCTTCTTTATCATGCTAAGAGGAGCAGGAAAAAGCAAAAAATTTCAGAATTGCACCTTGCAATGCGGAGAAATTACTGTTTGTGCATTTACAATATTCAATGATTTTTGCCATTGAAAAACGTCCAGAAATGATTGAAGCTACTGACTGAATGAAATGAGCTGGCATCTCACTCTCTTTGAATCTTGTTTATCATGCTAAGAGGAGCAGGAAAAAGCAAAAAATTTCAGAATTGCACCTTGCAATGCGGAGAAATTACTGTTTGTGCATTTACAATATTCATTGATTTTTGCCATTGAAAAACGTCCAGAAATGATTGAAGCTACTGACTGAATGAAAGGAGCTGGCATCTCACTCTCTTTGAATCTTCTTTATCATGCTAAGAGGAGCAGGAAAAAGCAAAAATATTCAGAATTGCACCTTGCAATGCGGAGAAATTACTGTTTGTGCATTTACAATATTCATTGATTTTTGCCATTGAAAAACATCATGTTATTCATATACCAGAAATGATTGAAGCTACTGACTGAATGAAAGGAGCTGGCATCTCACTCTCTTTGAATCTTCTTTATCATGCTAAGAGGAGCAGGAAAAAGTAAAAAATTTCAGAATTGCACCTTGCAATGTGGAGAAATTACTGTTTGTGCATTTATAATATTCAATGATTTTTGCCATTGAAAAACGTCCAGAAATGATTGAAGCTACTGACTGAACGAAAGGAGCTGGCATCTCACTCTCTTTGAATCTTCTTTATCATGCTAAGAGGAGCAGGAAAAAGCAAAAAATTTCAGAATTGCACCTTGCAATGCGGAGAAATTACTGTTTGTGCATTTACAATATTCATTGATTTTTGCCATTGAAAAACGTCCAGAAATGATTGAAGGTACTGACTGAATGAAAGGAGCTGGCATCTCACTCTCTTTGAATCTTCTTTATCATGCTAAGAGGAGCAGGAAAAAGCAAAAAATTTCAGAATTGCACCTTGCAATGCGGAGAAATTACTGTTTGTGCATTTACAATATTCATTGATTTTTGCCATTGAAAAACGTCCAGAAATGATTGAAGCTACTGACTGAATGAAAGGAGCTGGCATCTCACTCTCTTTGAATCTTCTTTATCATGCTAAGAGGAGCAGGAAAAAGCAAAAAATTTCAGAATTGCACCTTGCAATGCGGAGAAATTACTGTTTGTGCATTTACAATATTCATTGATTTTTGCCATTGAAAAATGTCCAGAAATGATTGAAGCTACTGACTGAATGAAAGGAGCTGGCATCTCACTCTCTTTGAATCTTCTTTATCATGCTAAGAGGAGCAGGAAAAAGCAAAAAATTTCAGAATTGCGCCTTGCAATGCGGAGAAATTACTGTTTGTGCATTTACAAAATTCATTGATTTTTGCCATTGAAAAACATCATGTTATTCATATACCAGAAATGATTGAAGCTACTGACTGAAGGAAAGGATCTGGCATCTCACTCTCTTTGAATCTTCTTTATCATGCTTAGAGGAGCAGGAAAAAGCAAAAAATTTCAGAATTGCACCTTGCAATGCGGAGAAATTACTGTTTGTGCATTTACAATATTCATTGATTTTTGCCATTGAAAAACGTCCAGAAATGATTGAAGCTACTGACTGAATGAAAGGAGCTGGCATCTCACTCTCTTTGAATCTTCTTTATCATGCTAAGAGGAGCAGGAAAAAGCAAAAAATTTCAGAATTGCACCTTGCAATGCGGAGAAATTACTGTTTGTGCATTTACAATATTCATTGATTTTTGCGATTGAAAAACATCATGTTATTCATATACCAGAAATGATTGAAGCTACTGACTGAATGAAAGGAGCTGGCATCTCACTCTCTTTGAATCTTCTTTATCATGCTAAGAGGAGCAGGAAAAAGCAAAAAATTTCAGAATTGCACCTTGCAATGCGGAGAAATTACTGTTTGTGCATTTACAATATTCAATGATTTTTGCCATTGAAAAACGTCCAGAAATGATTGAAGCTACTGACTGAATGAAATGAGCTGGCATCTCACTCTCTTTGAATCTTGTTTATCATGCTAAGAGGAGCAGGAAAAAGCAAAAAATTTCAGAATTGCACCTTGCAATGCGGAGAAATTACTGTTTGTGCATTTACAATATTCATTGATTTTTGCCATTGAAAAACGTCCAGAAATGATTGAAGCTACTGACTGAATGAAAGGAGCTGGCATCTCACTCTCTTTGAATCTTCTTTATCATGCTAAGAGGAGCAGGAAAAAGCAAAAATATTCAGAATTGCACCTTGCAATGCGGAGAAATTACTGTTTGTGCATTTACAATATTCATTGATTTTTGCCATTGAAAAACATCATGTTATTCATATACCAGAAATGATTGAAGCTACTGACTGAATGAAAGGAGCTGGCATCTCACTCTCTTTGAATCTTCTTTATCATGCTAAGAGGAGCAGGAAAAAGTAAAAAATTTCAGAATTGCACCTTGCAATGTGGAGAAATTACTGTTTGTGCATTTATAATATTCAATGATTTTTGCCATTGAAAAACGTCCAGAAATGATTGAAGCTACTGACTGAACGAAAGGAGCTGGCATCTCACTCTCTTTGAATCTTCTTTATCATGCTAAGAGGAGCAGGAAAAAGCAAAAAATTTCAGAATTGCACCTTGCAATGCGGAGAAATTACTGTTTGTGCATTTACAATATTCATTGATTTTTGCCATTGAAAAACATCATGTTATTCATGTACTAGAAATGTTTGAAGCTACTGACTGAATGAAAGGAGCTGGCATCTCACTCTCTTTGAATCTTCTTTATCATGCTAAGAGGAGCAGGAAAAAGCAAAAAATTTCAGAATTGCACATTGCAATGCGGAGAAATTACTGTTTGTGCATTTACAATATTCATTGATTTTTGCCATTGAAAAACGTCCAGAAATGATTGAAGCTACTGACTGAATGAAAGGAGCTGGCATCTCACTCTCTTTGAATCTTCTTTATCATGCTAAGAGGAGCAGGAAAAAGCAAAAAATTTCAGAATTGCACCTTGCAATGCGGAGAAATTACTGTTTGTGCATTTACAATATTCATTGATTTTTGCCATTGAAAAACGTCCAGAAATGATTGAAGCTACTGACTGAATGAAAGGAGCTGGCATCTCACTCTCTTTGAATCTTCTTTATCATGCTAAGAGGAGCAGGAAAAAGCAAAAAATTTCAGAATTGCACCTTGCAATGCGGAGAAATTACTGTTTGTGCATTTACAATATTCATTGATTTTTGCCATTGAAAAATGTCCAGAAATGATTGAAGCTACTGACTGAATGAAAGGAGCTGGCATCTCACTCTCTTTGAATCTTCTTTATCATGCTAAGAGGAGCAGGAAAAAGCAAAAAATTTCAGAATTGCACCTTGCAATGCGGAGAAATTACTGTTTGTGCATTTACAATATTCATTGATTTTTGCTATTGAAAAACATCATGTTATTCATATACCAGAAATGATTGAAGCTACTGACTGAATGAAAGGAGCTGGCATCTCACTCTCTTTGAATCTTCTTTATCATGCTAAGAGGAGCAGGAAAAAGCAAAAAATTTCAGAATTGCACCTTGCAATGCGGAGAAATTACAGTTTGTGCATTTACAATATTCATTGATTTTTGCCATTGAAAAACGTCCAGAAATGATTGAAGCTACTGACTGAATGAAAGGAGCTGGCATCTCACTCTCTTTGAATCTTCTTTATCATTCTAAGAGGAGCAGGAAAAAGCAAAAAATTTCAGAATTGCACCTTGCAATGCGGAGAAATTACTGTTTGTGCATTTACAATATTCATTGATTTTTGCCATTGAAAAACGTCCAGAAATGATTGAAGGTACTGACTGAATGAAAGGAGCTGGCATCTCACTCTCTTTGAATCTTCTTTATCATGCTAAGAGGAGCAGGAAAAAGCAAAAAATTTCAGAATTGCACCTTGCAATGCGGAGAAATTACTGTTTGTGCATTTACAATATTCATTGATTTTTGCCATTGAAAAACGTCCAGAAATGATTGAAGCTACTGACTGAATGAAAGGAGCTGGCATCTCACTCTCTTTGAATCTTCTTTATCATGCTAAGAGGAGCAGGAAAAAGCAAAAAATTTCAGAATTGCACCTTGCAATGCGGAGAAATTACTGTTTGTGCATTTACAATATTCATTGATTTTTGCCATTGAAAAATGTCCAGAAATGATTGAAGCTACTGACTGAATGAAAGGAGCTGGCATCTCACTCTCTTTGAATCTTCTTTATCATGCTAAGAGGAGCAGGAAAAAGCAAAAAATTTCAGAATTGCGCCTTGCAATGCGGAGAAATTACTGTTTGTGCATTTACAAAATTCATTGATTTTTGCCATTGAAAAACATCATGTTATTCATATACCAGAAATGATTGAAGCTACTGACTGAATGAAAGGAGCTGGCATCTCACTCTCTTTGAATCTTCTTTATCATGCTAAGAGGAGCAGGAAAAAGTAAAAAATTTCAGAATTGCACCTTGCAATGCGGAGAAATTACTGTTTGTGCATTTACAATATTCAATGATTTTTGCCATTGAAAAACGTCCAGAAATGATTGAAGCTACTGACTGAATGAAATGAGCTGGCATCTCACTCTCTTTGAATCTTGTTTATCATGCTAAGAGGAGCAGGAAAAAGCAAAAAATTTCAGAATTGCACCTTGCAATGCGGAGAAATTACTGTTTGTGCATTTACAATATTCATTGATTTTTGCCATTGAAAAACGTCCAGAAATGATTGAAGCTACTGACTGAATGAAAGGAGCTGGCATCTCACTCTCTTTGAATCTTCTTTATCATGCTAAGAGGAGCAGGAAAAAGCAAAAAATTTCAGAATTGCACCTTGCAATGCGGAGAATTTACTGTTTGTGCATTTACAATATTCATTGATTTTTGCCATTGAAAAACATCATGTTATTCATATACCAGAAATGATTGAAGCTACTGACTGAATGAAAGGAGCTGGCATCTCACTCTATTTGAATCTTCTTTATCATGCTAAGAGGAGCAGGAAAAAGTAAAAAATTTCAGAATTGCACCTTGCAATGTGGAGAAATTACTGTTTGTGCATTTATAATATTCAATGATTTTTGCCATTGAAAAACGTCCAGATATGATTGAAGCTACTGACTGAACGAAAGGAGCTGGCATCTCACTCTCTTTGAATCTTCTTTATCATGCTAAGAGGAGCAGGAAAAAGCAAAAAATTTCAGAATTGCACCTTGCAATGCGGAGAAATTACTGTTTGTGCATTTACAATATTCATTGATTTTTGCCATTGAAAAACATCATGTTATTCATGTACCAGAAATGTTTGAAGCTACTGACTGAATGAAAGGAGCTGGCATCTCACTCTCTTTAAATCTTCTTTATCATGCTAAGAGGAGCAGGAAAAAGCAAAAAATTTCAGAATTGCACATTGCAATGCGGAGAAATTACTGTTTGTGCATTTACAATATTCATTGATTTTTGCCATTGAAAAACGTCCAGAAATGATTGAAGCTACTGACTGAATGAAAGGAGCTGGCATCTCACTCTCTTTGAATCTTCTTTATCATGCTAAGAGGAGCAGGAAAAAGCAAAAAATTTCAGAATTGCACCTTGCAATGCGGAGAAATTACTGTTTGTGCATTTACAATATTCATTGATTTTTGCCTTTGAAAAACGTCCAGAAATGATTGAAGCTACTGACTGAATGAAAGGAGCTGGCATCTCACTCTCTTTGAATCTTCTTTATCATGCTAAGAGGAGCAGGAAAAAGCAAAAAATTTCAGAATTGCACCTTGCAATGCGGAGAAATTACTGTTTGTGCATTTACAATATTCATTGATTTTTGCCATTGAAAAATGTCCAGAAATGATTGAAGCTACTGACTGAATGAAAGGAGCTGGCATCTCACTCTCTTTGAATCTTCTTTATCATGCTAAGAGGAGCAGGAAAAAGCAAAAAATTTCAGAATTGCGCCTTGCAATGCGGAGAAATTACTGTTTGTGCATTTACAAAATTCATTGATTTTTGCCATTGAAAAACATCATGTTATTCATATACCAGAAATGATTGAAGCTACTGACTGAAGGAAAGGATCTGGCATCTCACTCTCTTTGAATCTTCTTTATCATGCTAAGAGGAGCAGGAAAAAGCAAAAAATTTCAGAATTGCACCTTGCAATGCGGAGAAATTACTGTTTGTGCATTTACAATATTCATTGATTTTTGCCATTGAAAAACGTCCAGAAATGATTGAAGCTACTGACTGAATGAAAGGAGCTGGCATCTCACTCTCTTTGAATCTTCTTTATCATGCTAAGAGGAGCAGGAAAAAGCAAAAAATTTCAGAATTGCACCTTGCAATGCGGAGAAATTACTGTTTGTGCATTTACAATATTCATTGATTTTTGCCATTGAAAAACGTCCAGAAATGATTGAAGCTACTGACTGAATGAAAGGAGCTGGCATCTCACTCTCTTTGAATCTTCTTTATCATGCTAAGAGGAGCAGGAAAAAGCAAAAAATTTCAGAATTGCACCTTGCAATGCGGAGAAATTACTGTTTGTGCATTTACAATATTCATTGATTTTTGCCATTGAAAAATGTCCAGAAATGATTGAAGCTACTGACTGAATGAAAGGAGCTGGCATCTCACTCTCTTTGAATCTTCTTTATCATGCTAAGAGGAGCAGGAAAAAGCAAAAAATTTCAGAATTGCGCCTTGCAATGCGGAGAAATTACTGTTTGTGCATTTACAAAATTCATTGATTTTTGCCATTGAAAAATATCATGTTATTCATATACCAGAAATGATTGAAGCTACTGACTGAAGGAAAGGATCTGGCATCTCACTCTCTTTGAATCTTCTTTATCATGCTAAGAGGAGCAGGAAAAAGCAAAAAATTTCAGAATTGCACCTTGCAATGCAGAGAAATTACTGTTTGTGCATTTACAATATTCATTGATTTTTGTCATTGAAAAACGTCCAGAAATGATTGAAGCTACTGACTGAATGAAAGGAGCTGGCATCTCACTCTCTTTGAATCTTCTTTATCATGCTAAGAGGAGCAGGAAAAAGCAAAAAATTTCAGAATTGCACCTTGCAATGCGGAGAAATTACTGTTTGTGCATTTACAATATTCATTGATTTTTGCCATTGAAAAATGTCCAGAAATGATTGAAGCTACTGACTGAATGAAAGGAGCTGGCATCTCACTCTCCTTGAATCTTCTTTATCATGCTAAGAGGAGCAGGAAAAAGCAAAAAATTTCAGAATTGCACATTGCAATGCGGAGAAATTACTGTTTGTGCATTTACAATATTCATTGATTTTTGCCATTGAAAAACGTGCAGAAATGATTGAAGCTACTGACTGAATGAAAGGAGCTGGCATCTCACTCTCTTTGAATCTTCTTTATCATGCTAAGAGGAGCAGGAAAAAGCAAAAAATTTCAGAATTGCACCTTGCAATGCGGAGAAATTACTGTTTGTGCATTTACAATATTCATTGATTTTTGCCATTGAAAAACGTCCAGAAATGATTGAAGCTACTGACTGAATGAAAGGAGCTGGCATCTCACTCTCTTTGAATCTTCTTTATCATGCTAAGAGGAGCAGGAAAAAGCAAAAAATTTCAGAATTGCACCTTGCAATGCGGAGAAATTACTGTTTGTGCATTTACAATATTCATTGATTTTTGCCATTGAAAAATGTCCAGAAATGATTGAAGCTACTGACTGAATGAAAGGAGCTGGCATCTCACTCTCTTTGAATCTTCTTTATCATGCTAAGAGGAGCAGGAAAAAGCAAAAAATTTCAGAATTGCGCCTTGCAATGCGGAGAAATTACTGTTTGTGCATTTACAAAATTCATTGATTTTTGCCATTGAAAAACATCATGTTATTCATATACCAGAAATGATTGAAGCTACTGACTGAAGGAAAGGATCTGGCATCTCACTCTCTTTGAATCTTCTTTATCATGCTAAGAGGAGCAGGAAAAAGCAAAAAATTTCAGAATTGCACCTTGCAATGCGGAGAAATTACTGTTTGTGCATTTACAATATTCATTGATTTTTGCCATTGAAAAACGTCCAGAAATGATTGAAGCTACTGACTGAATGAAAGGAGCTGGCATCTCACTCTCTTTGAATCTTCTTTATCATGCTAAGAGGAGCAGGAAAAAGCAAAAAATTTCAGAATTGCACCTTGCAATGCGGAGAAATTACTGTTTGTGCATTTACAATATTCATTGATTTTTGCCATTGAAAAACGTCCAGAAATGATTGAAGCTACTGACTGAATGAAAGGAGCTGGCATCTCACTCTCTTTGAATCTTCTTTATCATGCTAAGAGGAGCAGGAAAAAGCAAAAAATTTCAGAATTGCACCTTGCAATGCGGAGAAATTACTGTTTGTGCATTTACAATATTCATTGATTTTTGCCATTGAAAAATGTCCAGAAATGATTGAAGCTACTGACTGAATGAAAGGAGCTGGCATCTCACTCTCTTTGAATCTTCTTTATCATGCTAAGAGGAGCAGGAAAAAGCAAAAAATTTCAGAATTGCGCCTTGCAATGCGGAGAAATTACTGTTTGTGCATTTACAAAATTCATTGATTTTTGCCATTGAAAAACATCATGTTATTCATATACCAGAAATGATTGAAGCTACTGACTGAAGGAAAGGATCTGGCATCTCACTCTCTTTGAATCTTCTTTATCATGCTAAGAGGAGCAGGAAAAAGCAAAAAATTTCAGAATTGCACCTTGCAATGCGGAGAAATTACTGTTTGTGCATTTACAATATTCATTGATTTTTGCCATTGAAAAACGTCCAGAAATGATTGAAGCTACTGACTGAATGAAAGGAGCTGGCATCTCACTCTCTTTGAATCTTCTTTATCATGCTAAGAGGAGCAGGAAAAAGCAAAAAATTTCAGAATTGCACCTTGCAATGCGGAGAAATTACAGTTTGTGCATTTACAATATTCATTGATTTTTGCGATTGAAAAACATCATGTTATTCATATACCAGAAATGATTGAAGCTACTGACTGAATGAAAGGAGCTGGCATCTCACTCTCTTTGAATCTTCTTTATCATGCTAAGAGGAGCAGGAAAAAGTAAAAAATTTCAGAATTGCACCTTGCAATGCGGAGAAATTACTGTTTGTGCATTTACAATATTCAATGATTTTTGCCATTGAAAAACGTCCAGAAATGATTGAAGCTACTGACTGAATGAAAGGAGCTGGCATCTCACTCTCTTTGAATCTTGTTTATCATGCTAAGAGGAGCAGGAAAAAGCAAAAAATTTCAGAATTGCACCTTGCAATGCGGAGAAATTACTGTTTGTGCATTTACAATATTCATGGATTTTTGCCATTGAAAAACGTCCAGAAATGATTGAAGCTACTGACTGAATGAAAGGAGCTGGCATCTCACTCTCTTTGAATCTTCTTTATCATGCTAAGAGGAGCAGGAAAAAGCAAAAAATTTCAGAATTGCACCTTGCAATGCGGAGAAATTACTGTTTGTGCATTTACAATATTCATTGATTTTTGCTATTGAAAAACATCATGTTATTCATATACCAGAAATGATTGAAGCTACTGACTGAATGAAAGGAGCTGGCATCTCACTCTCTTTGAATCTTCTTTATCATGCTAAGAGGAGCAGGAAAAAGCAAAAAATTTCAGAATTGCACCTTGCAATGCGGAGAAATTACAGTTTGTGCATTTACAATATTCATTGATTTTTGCCATTGAAAAACGTCCAGAAATGATTGAAGCTACTGACTGAATGAAAGGAGCTGGCATCTCACTCTCTTTGAATCTTCTTTATCATGCTAAGAGGAGCAGGAAAAAGCAAAAAATTTCAGAATTGCACCTTGCAATGCGGAGAAATTACTGTTTGTGCATTTACAATATTCATTGATTTTTGCCATTGAAAAACGTCCAGAAATGATTGAAGGTACTGACTGAATGAAAGGAGCTGGCATCTCACTCTCTTTGAATCTTCTTTATCATGCTAAGAGGAGCAGGAAAAAGCAAAAAATTTCAGAATTGCACCTTGCAATGCGGAGAAATTACTGTTTGTGCATTTACAATATTCATTGATTTTTGCCATTGAAAAACGTCCAGAAATGATTGAAGCTACTGACTGAATGAAAGGAGCTGGCATCTCACTCTCTTTGAATCTTCTTTATCATGCTAAGAGGAGCAGGAAAAAGCAAAAAATTTCAGAATTGCACCTTGCAATGCGGAGAAATTACTGTTTGTGCATTTACAATATTCATTGATTTTTGCCATTGAAAAATGTCCAGAAATGATTAAAGCTACTGACTGAATGAAAGGAGTTGGCATCTCACTCTCTTTGAATCTTCTTTATCATGCTAAGAGGAGCAGGAAAAAGCAAAAAATTTCAGAATTGCGCCTTGCAATGCGGAGAAATTACTGTTTGTGCATTTACAAAATTCATTGATTTTTGCCATTGAAAAACATCATGTTATTCATATACCAGAAATGATTGAAGCTACTGACTGAAGGAAAGGATATGGCATCTCACTCTCTTTGAATCTTCTTTATCATGCTTAGAGGAGCAGGAAAAAGCAAAAAATTTCAGAATTGCACCTTGCAATGCGGAGAAATTACTGTTTGTGCATTTACAATATTCATTGATTTTTGCCATTGAAAAACGTCCAGAAATGATTGAAGCTACTGACTGAATGAAAGGAGCTGGCATCTCACTCTCTTTGAATCTTCTTTATCATGCTAAGAGGAGCAGGAAAAAGCAAAAAATTTCAGAATTGCACCTTGCAATGCGGAGAAATTACTGTTTGTGCATTTACAATATTCATTGATTTTTGCCATTGAAAAATGTCCAGAAATGATTGAAGCTACTGACTGAATGAAAGGAGCTGGCATCTCACTCTCTTTGAATCTTCTTTATCATGCTAAGAGGAGCAGGAAAAAGCAAAAAATTTCAGAATTGCGCCTTGCAATGCGGAGAAATTACTGTTTGTGCATTTACAAAATTCATTGATTTTTGCCATTGAAAAACATCATGTTATTCATATACCAGAAATGATTGAAGCTACTGACTGAAGGAAAGGATCTGGCATCTCACTCTCTTTGAATCTTCTTTATCATGCTAAGAGGAGCAGGAAAAAGCAAAAAATTTCAGAATTGCACCTTGCAATGCGGAGAAATTACTGTTTGTGCATTTACAATATTCATTGATTTTTGCCATTGAAAAACGTCCAGAAATGATTGAAGCTACTGACTGAATGAAAGGAGCTGGCATCTCACTCTCTTTGAATCTTCTTTATCATGCTAAGAGGAGCAGGAAAAAGCAAAAAATTTCAGAATTGCACCTTGCAATGCGGAGAAATTACAGTTTGAGCATTTACAATATTCATTGATTTTGCGATTGAAAAACATCATGTTATTCATATACCAGAAATGATTGAAGCTACTGACTGAATGAAAGGAGCTGGCATCTCACTCTCTTTGAATCTTCTTTATCATGCTAAGAGGAGCAGGAAAAAGTAAAAAATTTCAGAATTGCACCTTGCAATGCGGAGAAATTACTGTTTGTGCATTTACAATATTCAATGATTTTTGCCATTGAAAAACGTCCAGAAATGATTGAAGCTACTGACTGAATGAAAGGAGCTGGCATCTCACTCTCTTTGAATCTTGTTTATCATGCTAAGAGGAGCAGGAAAAAGCAAAAAATTTCAGAATTGCACCTTGCAATGCGGAGAAATTACTGTTTGTGCATTTACAATATTCATTGATTTTTGCCATTGAAAAACGTCCAGAAATGATTGAAGCTACTGACTGAATGAAAGGAGCTGGCATCTCACTCTCTTTGAATCTTCTTTATCATGCTAAGAGGAGCAGGAAAAAGCAAAAAATTTCAGAATTGCACCTTGCAATGCGGAGAAATTACTGTTTGTGCATTTACAATATTCATTGATTTTTGCTATTGAAAAACATCATGTTATTCATATACCAGAAATGATTGAAGCTACTGACTGAATGAAAGGAGATGGCATCTCACTCTCTTTGAATCTTCTTTATCATGCTAAGAGGAGCAGGAAAAAGCAAAAAATTTCAGAATTGCACCTTGCAATGCGGAGAAATTACAGTTTGTGCATTTACAATATTCATTGATTTTTGCCATTGAAAAACGTCCAGAAATGATTGAAGCTACTGACTGAATGAAAGGAGCTGGCATCTCACTCTCTTTGAATCTTCTTTATCATGCTAAGAGGAGCAGGAAAAAGCAAAAAATTTCAGAATTGCACCTTGCAATGCGGAGAAATTACTGTTTGTGCATTTACAATATTCATTGATTTTTGCCATTGAAAAACGTCCAGAAATGATTGAAGGTACTGACTGAATGAAAGGAGCTGGCATCTCACTCTCTTTGAATCTTCTTTATCATGCTAAGAGGAGCAGGAAAAAGCAAAAAATTTCAGAATTGCACCTTGCAATGCGGAGAAATTACTGTTTGTGCATTTACAATATTCATTGATTTTTGCCATTGAAAAACGTCCAGAAATGATTGAAGCTACTGACTGAATGAAAGGAGCTGGCATCTCACTCTCTTTGAATCTTCTTTATCATGCTAAGAGGAGCAGGAAAAAGCAAAAAATTTCAGAATTGCACCTTGCAATGCGGAGAAATTACTGTTTGTGCATTTACAATATTCATTGATTTTTGCCATTGAAAAATGTCCAGAAATGATTGAAGCTACTGACTGAATGAAAGGAGCTGGCATCTCACTCTCTTTGAATCTTCTTTATCATGCTAAGAGGAGCAGGAAAAAGCAAAAAATTTCAGAATTGCGCCTTGCAATGCGGAGAAATTACTGTTTGTGCATTTACAAAATTCATTGATTTTTGCCATTGAAAAACATCATGTTATTCATATACCAGAAATGATTGAAGCTACTGACTGAAGGAAAGGATATGGCATCTCACTCTCTTTGAATCTTCTTTATCATGCTTAGAGGAGCAGGAAAAAGCAAAAAATTTCAGAATTGCACCTTGCAATGCGGAGAAATTACTGTTTGTGCATTTACAATATTCATTGATTTTTGCCATTGAAAAACGTCCAGAAATGATTGAAGCTACTGACTGAATGAAAGGAGCTGGCATCTCACTCTCTTTGAATCTTCTTTATCATGCTAAGAGGAGCAGGAAAAAGCAAAAAATTTCAGAATTGCACCTTGCAATGCGGAGAAATTACTGTTTGTGCATTTACAATATTCATTGATTTTTGCGATTGAAAAACATCATGTTATTCATATACCAGAAATGATTGAAGCTACTGACTGAATGAAAGGAGCTGGCATCTCACTCTCTTTGAATCTTCTTTATCATGCTAAGAGGAGCAGGAAAAAGTAAAAAATTTCAGAATTGCACCTTGCAATGCGGAGAAATTACTGTTTGTGCATTTACAATATTCATTGATTTTTGCCATTGAAAAACGTCCAGAAATGATTGAAGCTACTGACTGAATGAAAGGAGCTGGCATCTCACTCTCTTTGAATCTTCTTTATCATGCTAAGAGGAGCAGGAAAAAGCAAAAAATTTCAGAATTGCACCTTGCAATGCGGAGAAATTACTGTTTGTGCATTTCCAATATTCATTGATTTTTGCTATTGAAAAACATCATGTTATTCATATACCAGAAATGATTGAAGCTACTGACTGAATGAAAGGAGCTGGCATCTCACTCTCTTTGAATCTTCTTTATCATGCTAAGAGGAGCAGGAAAAAGCAAAAAATTTCAGAATTGCACCTTGCAATGCGGAGAAATTACAGTTTGTGCATTTACAATATTCATTGATTTTTGCCATTGAAAAACGTCCAGAAATGATTGAAGCTACTGACTGAATGAAAGGAGCTGGCATCTCACTCTCTTTGAATCTTCTTTACCATGCTAAGAGGAGCAGGAAAAAGCAAAAAATTTCAGAATTGCACCTTGCAATGCGGAGAAATTACTGTTTGTGCATTTACAATATTCATTGATTTTTGCCTTTGAAAAAGGTCCAGAAATAATTGAAGGTACTGACTGAATGAAAGGAGCTGGCATCTCACTCTCTTTGAATCTTCTTTATCATGCTAAGAGGAGCAGGAAAAAGCAAAAAATTTCAGAATTGCACCTTGCAATGCAGAGAAATTACTGTTTGTGCATTTACAATATTCATTGATTTTTGCCATTGAAAAACGTCCAGAAATGATTGAAGCTACTGACTGAATGAAAGGAGCTGGCATCTCACTCTCTTTGAATCTTCTTTATCATGCTAAGAGGAGCAGGAAAAAGCAAAAAATTTCAGAATTGCACCTTGCAATGCGGAGAAATTACTGTTTGTGCATTTACAATATTCATTGATTTTTGCCATTGAAAAATGTCCAGAAATGATTGAAGCTACTGACTGAATGAAAGGAGCTGGCATCTCACTCTCTTTGAATCTTTTTTATCATGCTAAGAGGAGCAGGAAAAAGCAAAAAATTTCAGAATTGCGCCTTGCAATGCGGAGAAATTACTGTTTGTGCATTTACAAAATTCATTGATTTTTGCCATTGAAAAACATCATGTTATTCATATACCAGAAATGATTGAAGCTACTGACTGAAGGAAAGGATCTGGCATCTCACTCTCTTTGAATCTTCTTTATCATGCTTAGAGGAGCAGGAAAAAGCAAAAAATTTCAGAATTGCACCTTGCAATGCGGAGAAATTACTGTTTGTGCATTTACAATATTCATTGATTTTTGCCATTGAAAAACGTCCAGAAATGATTGAAGCTACTGACTGAATGAAAGGAGCTGGCATCTCACTCTCTTTGAATCTTCTTTATCATGCTAAGAGGAGCAGGAAAAAGCAAAAAATTTCAGAATTGCACCTTGCAATGCGGAGAAATTACTGTTTGTGCATTTACAATATTCATTGATTTTTGCGATTGAAAAACATCATGTTATTCATATACCAGAAATGATTGAAGCTACTGACTGAATGAAAGGAGCTGGCATCTCACTCTGAATCTTCTTTATCATGCTAAGAGGAGCAGGAAAAAGTAAAAAATTTCAGAATTGCACCTTGCAATGCGGAGAAATTACTGTTTGTGCATTTACAATATTCAATGATTTTTGCCATTGAAAAACGTCCAGAAATGATTGAAGCTACTGACTGAATGAAAGGAGCTGGCATCTCACTCTCTTTGAATCTTGTTTATCATGCTAAGAGGAGCAGGAAAAAGCAAAAAATTTCAGAATTGCACCTTGCAATGCGGAGAAATTACTGTTTGTGCATTTACAATATTCATTGATTTTTGCCATTGAAAAACGTCCAGAAATGATTGAAGCTACTGACTGAATGAAAGGAGCTGGCATCTCACTCTCTTTGAATCTTCTTTATCATGCTAAGAGGAGCAGGAAAAAGCAAAAAATTTCAGAATTGCACCTTGCAATGCGGAGAAATTACTGTTTGTGCATTTACAATATTCATTGATTTTTGCCATTGAAAAACATCATGTTATTCATATACCAGAAATGATTGAAGCTACTGACTGAATGAAAGGAGCTGGCATCTCACTCTCTTTGAATCTTCTTTATCATGCTAAGAGGAGCAGGAAAAAGTAAAAAATTTCAGAATTGCACCTTGCAATGCGGAGAAATTACTGTTTGTGCATTTATAATATTCAATGATTTTTGCCATTGAAAAACGTCCAGAAATGATTGAAGCTACTGACTGAACGAAAGGAGCTGGCATCTCACTCTCTTTGAATCTTCTTTATCATGCTAAGAGGAGCAGGAAAAAGCAAAAAATTTCAGAATTGCACCTTGCAATGCGGAGAAATTACTGTTTGTGCATTTACAATATTCATTGATTTTTGCCATTGAAAAACATCATGTTATTCATGTACCAGAAATGTTTGAAGCTACTGACTGAATGAAAGGAGCTGGCATCTCACTCTCTTTGAATCTTCTTTATCATGCTAAGAGGAGCAGGAAAAAGCAAAAAATTTCAGAATTGCACATTGCAATGCGGAGAAATTACTGTTTGTGCATTTACAATATTCATTGATTTTTGCCATTGAAAAACGTCCAGAAATGATTGAAGCTACTGACTGAATGAAAGTAGCTGGCATCTCACTCTCTTTGAATCTTCTTTATCATGCTAAGAGGAGCAGGAAAAAGCAAAAAATTTCAGAATTGCACCTTGCAATGCGGAGAAATTACTGTTTGTGCATTTACAATATTCATTGATTTTTGCCATTGAAAAACGTCCAGAAATGATTGAAGCTACTGACTGAATGAAAGGAGCTGGCATCTCACTCTCTTTGAATCTTCTTTATCATGCTAAGAGGAGCAGGAAAAAGCAAAAAATTTCAGAATTGCACCTTGCAATGCGGAGAAATTACTGTTTGTGCATTTACAATATTCATTGATTTTTGCCATTGAAAAATGTCCAGAAATGATTGAAGCTACTGACTGAATGAAAGGAGCTGGCATCTCACTCTCTTTGAATCTTCTTTATCATGCTAAGAGGAGCAGGAAAAAGCAAAAAATTTCAGAATTGCGCCTTGCAATGCGGAGAAATTACTGTTTGTGCATTTACAAAATTCATTGATTTTTGCCATTGAAAAACATCATGTTATTCATATACCAGAAATGATTGAAGCTACTGACTGAAGGAAAGGATCTGGCATCTCACTCTCTTTGAATCTTCTTTATCATGCTAAGAGGAGCAGGAAAAAGCAAAAAATTTCAGAATTGCACCTTGCAATGCGGAGAAATTACTGTTTGTGCATTTACAATATTCATTGATTTTTGCCATTGAAAAACGTCCAGAAATGATTGAAGCTACTGACTGAATGAAAGGAGCTGGCATCTCACTCTCTTTGAATCTTCTTTATCATGCTAAGAGGAGCAGGAAAAAGCAAAAAATTTCAGAATTGCACCTTGCAATGCGGAGAAATTACTGTTTGTGCATTTACAATATTCATTGATTTTTGCGATTGAAAAACATCATGTTATTCATATACCAGAAATGATTGAAGCTACTGACTGAATGAAAGGAGCTGGCATCTCACTCTCTTTGAATCTTCTTTATCATGCTAAGAGGAGCAGGAAAAAGTAAAAAATTTCAGAATTGCACCTTGCAATGCGGAGAAATTACTGATTGTGCATTTACAATATTCAATGATTTTTGCCATTGAAAAACGTCCAGAAATGATTAAAGCTACTGACTGAATGAAAGGAGCTGGCATCTCACTCTCTTTGAATCTTCTTTATCATGCTAAGAGGAGCAGGAAAAAGCAAAAAATTTCAGAATTGCACCTTGCAATGCGGAGAAATTACTGTTTGTGCATTTACAATATTCATTGATTTTTGCCATTGAAAAACGTCCAGAAATGATTGAAGCTACTGACTGAATGAAAGGAGCTGGCATCTCCCTCTCTTTGAATCTTCTTTATCATGCTAAGAGGAGCAGGAAAAAGCAAAAAATTTCAGAATTGCACCTTGCAATGCGGAGAAATTACTGTTTGTGCATTTACAATATTCATTGATTTTTGCCATTGAAAAACATCATGTTATTCATATACCAGAAATGATTGAAGCTACTGACTGAATGAAAGGAGCTGGCATCTCACTCTCTTTGAATCTTCTTTATCATGCTAAGAGGAGCAGGAAAAAGTAAAAAATTTCAGAATTGCGCCTTGCAATGCGGAGAAATTACTGTTTGTGCATTTACAAAATTCATTGATTTTTGCCATTGAAAAACATCATGTTATTCATATACCAGAAATGATTGAAGCTACTGACTGAAGGAAAGGATCTGGCATCTCACTCTCTTTGAATCTTCTTTATCATGCTTAGAGGAGCAGGAAAAAGCAAAGAATTTCAGAATTGCACCTTGCAATGCGGAGAAATTACTGTTTGTGCATTTACAATATTCATTGATTTTTGCCATTGAAAAACGTCCAGAAATGATTGAAGCTACTGACTGAATGAAAGGAGCTGGCATCTCACTCTCTTTGAATCTTCTTTATCATGCTAAGAGGAGCAGGAAAAAGCAAAAAATTTCAGAATTGCACCTTGCAATGCGGAGAAATTACTGTTTGTGCATTTACAATATTCATTGATTTTTGCGATTGAAAAACATCATGTTATTCATATACCAGAAATGATTGAAGCTACTGACTGAATGAAAGGAGCTGGCATCTCACTCTCTTTGAATCTTCTTTATCATGCTAAGAGGAGCAGGAAAAAGTAAAAAATTTCAGAATTGCACCTTGCAATGCGGAGAAATTACTGTTTGTGCATTTACAATATTCATTGATTTTTGCCATTGAAAAACGTCCAGAAATGATTGAAGCTACTGACTGAATGAAAGGAGCTGGCATCTCACTCTCTTTGAATCTTCTTTATCATGCTAAGAGGAGCAGGAAAAAGCAAAAAATTTCAGAATTGCACCTTGCAATGCGGAGAAATTACTGTTTGTGCATTTACAATATTCATTGATTTTTGCCATTGAAAAACGTCCAGAAATGATTGAAGCTACTGACTGAATGAAAGGAGCTGGCATCTCACTCTCTTTGAATCTTCTTTATCATGCTAAGAGGAGCAGGAAAAAGCAAAAAATTTCAGAATTGCACCTTGCAATGCGGAGAAATTACTGTTTGTGCATTTACAATATTCATTGATTTTTGCCATTGAAAAACATGTTATTCATATACCAGAAATGTTTGAAGCTACTGACTGAATGAAAGGAGCTGGCACCTCACTCTCTTTGAATCTTCTTTATCATGCTAAGAGGAGCAGGAAAAAGCAAAAAATTTCAGAATTGCACCTTGCAATGTGGAGAAATTACTGTTTGTGCATTTACAATATTCATTGATTTTTACCATTGAAAAACGTCCAGAAATGATTGAAGCTACTGACTGAATGAAAGTAGCTGGCATCTCACTCTCTTTGAATCTTCTTTATCATGCTAAGACGAGCAGGAAAAAGCAAAAAATTTCAGACTTGCACCTTGCAATGCGGAGAAATTACTGTTTGTGCATTTACAATATTCATTGATTTTTGCCATTGGAAAACATCATGTTATTCATATACCAGAAATGTTTGAAGCTACTGACTGAATGAAAGGAGCTGGCATCTCACTCTCTTTGAATCTTCTTTATCATGCTAAGAGGAGCAGGAAAAAGCAAAAAATTTCAGAATTGCACCTTGCAATGCGGAGAAATTACTGTTTGTGCATTTACAATATTCATTGATTTTTGCCATTGAAAAACGTCCAGAAATGATTGAAGCTACTGACTGAATGAAAGGAGCTGGCATCTCACTCTCTTTGAATCTTCTTTATCATGCTAAGAGGAGCAGGAAAAAGCAAAAAATTTCAGAATTGCACCTTGCAATGCGGAGAAATTACTGTTTGTGCATTTACAATAATCATTGATTTTTGCCATTGAAAAACGTCCAGAAATGATTGAAGCTACTGACTGAATGAAAGGAGCTGGCATCTCACTCTCTTTGAATCTTCTTTATCATGCTAAGAGGAGCAGGAAAAAGCAAAAAATTTCAGAATTGCACCTTGCAATGCGGAGAAATTACTGTTTGTGCATTTACAATATTCATTGATTTTTGCCATTGAAAAACATGTTATTCATATACCAGAAATGTTTGAAGCTACTGACTGAATGAAAGGAGCTGGCACCTCACTCTCTTTGAATCTTCTTTATCATGCTAAGAGGAGCGGGAAAAAGCAAAAAATTTCAGAATTGCACCTTGCAATGCGGAGAAATTACTGTTTGTGCATTTACAATATTCATTGATTTTTGCCATTGAAAAACGTCCAGAAATGATTGAAGGTACTGACTGAATGAAAGGAGCTGGCATCTCACTCTCTTTGAATCTTCTTTATCATGCTAAGAGGAGCAGGAAAAAGCAAAAAATTTCAGAATTGCACCTTGCAATGCGGAGAAATTACTGTTTGTGCATTTACAAAATTCATTGATTTTTGCCATTGAAAAACGTCCAGAAATGATTGAAGCTACTGACTGAATGAAAGGAGCTGGCATCTCACTCTCTTTGAATCTTCTTTATCATGCTAAGAGGAGCAGGAAAAAGCAAAAAATTTCAGAATTGCACCTTGCAATGCGGAGAAATTACAGTTTGTGCATTTACAATATTCATTGATTTTTGCCATTGAGAAACGTCCAGAAATGATTGAAGCTACTGACTGAATGAAAGGAGCTGGCATCTCACTCTCTTTGAATCTTTATCATGCTAAGAGGAGCAGGAAAAAGCAAAAAATTTCAGAATTGCACCTTGCAATGCGGAGAAATTACTGTTTGTGCATTTACAATATTCATTGATTTTTGCCATTGAAAAACATCATGTTATTCATATACCAGAAATGTTTGAAGCTACTGACTGAATGAAAGGAGCTGGCATCTCACTCTCTTTGAATCTTCTTTATCATGCTAAGCGGAGCAGGAAAAAGCAAAAAATTTCAGAATTGCACCTTGCAATGTGGAGAAATTACTGTTTGTGCATTTACAATATTCATTGATTTTTACCATTGAAAAACGTCCAGAAATGATTGAAGCTACTGACTGAAAGTAGCTGGCATCTCACTCTCTTTGAATCTTCTTTATCATGCTAAGAGGAGCAGGAAAAAGCAAAAAATTTCAGACTTGCACCTTGCAATGCGGAGAAATTACTGTTTGTGCATTTACAATATTCATTGATTTTTGCCATTGAAAAACATCATGTTATTGATATACCAGAAATGTTTGAAGCTACTGACTGAATGAAAGGAGCTGGCATCTCACTCTCTTTGAATCTTCTTTATCATGCTAAGAGGAGCAGGAAAAAGCAAAAAATTTCAGAATTGCACCTTGCAATGCGGAGAAATTACTGTTTGTGCATTTACAATATTCATTGATTTTTTCCATTGAAAAACATCATGTTATTCATATACCAGAAATGTTTGAAGCTACTGACTGAATGAAAGGAGCTGGCATCTCAATCTCTTTGAATCTTCTTTATCATGCTAAGAGGAGCAGGAAAAAGCAAAAAACTTCAGAATTGCACCTTGCAATGTGGAGAAATTACTGTTTGTGCATTTACAATATTCATTGATTTTTACCATTGAAAAACGTCCAGAAATGATTGAAGCTACTGACTGAATGAAAGTAGCTGGCATCTCACTCTCTTTGAATCTTCTTTATCATGCTAAGAGGAGCAGGAAAAAGCAAAAAATTTCAGACTTGCACCTTGCAATGCGGAGAAATTACTGTTTGTGCATTTACAATATTCATTGATTTTTGCCATTGAAAAACATCATGTTATTCATATACCAGAAATGTTTGAAGCTACTGACTGAATGAAAGGAGCTGGCATCTCACTCTCTTTGAATCTTCTTTATCATGCTAAGAGGAGCAGGAAAAAGCAAAAAATTTCAGAATTGCACCTTGCAATGCGGAGAAATTACTGTTTGTGCATTTACAATATTCATTGATTTTTGCCATTGAAAAACATCATGTTATTCATATACCAGAAATGTTTGAAGCTACTGACTGAATGAAAGGAGCTGACATCTCACTCTCTTTGAATCTTCTTTATCATGCTAAGAGGAACAGGAAAAAGCAAAAAATTTCAGAATTGCACCTTGCAATGCGGAGAAATTACTGTTTGTGCATTTACAATATTCATTGATTTTTGCCATTGAAAAACGTCCAGAAATGATTGAAGCTACTGACTGAATGAAAGGAGCTGGCATCTCACTCTCTTTGAATCATGCTAAGAGGAGCAGGAAAAAGCAAAAAATTTCAGAATTGCACCTTGCAATGCGGAGAAATTACTGTTTGTGCATTTACAATATTCATTGATTTTTGCCATTGAAAAACATCATGTTATTCATATACCAGAAATGTTTGAAGCTACTGACTGAATGAAAGGAGCTGGCATCTCACTCTCTTTGAATCTTCTTTATCATGCTAAGAGGAGCAGGAAAAAGCAAAAAATTTCAGAATTGCACCTTGCAATGCGGAGAAATTACTGTTTGTGCATTTACAATATTCATTGATTTTTGCCATTGAAAAACGTCCAGAAATGATTGAAGCTACTGACTGAATGAAAGGAGCTGGCATCTCACTCTCTTTGAATCTTCTTTATCATGCTAAGAGGAGCAGGAAAAAGCAAAAAATTTCAGAATTGCACCTTGCAATGCGGAGAAATTACTGTTTGTGCATTTACAATATTCATTGATTTTTGCCATTGAAAAACGTCCAGAAATGATTGAAGCTACTGACTGAATGAAAGGAGCTGGCATCTCACTCTCTTTGAATCTTCTTTATCATGCTAAGAGGAGCTGGAAAAAGCAAAAAATTTCAGAATTGCACCTTGCAATGCGGAGAAATTACTGTTTGTGCATTTACAATATTCATTGATTTTTGCCATTGAAAAACATCATGTTATTCATATACCAGAAATGTTTGAAGCTACTGACTGAATGAAAGGAGCTGGCATCTCACTCTCTTTGAATCTTCTTTATCATGCTAAGAGGAGCAGGAAAAAGCAAAAAATTTCAGAATTGCACCTTGCAATGTGGAGAAATTACTGTTTGTGCATTTACAATATTCATTGATTTTTACCATTGAAAAACGTCCAGAAATGATTGAAGCTACTGACTGAATGAAAGTAGCTGGCATCTCACTCTCTTTGAATCTTCTTTATCATGCTAAGAGGAGCAGGAAAAAGCAAAAAATTTCAGACTTGCACCTTGCAATGCGGAGAAATTACTGTTTGTGCATTTACAATATTCATTGATTTTTGCCATTGAAAAACATCATGTTATTCATATACCAGAAATGTTTGAAGCTACTGACTGAATGAAAGGAGCTGGCATCTCACTCTCTTTGAATCTTCTTTATCATGCTAAGAGGAGCAGGAAAAAGCAAAAAATTTCAGAATTGCACCTTGCAATGCGGAGAAATTACTGTTTGTGCATTTACAATATTCATTGATTTTTGCCATTGAAAAACATCATGTTATTCATATACCAGAAATGTTTGAAGCTACTGACTGAATGAAAGGAGCTGGCATCTCACTCTCTTTGAATCTTCTTTATCATGCTAAGAGGAGCAGAAAAAAGCAAAAAATTTCAGACTTGCACCTTGCAATGCGGAGAAATTACTGTTTGTGCATTTACAATATTCATTGATTTTTGCCATTGAAAAACATCATGTTATTCATATACCAGAAATGTTTGAAGCTACTGACTGAATGAAAGGAGCTGGCATCTCACTCTCTTTGAATCTTCTTTATCATGCTAAGAGGAGCAGGAAAAAGCAAAAAATTTCAGAATTGCACCTTGCAATGCGGAGAAATTACTGTTTGTGCATTTACAATATTCATTGATTTTTGCCATTGAAAAACGTCCAGAAATGATTGAAGGTACTGACTGAATGAAAGGAGCTGGCATCTCACTCTCTTTGAATCTTCTTTATCATGCTAAGAGGAGCAGGAAAAAGCAAAAAGTTTCAGAATTGCAACTTGCAATGCGGAGAAATTACTGTTTGTGCATTTACAATATTCATTGATTTTTGCCATTGAAAAACGTCCAGAAATGATTGAAGCTACTGACTGAATGAAAGGAGCTGGCATCTCACTCTCTTTGAATCTTCTTTATCATGCTAAGTGGAGCAGGAAAAAGCAAAAAATTTCAGAATTGCACCTTGCAATGCGGAGAAATTACAGTTTGTGCATTTACAATATTCATTGATTTTTGCCATTGAAAAACGTCCAGAAATGATTGAAGCTACTGACTGAATGAAAAGAGCTGGCATCTCACTCTCTTTGAATCTTCTTTATCATGCTAAGAGGAGCAGGAAAAAGCAAAAAATTTCAGAATTGCACCTTGCAATGCGGAGAAATTACTGTTTGTGCATTTACAATATTCGTTGATTTTTGCCATTGAAAAACGTCCAGAAATGATTGAAGCTACTGACTGAATGAAAGGAGCTGGCATCTCACTCTCTTTGAATCTTCTTTATCATGCTAAGAGGAGCAGGAAAAAGCAAAAAATTTCAGAATTGCACCTTGCAATGCGGAGAAATTACAGTTTGTGCATTTACAATATTCATTGATTTTTGCCATTGAAAAACGTCCAGAAATGATTGAAGCTACTGACTGAATGAAAGGAGCTGGCATCTCACTCTCTTTGAATCTTCTTTATCATGCTAAGAGGAGCAGGAAAAAGCAAAAAATTTCAGAATTGCACCTTGCAATGCGGAGAATTTACTGTTTGTGCATTTACAATATTCATTGATTTTTGCCATTGAAAAACATGTTATTCATATACCAGAAATGTTTGAAGCTCCTGACTGAATGAAAGGAGCTGGCACCTCACTCTCTTTGAATCTTCTTTATCATGCTAAGAGGAGCAGGAAAAAGCAAAAAATTTCAGAATTGCACCTTGCAATGCGGAGAAATTACTGTTTGTGCATTTACAATATTCATTGATTTTTGCCATTGAAAAACGTCCAGAAATGATTGAAGCTACTGACTGAATGAAAGGAGCTGGCATCTCACTCTCTTTGAATCTTCTTTATCATGCTAAGAGGAGCAGGAAAAAGCAAAAAATTTCAGAATTGCACCTTGCAATGCGGAGAAATTACTGTTTGTGCATTTACAATATTCATTGATTTTTGCCATTGAAAAATGTCCAGAAATGATTGAAGCTACTGACTGAATGAAAGGAGCTGGCATCTCACTCTCTTTGAATCTTCTTTATCATGCTAAGAGGAGCAGGAAAAAGCAAAAAATTTCAGAATTGCGCCTTGCAATGCGGAGAAATTACTGTTTGTGCATTTACAAAATTCATTGATTTTTGCCATTGAAAAACATCATGTTATTCATATACCAGAAATGATTGAAGCTACTGACTGAAGGAAAGGAGCTGGCATCTCACTCTCTTTGAATCTTCTTTATCATGCTAAGAGGAGCAGGAAAAAGCAAAAAATTTCAGAATTTCACCTTGCAATGCGGAGAATTTACTGTTTGTGCATTTACAATATTCATTGATTTTTGCCATTGAAAAACGTCCAGAAATGATTGAAGCTACTGACTGAATGAAAGGAGCTGGCATCTCACTCTCTTTGAATCTTCTTTATCATGCTAAGAGGAGCAGGAAAAAGCAAAAAATTTCAGAATTGCACCTTGCAATGCGGAGAAATTACAGTTTGTGCATTTACAATATTCATTGATTTTTGCCATTGAAAAACGTCCAGAAATGATTGAAGCTACTGACTGAATGAAAGGAGCTGGCATCTCACTCTCTTTGAATCTTCTTTATCATGCTAAGAGGAGCAGGAAAAAGCAAAAAATTTCAGAATTGCACCTTGCAATGCGGAGAAATTACTGTTTGTGCATTTACAATATTCGTTGATTTTTGCCATTGAAAAACGTCCAGAAATGATTGAAGCTACTGACTGAATGAAAGGAGCTGGCATCTCACTCTCTTTGAATCTTCTTTATCATGCTAAGAGGAGCAGGAAAAAGCAAAAAATTTCAGAATTGCACCTTGCAATGCGGAGAAATTACTGTTTGTGCATTTACAATATTCATTGATTTTTGCCATTGAAAAACATCATGTTATTCATATACCAGAAATGTTTGAAGCTACTGACTGAATGAAAGGAGCTGGCATCTCACTCTCTTTGAATCTTCTTTATCATGCTAAGAGGAGCAGGAAAAAGCAAAAAATTTCAGAATTGCACCTTGCAATGCGGAGAATTTACTGTTTGTGCATTTACAATATTCATTGATTTTTGCCATTGAAAAACATGTTATTCATATACCAGAAATGTTTGAAGCTCCTGACTGAATGAAAGGAGCTGGCACCTCACTCTCTTTGAATCTTCTTTATCATGCTAAGAGGAGCAGGAAAAAGCAAAAAATTTCAGAATTGCACCTTGCAATGCGGAGAAATTACTGTTTGTGCATTTACAATATTCATTGATTTTTGCCATTGAAAAACGTCCAGAAATGATTGAAGCTACTGACTGAATGAAAGGAGCTGGCATCTCACTCTCTTTGAATCTTCTTTATCATGCTAAGAGGAGCAGGAAAAAGCAAAAAATTTCAGAATTGCACCTTGCAATGCGGAGAAATTACTGTTTGTGCATTTACAATATTCATTGATTTTTGCCATTGAAAAATGTCCAGAAATGATTGAAGCTACTGACTGAATGAAAGGAGCTGGCATCTCACTCTCTTTGAATCTTCTTTATCATGCTAAGAGGAGCAGGAAAAAGCAAAAAATTTCAGAATTGCGCCTTGCAATGCGGAGAAATTACTGTTTGTGCATTTACAAAATTCATTGATTTTTGCCATTGAAAAACATCATGTTATTCATATACCAGAAATGATTGAAGCTACTGACTGAAGGAAAGGAGCTGGCATCTCACTCTCTTTGAATCTTCTTTATCATGCTAAGAGGAGCAGGAAAAAGCAAAAAATTTCAGAATTTCACCTTGCAATGCGGAGAATTTACTGTTTGTGCATTTACAATATTCATTGATTTTTGCCATTGAAAAACGTCCAGAAATGATTGAAGCTACTGACTGAATGAAAGGAGCTGGCATCTCACTCTCTTTGAATCTTCTTTATCATGCTAAGAGGAGCAGGAAAAAGCAAAAAATTTCAGAATTGCACCTTGCAATGCGGAGAAATTACAGTTTGTGCATTTACAATATTCATTGATTTTTGCCATTGAAAAACGTCCAGAAATGATTGAAGCTACTGACTGAATGAAAGGAGCTGGCATCTCACTCTCTTTGAATCTTCTTTATCATGCTAAGAGGAGCAGGAAAAAGCAAAAAATTTCAGAATTGCACCTTGCAATGCGGAGAAATTACTGTTTGTGCATTTACAATATTCGTTGATTTTTGCCATTGAAAAACGTCCAGAAATGATTGAAGCTACTGACTGAATGAAAGGAGCTGGCATCTCACTCTCTTTGAATCTTCTTTATCATGCTAAGAGGAGCAGGAAAAAGCAAAAAATTTCAGAATTGCACCTTGCAATGCGGAGAAATTACTGTTTGTGCATTTACAATATTCATTGATTTTTGCCATTGAAAAACATCATGTTATTCATATACCAGAAATGTTTGAAGCTACTGACTGAATGAAAGGAGCTGGCATCTCACTCTCTTTGAATCTTCTTTATCATGCTAAGAGGAGCAGGAAAAAGCAAAAAATTTCAGAATTGCACCTTGCAATGCGGAGAAATTACTGTTTGTGCATTTACAATATTCATTGATTTTTGCCATTGAAAAACATAATGTTATTCATATACCAGAAATGTTTGAAGCTACTGACTGAATGAAAGGAGCTGGCATCTCAATCTCTTTGAATCTTCTTTATCATGCTAAGAGGAGCATGAAAAAGCAAAAAATTTCAGAATTGCACCTTGCAATGTGGAGAAATTACTGTTTGTGCATTTACAATATTCATTGATTTTTACCATTGAAAAACGTCCAGAAATGATTGAAGCTACTGACTGAATGAAAGTAGCTGGCATCTCACTCTCTTTGAATCTTCTTTATCATGCTAAGAGGAGCAGGAAAAAGCAAAAAATTTCAGACTTGCACCTTGCAATGCGGAGAAATTACTGTTTGTGCATTTACAATATTCATTGATTTTTGCCATTGAAAAACATCATGTTATTCATATACCAGAAATGTTTGAAGCTACTGACTGAATGAAAGGAGCTGGCATCTCACTATCTTTGAATCTTCTTTATCATGCTAAGAGGAGCAGAAAAAAGCAAAAAATTTCAGACTTGCACCTTGCAATGCGGAGAAATTACTGTTTGTGCATTTACAATATTCATTGATTTTTGCCATTGAAAAACATCATGTTATTCATATACCAGAAATGTTTGAAGCTACTGACTGAATGAAAGGAGCTGGCATCTCACTCTCTTTGAATCTTCTTTATCATGCTAAGAGGAGCAGGAAAAAGCAAAAAATTTCAGAATTGCACCTTGCAATGCGGAGAAATTACTGTTTGTGCATTTACAATATTCATTGATTTTTGCCATTGAAAAACGTCCAGAAATGATTGAAGGTACTGACTGAATGAAAGGAGCTGGCATCTCACTCTCTTTGAATCTTCTTTATCATGCTAAGAGGAGCAGGAAAAAGCAAAACATTTCAGAATTGCAACTTGCAATGCGGAGAAATTACTGTTTGTGCATTTACAATATTCATTGATTTTTGCCATTGAAAAACGTCCAGAAATGATTGAAGCTACTGACTGAATGAAAGGAGCTGGCATCTCACTCTCTTTGAATCTTCTTTATCATGCTAAGTGGAGCAGGAAAAAGCAAAAAATTTCAGAATTGCACCTTGCAATGCGGAGAAATTACAGTTTGTGCATTTACAATATTCATTGATTTTTGCCATTGAAAAACGTCCAGAAATGATTGAAGCTACTGACTGAATGAAAGGAGCTGGCATCTCACTCTCTTTGAATCTTCTTTATCATGCTAAGAGGAGCAGGAAAAAGCAAAAAATTTCAGAATTGCACCTTGCAATGCGGAGAAATTACTGTTTGTGCATTTACAATATTCGTTGATTTTTGCCATTGAAAAACGTCCAGAAATGATTGAAGCTACTGACTGAATGAAAGGAGCTGGCATCTCACTCTCTTTGAATCTTCTTTATCATGCTAAGAGGAGCAGGAAAAAGCAAAAAATTTCAGAATTGAACCTTGCAATGCGGAGAAATTACAGTTTGTGCATTTACAATATTCATTGATTTTTGCCATTGAAAAACGTCCAGAAATGATTGAAGCTACTGACTGAATGAAAGGAGCTGGCATCTCACTCTCTTTGAATCTTCTTTATCATGCTAAGAGGAGCAGGAAAAAGCAAAAAATTTCAGAATTGCACCTTGCAATGCGGAGAATTTACTGTTTGTGCATTTACAATATTCATTGATTTTTGCCATTGAAAAACATGTTATTCATATACCAGAAATGTTTGAAGCTCCTGACTGAATGAAAGGAGCTGGCACCTCACTCTCTTTGAATCTTCTTTATCATGCTAAGAGGAGCAGGAAAAAGCAAAAAATTTCAGAATTGCACCTTGCAATGCGGAGAAATTACTGTTTGTGCATTTACAATATTCATTGATTTTTGCCATTGAAAAACGTCCAGAAATGATTGAAGCTACTGACTGAATGAAAGGAGCTGGCATCTCACTCTCTTTGAATCTTCTTTATCATGCTAAGAGGAGCAGGAAAAAGCAAAAAATTTCAGAATTGCACCTTGCAATGCGGAGAAATTACTGTTTGTGCATTTACAATATTCATTGATTTTTGCCATTGAAAAATGTCCAGAAATGATTGAAGCTACTGACTGAATGAAAGGAGCTGGCATCTCACTCTCTTTGAATCTTCTTTATCATGCTAAGAGGAGCAGGAAAAAGCAAAAAATTTCAGAATTGCGCCTTGCAATGCGGAGAAATTACTGTTTGTGCATTTACAAAATTCATTGATTTTTGCCATTGAAAAACATCATGTTATTCATATACCAGAAATGATTGAAGCTACTGACTGAAGGAAAGGAGCTGGCATCTCACTCTCTTTGAATCTTCTTTATCATGCTAAGAGGAGCAGGAAAAAGCAAAAAATTTCAGAATTGCACCTTGCAATGCGGAGAATTTACTGTTTGTGCATTTACAATATTCATTGATTTTTGCCATTGAAAAACGTCCAGAAATGATTGAAGCTACTGACTGAATGAAAGGAGCTGGCATCTCACTCTCTTTGAATCTTCTTTATCATGCTAAGAGGAGCAGGAAAAAGCAAAAAATTTCAGAATTGCACCTTGCAATGCGGAGAAATTACAGTTTGTGCATTTACAATATTCATTGATTTTTGCCATTGAAAAACGTCCAGAAATGATTGAAGCTACTGACTGAATGAAAGGAGCTGGCATCTCGCTCTCTTTGAATCTTCTTTATCATGCTAAGAGGAGCAGGAAAAAGCAAAAAATTTCAGAATTGCACCTTGCAATGCGGAGAAATTACTGTTTGTGCATTTACAATATTCATTGATTTTTGCCATTGAAAAACGTCCAGAAATGATTGAAGCTACTGACTGAATGAAAGGAGCTGGCATCTCACTCTCTTTGAATCTTCTTTATCATGCTAAGAGGAGCAGGAAAAAGCAAAAAATTTCAGAATTGCACCTTGCAATGCGGAGAAATTACTGTTTGTGCATTTACAATATTCATTGATTTTTGCCATTGAAAAACATGTTATTCATATACCAGAAATGTTTGAAGCTCCTGACTGAATGAAAGGAGCTGGCACCTCACTCTCTTTGAATCTTCTTTATCATGCTAAGAGGAGCAGGAAAAAGCAAAAAATTTCAGAATTGCACCTTGCAATGCGGAGAAATTACTGTTTGTGCATTTACAATATTCATTGATTTTTGCCATTGAAAAACGTCCAGAAATGATTGTAGCTACTGACTGAATGAAAGGAGCTGGCATCTCACTCTCTTTGAATCTTCTTTATCAGGCTAAGAGGAGCAGGAAAAAGCAAAAAATTTCAGAATTGCGCCTTGCAATGCGGAGAAATTACTGTTTGTGCATTTACAAAATTCATTGATTTTTGCCATTGAAAAACATCATGTTATTCATATACCAGAAATGATTGAAGCTACTGACTGAAGGAAAGGAGCTGGCATCTCACTCTCTTTGAATCTTCTATATCATGCTAAGAGGAGCAGGAAAAAGCAAAAAATTTCAGAATTGCACCTTGCAATGCGGAGAAATTACTGTTTGTGCATTTACAATATTCATTGATTTTTGCGATTGAAAAACATCATGTTATTCATATACCAGAAATGATTGAAGCTACTGACCGAATGAAAGGAGCTGGCATCTCACTCTCTTTGAATCTTCTTTATCATGCTAAGAGGAGCAGGAAAAAGCAAAAAATTTCAGAATTGCACCTTGCAATGCGGAGAAATTACAGTTTGTGCATTTACAATATTCATTGATTTTTGCCATTGAAAAACGTCCAGAAATGATTGAAGCTACTGACTGAATGAAAGGAGCTGGCATCTCACTCTCTTTGAATCTTCTTTATCATGCTAAGAGGAGCAGGAAAAAGCAAAAAATTTCAGAATTGCATCTTGCAATGCGGAGAAATTACTGTTTGTGCATTTACAATATTCATTGATTTTTGCCATTGAAAAACGTCCAGAAATGATTGAAGGTACTGACTGAATGAAAGGAGCTGGCATCTCACTCTCTTTGAATCTTCTTTATCATGCTAAGAGGAGCAGGAAAAAGCAAAAAATTTCAGAATTGCACCTTGCAATGCGGAGAAATTACTGTTTGTGCATTTACAATATTCATTGATTTTTGCCATTGAAAAACGTCCAGAAATGATTGAAGGTACTGACTGAATGAAAGGAGCTGGCATCTCACTATCTTTGAATCTTCTTTATCATGCTAAGAGGAGCAGGAAAAAGCAAAAAATTTCAGAATTGCACCTTGCAATGCGGAGAAATTACTGTTTGTGCATTTACAATATTCATTGATTTTTGCCATTGAAAAACGTCCAGAAATGATTGAAGCTACTGACTGAATGAAAGGAGCTGGCATCTCACTCTCTTTGAATCTTCTTTATCATGCTAAGAGGAGCAGGAAAAAGCAAAAAATTTCAGAATTGCACCTTGCAATGCGGAGAAATTACTGTTTGTGCATTTACAATATTCATTGATTTTTGCCATTGAAAAATGTCCAGAAATGATTGAAGCTACTGACTGAATGAAAGGAGCTGGCATCTCACTCTCTTTGAATCTTCTTTATCATGCTAAGAGGAGCAGGAAAAAGCAAAAAATTTCAGAATTGCGCCTTGCAATGCGGAGAAATTACTGTTTGTGCATTTACAAAATTCATTGATTTTTGCCATTGAAAAACATCATGTTATTCATATACCAGAAATGATTGAAGCTACTGACTGAAGGAAAGGATCTGGCATCTCACTCTCTTTGAATCTTCTTTATCATGCTTAGAGGAGCAGGAAAAAGCAAAAAATTTCAGAATTGCACCTTGCAATGCGGAGAAATTACTGTTTGTGCATTTACAATATTCATTGATTTTTGCCATTGAAAAACGTCCAGAAATGATTGAAGCTACTGACTGAATGAAAGGAGCTGGCATCTCACTCTCTTTGAATCTTCTTTATCATGCTAAGAGGAGCAGGAAAAAGCAAAAAATTTCAGAATTGCGCCTTGCAATGCGGAGAAATTACTGTTTGTGCATTTACAATATTCATTGATTTTTGCGATTGAAAAACATCATGTTATTCATATACCAGAAATGATTGAAGCTACTGACTGAATGAAAGGAGCTGGCATCTCACTCTCTTTGAATCTTCTTTATCATGCTAAGAGGAGCAGGAAAAAGTAAAAAATTTCAGAATTGCACCTTGCAATGCGGAGAAATTACTGTTTGTGCATTTACAATATTCATTGATTTTTGCCATTGAAAAACATCCAGAAATGATTGAAGCTACTGACTGAATGAAAGGAGCTGGCATCTCACTCTCTTTGAATCTTCTTTATCATGCTAAGAGGAGCAGGAAAAAGCAAAAAATTTCAGAATTGCACCTTGCAATGCGGAGAAATTACTGTTTGTGCATTTACAATATTCATTGATTTTTGCTATTGAAAAACATCATGTTATTCATATACCAGAAATGATTGAAGCTACTGACTGAATGAAAGGAGCTGGCATCTCACTCTCTTTGAATCTTCTTTATCATGCTAAGAGGAGCAGGAAAAAGCAAAAAATTTCAGAATTGCACCTTGCAATGCGGAGAAATTACAGTTTGTGCATTTACAATATTCATTGATTTTTGCCATTGAAAAACGTCCAGAAATGATTGAAGCTACTGACTGAATGAAAGGAGCTGGCATCTCACTCTCTTTGAATCTTCTTTATCATGCTAAGAGGAGCAGGAAAAAGCAAAAAATTTCAGAATTGCACCTTGCAATGCGGAGAAATTACTGTTTGTGCATTTACAATATTCATTGATTTTTGCCATTGAAAAACGTCCAGAAATGATTGAAGGTACTGACTGAATGAAAGGAGCTGGCATCTCACTCTCTTTGAATCTTCTTTATCATGCTAAGAGGAGCAGGAAAAAGCAAAAAATTTCAGAATTGCACCTTGCAATGCGGAGAAATTACTGTTTGTGCATTTACAATATTCATTGATTTTTGCCATTGAAAAACGTCCAGAAATGATTGAAGCTACTGACTGAATGAAAGGAGCTGGCATCTCACTCTCTTTAAATCTTCTTTATCATGCTAAGAGGAGCAGGAAAAAGCAAAAAATTTCAGAATTGCACCTTGCAATGCGGAGAAATTACTGTTTGTGCATTTACAATATTCATTGATTTTTGCCATTGAAAAATGTCCAGAAATGATTGAAGCTACTGACTGAATGAAAGGAGCTGGCATCTCACTCTCTTTGAATCTTCTTTATCATGCTAAGAGGAGCAGGAAAAAGCAAAAAATTTCAGAATTGCGCCTTGCAATGCGGAGAAATTACTGTTTGTGCATTTACAAAATTCATTGATTTTTGCCATTGAAAAACATCATGTTATTCATATACCAGAAATGATTGAAGCTACTGACTGAAGGAAAGGATCTGGCATCTCACTCTCTTTGAATCTTCTTTATCATGCTTAGAGGAGCAGGAAAAAGCAAAAAATTTCAGAATTGCACCTTGCAATGCGGAGAAATTACTGTTTGTGCATTTACAATATTCATTGATTTTTGCCATTGAAAAACGTCCAGAAATGATTGAAGCTACTGACTGAATGAAAGGAGCTGGCATCTCACTCTCTTTGAATCTTCTTTATCATGCTAAGAGGAGCAGGAAAAAGCAAAAAATTTCAGAATTGCACCTTGCAATGCGGAGAAATTACTGTTTGTGCATTTACAATATTCATTGATTTTTGCGATTGAAAAACATCATGTTATTCATATACCAGAAATGATTGAAGCTACTGACTGAATGAAAGGAGCTGGCATCTCACTCTCTTTGAATCTTCTTTATCATGCTAAGAGGAGCAGGAAAAAGTAAAAAATTTCAGAATTGCACCTTGCAATGCGGAGAAATTACTGTTTGTGCATTTACAATATTCAATGATTTTTGCCATTGAAAAACGTCCAGAAATGATTGAAGCTACTGACTGAATGAAATGAGCTGGCATCTCACTGTCTTTGAATCTTGTTTATCATGCTAAGCGGAGCAGGAAAAAGCAAAAAATTTCAGAATTGCACCTTGCAATGCGGAGAAATTACTGTTTGTGCATTTACAATATTCATTGATTTTTGCCATTGAAAAACGTCCAGAAATGATTGAAGCTACTGACTGAATGAAAGGAGCTGGCATCTCACTCTCTTTGAATCTTCTTTATCATGCTAAGAGGAGCAGGAAAAAGCAAAAAATTTCAGAATTGCACCTTGCAATGCGGAGAAATTACTGTTTGTGCATTTACAATATTCATTGATTTTTGCCATTGAAAAACATCATGTTATTCATATACCAGAAATGATTGAAGCTACTGACTGAATGAAAGGAGCTGGCATCTCACTCTCTTTGAATCTTCTTTATCATGCTAAGAGAAGCAGGAAAAAGTAAAAAATTTCAGAATTGCACCTTGCAATGCGGAGAAATTACTGTTTGTGCATTTATAATATTCAATGATTTTTGCCATTGAAAAACGTCCAGAAATGATTGAAGCTACTGACTGAACGAAAGGAGCTGGCATCTCACTCTCTTTGAATCTTCTTTATCATGCTAAGAGGAGCAGGAAAAAGCAAAAAATTTCAGAATTGCACTTTGCAATGCGGAGAAATTACTGTTTGTGCATTTACAATATTCATTGATTTTTGCCATTGAAAAACATCATGTTATTCATGTACCAGAAATGTTTGAAGCTACTGACTGAATGAAAGGAGCTGGCATCTCACTCTCTTTGAATCTTCTTTATCATGCTAAGAGGAGCAGGAAAAAGCAAAAAATTTCAGAATTGCACATTGCAATGCGGAGAAATTACTGTTTGTGCATTTACAATATTCATTGATTTTTGCCATTGAAAAACGTCCAGAAATGATTGAAGCTACTGACTGAATGAAAGGAGCTGGCATCTCACTCTCTTTGAATCTTCTTTATCATGCTAAGAGGAGCAGGAAAAAGCAAAAAATTTCAGAATTGCACCTTGCAATGCGGAGAAATTACTGTTTGTGCATTTACAATATTCATTGATTTTTGCCATTGAAAAACGTAAATAAATGATTGAAGCTACTGACTGAATGAAAGGAGCTGGCATCTCACTCTCTTTGAATCTTCTTTATCATGCTAAGAGGAGCAGGAAAAAGCAAAAAATTTCAGAATTGCACCTTGCAATGCGGAGAAATTACTGTTTGTGCATTTACAATATTCATTGATTTTTGCCATTGAAAAATGTCCAGAAATGATTGAAGCTACTGACTGAATGAAAGGAGCTGGCATCTCACTCTCTTTGAATCTTCTTTATCATGCTAAGAGGAGCAGGAAAAAGCAAAAAATTTCAGAATTGCGCCTTGCAATGCGGAGAAATAACTGTTTGTGCATTTACAAAATTCATTGATTTTTGCCATTGAAAAACATCATGTTATTCATATACCAGAAATGATTGAAGCTACTGACTGAAGGAAAGGATCTGGCATCTCACTCTCTTTGAATCTTCTTTATCATGCTAAGAGGAGCAGGAAAAAGCAAAAAATTTCAGAATTGCACCTTGCAATGCGGAGAAATTACTGTTTGTGCATTTACAATATTCATTGATTTTTGCCATTGAAAAACGTCCAGAAATGATTGAAGCTACTGACTGAATGAAAGGAGCTGGCATCTCACTCTCTTTGAATCTTCTTTATCATGCTAAGAGGAGCAGGAAAAAGCAAAAAATTTCAGAATTGCACCTTGCAATGCGGAGAAATTACTGTTTGTGCATTTACAATATTCATTGATTTTTGCCATTGAAAAACGTCCAGAAATGATTGAAGCTACTGACTGAATGAAAGGAGCTGGCATCTCACTCTCTTTGAATCTTCTTTATCATGCTAAGAGGAGCAGGAAAAAGCAAAAAATTTCAGAATTGCACCTTGCAATGCGGAGAAATTACTGTTTGTGCATTTACAATATTCATTGATTTTTGCCATTGAAAAATGTCCAGAAATGATTGAAGCTACTGACTGAATGAAAGGAGCTGGCATCTCACTCTCTTTGAATCTTCTTTATCATGCTAAGAGGAGCAGGAAAAAGCAAAAAATTTCAGAATTGCGCCTTGCAATGCAGAGAAATTACTGTTTGTGCATTTACAAAATTCATTGATTTTTGCCATTGAAAAACATCATGTTATTCATATACCAGAAATGATTGAAGCTACTGACTGAAGGAAAGGATCTGGCATCTCACTCTCTTTGAATCTTCTTTATCATGCTAAGAGGAGCAGGAAAAAGCAAAAAATTTCAGAATTGCACCTTGCAATGCAGAGAAATTACTGTTTGTGCATTTACAATATTCATTGATTTTTGTCATTGAAAAACGTCCAGAAATGATTGAAGCTACTGACTGAATGAAAGGAGCTGGCATCTCACTCTCTTTGAATCTTCTTTATCATGCTAAGAGGAGCAGGAAAAAGCAAAAAATTTCAGAATTGCACCTTGCAATGCGGAGAAATTACTGTTTGTGCATTTACAATATTCATTGATTTTTGCCATTGAAAAATGTCCAGAAATGATTGAAGCTACTGACTGAATGAAAGGAGCTGGCATCTCAGTCTCTTTGAATCTTCTTTATCATGCTAAGAGGAGCAGGAAAAAGCAAAAAATTTCAGAATTGCACATTGCAATGCGGAGAAATTACTGTTTGTGCATTTACAATATTCATTGATTTTTGCCATTGAAAAACGTCCAGAAATGATTGAAGCTACTGACTGAATGAAAGGAGCTGGCATCTCACTCTCTTTGAATCTTCTTTATCATGCTAAGAGGAGCAGGAAAAAGCAAAAAATTTCAGAATTGCACCTTGCAATGCGGAGAAATTACTGTTTGTGCATTTACAATATTCATTGATTTTTGCCATTGAAAAACGTCCAGAAATGATTGAAGCTACTGACTGAATGAAAGGAGCTGGCATCTCACTCTCTTTGAATCTTCTTTATCATGCTAAGAGGAGCAGGAAAAAGCAAAAAATTTCAGAATTGCACCTTGCAATGCGGAGAAATTACTGTTTGTGCATTTACAATATTCATTGATTTTTGCCATTGAAAAATGTCCAGAAATGATTGAAGCTACTGACTGAATGAAAGGAGCTGGCATCTCACTCTCTTTGAATCTTCTTTATCATGCTAAGAGGAGCAGGAAAAAGCAAAAAATTTCAGAATTGCGCCTTGCAATGCGGAGAAATTACTGTTTGTGCATTTACAAAATTCATTGATTTTTGCCATTGAAAAACATCATGTTATTCATATACCAGAAATGATTGAAGCTACTGACTGAAGGAAAGGATCTGGCATCTCACTCTCTTTGAATCTTCTTTATCATGCTAAGAGGAGCAGGAAAAAGCAAAAAATTTCAGAATTGCACCTTGCAATGCGGAGAAATTACTGTTTGTGCATTTACAATATTCATTGATTTTTGCCATTGAAAAACGTCCAGAAATGATTGAAGCTACTGACTGAATGAAAGGAGCTGGCATCTCACTCTCTTTGAATCTTCTTTATCATGCTAAGAGGAGCAGGAAAAAGCAAAAAATTTCAGAATTGCACCTTGCAATGCGGAGAAATTACTGTTTGTGCATTTACAATATTCATTGATTTTTGCCATTGAAATACGTCCAGAAATGATTGAAGCTACTGACTGAATGAAAGGAGCTGGCATCTCACTCTCTTTGAATCTTCTTTATCATGCTAAGAGGAGCAGGAAAAAGCAAAAAATTTCAGAATTGCACCTTGCAATGCGGAGAAATTACTGTTTGTGCATTTACAATATTCATTGATTTTTGCCATTGAAAAATGTCCAGAAATGATTGAAGCTACTGACTGAATGAAAGGAGCTGGCATCTCACTCTCTTTGAATCTTCTTTATCATGCTAAGAGGAGCAGGAAAAAGCAAAAAATTTCAGAATTGCGCCTTGCAATGCGGAGAAATTACTGTTTGTGCATTTACAAAATTCATTGATTTTTGCCATTGAAAAACATCATGTTATTCATATACCAGAAATCATTGAAGCTACTGACTGAAGGAAAGGATCTGGCATCTCACTCTCTTTGAATCTTCTTTATCATGCTAAGAGGAGCAGGAAAAAGCAAAAAATTTCAGAATTGCACCTTGCAATGCGGAGAAATTACTGTTTGTGCATTTACAATATTCATTGATTTTTGCCATTGAAAAACGTCCAGAAATGATTGAAGCTACTGACTGAATGAAAGGAGCTGGCATCTCACTCTCTTTGAATCTTCTTTATCATGCTAAGAGGAGCAGGAGAAAGCAAAAAATTTCAGAATTGCACCTTGCAATGCGGAGAAATTACTGTTTGTGCATTTACAATATTCATTGATTTTTGCGATTGAAAAACATCATGTTATTCATATACCAGAAATGATTGAAGCTACTGACTGAATGAAAGGAGCTGGCATCTCACTCTCTTTGAATCTTCTTTATCATGCTAAGAGGAGCAGGAAAAAGTAAAAAATTTCAGAATTGCACCTTGCAATGCGGAGAAATTACTGTTTGTGCATTTACAATATTCAATGATTTTTGCCATTGAAAAACGTCCAGAAATGATTGAAGCTACTGACTGAATGAAAGGAGCTGGCATCTCACTCTCTTTGAATCTTGTTTATCATGCTAAGAGGAGCAGGAAAAAGCAAAAAATTTCAGAATTGCACCTTGCAATGCGGAGAAATTACTGTTTGTGCATTTACAATATTCATTGATTTTTGCCATTGAAAAACGTCCAGAAATGATTGAAGCTACTGACTGAATGAAAGGAGCTGGCATCTCACTCTCTTTGAATCTTGTTTATCATGCTAAGAGGAGCAGGAAAAAGCAAAAAATTTCAGAATTGCACCTTGCAATGCGGAGAAATTACTGTTTGTGCATTTACAATATTCATTGATTTTTGCTATTGAAAAACATCATGTTATTCATATACCAGAAATGATTGAAGCTACTGACTGAATGAAAGGAGCTGGCATCTCACTCTCTTTGAATCTTCTTTATCATGCTAAGAGGAGCAGGAAAAAGCAAAAAATTTCAGAATTGCACCTTGCAATGCGGAGAAATTACAGTTTGTGCATTTACAATATTCATTGATTTTTGCCATTGAAAAACGTCCAGAAATGATTGAAGCTACTGACTGAATGAAAGGAGCTGGCATCTCACTCTCTTTGAATCTTCTTTATCATGCTAAGAGGAGCAGGAAAAAGCAAAAAATTTCAGAATTGCACCTTGCAATGCGGAGAAATTACTGTTTGTGCATTTACAATATTCATTGATTTTTGCCATTGAAAAACGTCCAGAAATGATTGAAGGTACTGACTGAATGAAAGGAGCTGGCATCTCACTCTCTTTGAATCTTCTTTACCATGCTAAGAGGAGCAGGAAAAAGCAAAAAATTTCAGAATTGCACCTTGCAATGCGGAGAAATTACTGTTTGTGCATTTACAATATTCATTGATTTTTGCCATTGAAAAACGTCCAGAAATGATTGAAGCTACTGACTGAATGAAAGGAGCTGGCATCTCACTCTCTTTGAATCTTCTTTATCATGCTAAGAGGAGCAGGAAAAAGCAAAAAATTTCAGAATTGCACCTTGCAATGTGGAGAAATTACTGTTTGTGCATTTACAATATTCATTGATTTTTGCCATTGAAAAATGTCCAGAAATGATTGAAGCTACTGACTGAATGAAAGGAGCTGGCATCTCACTCTCTTTGAATCTTCTTTATCATGCTAAGAGGAGCAGGAAAAAGCAAAAAATTTCAGAATTGCGCCTTGCAATGCGGAGAAATTACTGTTTGTGCATTTACAAAATTCATTGATTTTTGCCATTGAAAAACATCATGTTATTCATATACCAGAAATGATTGAAGCTACTGACTGAAGGAAAGGATATGGCATCTCAATCTCTTTGAATCTTCTTTATCATGCTTAGAGGAGCAGGAAAAAGCAAAAAATTTCAGAATTGCACCTTGCAATGCGGAGAAATTACTGTTTGTGCATTTACAATATTCATTGATTTTTGCCATTGAAAAACGTCCAGAAATGATTGAAGCTACTGACTGAATGAAAGGAGCTGGCATCTCACTCTCTTTGAATCTTCTTTATCATGCTAAGAGGAGCAGGAAAAAGCAAAAAATTTCAGAATTGCACCTTGCAATGCGGAGAAATTACTGTTTGTGCATTTACAATATTCATTGATTTTTGCGATTGAAAAACATCATGTTATTCATATACCAGAAATGATTTAGGCTACTGACTGAATGAAAGGAGCTGGCATCTCATTCTCTTTGAATCTTCTTTATCATGCTAAGAGGAGCAGGAAAAAGTAAAAAATTTCAGAATTGCACCTTGCAATGCGGAGAAATTACTGTTTGTGCATTTAAAATATTCATTGATTTTTGCCATTGAAAAACGTCCAGAAATGATTGAAGCTACTGACTGAATGAAAGGAGCTGGCATCTCACTCTCTTTGAATCTTCTTTATCATGCTAAGAGGAGCAGGAAAAAGCAAAAAATTTCAGAATTGCACCTTGCAATGCGGAGAAATTACTGTTTGTGCATTTACAATATTCATTGATTTTTGCTATTGAAAAACATCATGTTATTCATATACCAGAAATGATTGAAGCTACTGACTGAATGAAAGGAGCTGGCATCTCACTCTCTTTGAATCTTCTTTATCATGCTAAGAGGAGCAGGAAAAAGCAAAAAATTTCAGAACTGCACCTTGCAATGCGGAGAAATTACAGTTTGTGCATTTACAATATTCATTGATTTTTGCCATTGAAAAAGGTCCAGAAATGATTGAAGCTACTGACTGAATGAAAGGAGCTGGCATCTCACTCTCTTTGAATCTTCTTTATCATGCTAAGAGGAGCAGGAAAAAGCAAAAAATTTCAGAATTGCACCTTGCAATGCGGAGAAATTACTGTTTGTGCATTTACAATATTCATTGATTTTTGCCATTGAAAAAGGTCCAGAAATAATTGAAGGTACTGACTGAATGAAAGGAGCTGGCATCTCACTCTCTTTGAATCTTCTTTATCATGCTAAGAGGAGCAGGAAAAAGCAAAAAATTTCAGAATTGCACCTTGCAATGCGGAGAAATTACTGTTTGTGCATTTACAATATTCATTGATTTTTGCCATTGAAAAACGTCCAGAAATGATTGAAGCTACTGACTGAATGAAAGGAGCTGGCATCTCACTCTCTTTGAATCTTCTTTATCATGCTAAGAGGAGCAGGAAAAAGCAAAAAATTTCAGAATTGCACCTTGCAATGCGGAGAAATTACTGTTTGTGCATTTACAATATTCATTGATTTTTGCCATTGAAAAATGTCCAGAAATGATTGAAGCTACTGACTGAATGAAAGGAGCTGGCATCTCACTCTCTTTGAATCTTCTTTATCATGCTAAGAGGAGCAGGAAAAAGCAAAAAATTTCAGAATTGCGCCTTGCAATGCGGAGAAATTACTGTTTGTGCATTTACAAAATTCATTGATTTTTGCCATTGAAAAACATCATGTTATTCATATACCAGAAATGATTGAAGCTACTGACTGAAGGAAAGGATCTGGCATCTCACTCTCTTTGAATCTTCTTTATCATGCTAAGAGGAGCAGGAAAAAGCAAAAAATTTCAGAATTGCACCTTGCAATGCGGAGAAATTACTGTTTGTGCATTTACAATATTCATTGATTTTTGCCATTGAAAAACGTCCAGAAATGATTGAAGCTACTGACTGAATGAAAGGAGCTGGCATCTCACTCTCTTTGAATCTTCTTTATCATGCTAAGAGGAGCAGGAAAAAGCAAAAAATTTCAGAATTGCACCTTGCAATGCGGAGAAATTACTGTTTGTGCATTTACAATATTCATTGATTTTTGCCATTGAAAAACGTCCAGAAATGATTGAAGCTACTGACTGAATGAAAGGAGCTGGCATCTCACTCTCTTTGAATCTTCTTTATCATGCTAAGAGGAGCAGGAAAAAGCAAAAAATTTCAGAATTGCACCTTGCAATGCGGAGAAATTACTGTTTGTGCATTTACAATATTCATTGATTTTTGCCATTGAAAAATGTCCAGAAATGATTGAAGCTACTGACTGAATGAAAGGAGCTGGCATCTCACTCTCTTTGAATCTTCTTTATCATGCTAAGAGGAGCAGGAAAAAGCAAAAAATTTCAGAATTGCGCCTTGCAATGCAGAGAAATTACTGTTTGTGCATTTACAAAATTCATTGATTTTTGCCATTGAAAAACATCATGTTATTCATATACCAGAAATGATTGAAGCTACTGACTGAAGGAAAGGATCTGGCATCTCACTCTCTTTGAATCTTCTTTATCATGCTAAGAGGAGCAGGAAAAAGCAAAAAATTTCAGAATTGCACCTTGCAATGCAGAGAAATTACTGTTTGTGCATTTACAATATTCATTGATTTTTGTCATTGAAAAACGTCCAGAAATGATTGAAGCTACTGACTGAATGAAAGGAGCTGGCATCTCACTCTCTTTGAATCTTCTTTATCATGCTAAGAGGAGCAGGAAAAAGCAAAAAATTTCAGAATTGCACCTTGCAATGCGGAGAAATTACTGTTTGTGCATTTACAATATTCATTGATTTTTGCCATTGAAAAATGTCCAGAAATGATTGAAGCTACTGACTGAATGAAAGGAGCTGGCATCTCACTCTCTTTGAATCTTCTTTATCATGCTAAGAGGAGCAGGAAAAAGCAAAAAATTTCAGAATTGCACAATGCAATGCGGAGAAATTACTGTTTGTGCATTTACAATATTCATTGATTTTTGCCATTGAAAAACGTCCAGAAATGATTGAAGCTACTGACTGAATGAAAGGAGCTGGCATCTCACTCTCTTTGAATCTTCTTTATCATGCTAAGAGGAGCAGGAAAAAGCAAAAAATTTCAGAATTGCACCTTGCAATGCGGAGAAATTACTGTTTGTGCATTTACAATATTCATTGATTTTTGCCATTGAAAAATGTCCAGAAATGATTGAAGCTACTGACTGAATGAAAGGAGCTGGCATCTCACTCTCTTTGAATCTTCTTTATCATGCTAAGAGGAGCAGGAAAAAGCAAAAAATTTCAGAATTGCACATTGCAATGCGGAGAAATTACTGTTTGTGCATTTACAATATTCATTGATTTTTGCCATTGAAAAACGTCCAGAAATGATTGAAGCTACTGACTGAATGAAAGGAGCTGGCATCTCACTCTCTTTGAATCTTCTTTATCATGCTAAGAGGAGCAGGAAAAAGCAAAAAATTTCAGAATTGCACCTTGCAATGCGGAGAAATTACTGTTTGTGCATTTACAATATTCATTGATTTTTGCCATTGAAAAACGTCCAGAAATGATTGAAGCTACTGACTGAATGAAAGGAGCTGGCATCTCACTCTCTTTGAATCTTCTTTATCATGCTAAGAGGAGCAGGAAAAAGCAAAAAATTTCAGAATTGCACCTTGCAATGCGGAGAAATTACTGTTTGTGCATTTACAATATTCATTGATTTTTGCCATTGAAAAATGTCCAGAAATGATTGAAGCTACTGACTGAATGAAAGGAGCTGGCATCTCACTCTCTTTGAATCTTCTTTATCATGCTAAGAGGAGCAGGAAAAAGCAAAAAATTTCAGAATTGCGCCTTGCAATGCGGAGAAATTACTGTTTGTGCATTTACAAAATTCATTGATTTTTGCCATTGAAAAACATCATGTTATTCATATACCAGAAATGATTGAAGCTACTGACTGAAGGAAAGGATCTGGCATCTCACTCTCTTTGAATCTTCTTTATCATGCTAAGAGGAGCAGGAAAAAGCAAAACATTTCAGAATTGCACCTTGCAATGCGGAGAAATTACTGTTTGTGCATTTACAATATTCATTGATTTTTGCCATTGAAAAACGTCCAGAAATGATTGAAGCTACTGACTGAATGAAAGGAGCTGGCATCTCACTCTCTTTGAATCTTCTTTATCATGCTAAGAGGAGCAGGAAAAAGTAAAAAATTTCAGAATTGCACCTTGCAATGCGGAGAAATTACTGTTTGTGCATTTACAATATTCAATGATTTTTGCCATTGAAAAACGTCCAGAAATGATTGAAGCTACTGACTGAATGAAAGGAGCTGGCATCTCACTCTCTTTGAATCTTGTTTATCATGCTAAGAGGAGCAGGAAAAAGCAAAAAATTTCAGAATTGCACCTTGCAATGCGGAGAAATTACTGTTTGTGCATTTACAATATTCATTGATTTTTGCCATTGAAAAACGTCCAGAAATGATTGAAGCTACTGACTGAATGAAAGGAGCTGGCATCTCACTCTCTTTGAATCTTCTTTATCATGCTAAGAGGAGCAGGAAAAAGCAAAAAATTTCAGAATTGCACCTTGCAATGCGGAGAAATTACTGTTTGTGCATTTACAATATTCATTGATTTTTGCTATTGAAAAACATCATGTTATTCATATACCAGAAATGATTGAAGCTACTGACTGAATGAAAGGAGCTGGCATCTCACTCTCTTTGAATCTTCTTTATCATGCTAAGAGGAGCAGGAAAAAGCAAAAAATTTCAGAATTGCACCTTGCAATGCGGAGAAATTACTGTTTGTGCATTTACAATATTCATTGATTTTTGCCATTGAAAAACGTCCAGAAATGATTGAAGCTACTGACTGAATGAAAGGAGCTGGCATCTCACTCTCTTTGAATCTTCTTTATCATGCTAAGAGGAGCAGGAAAAAGCAAAAAATTTCAGAATTGCACCTTGCAATGCGGAGAAATTACTGTATGTGCATTTACAATATTCATTGATTTTTGCCATTGAAAAACGTCCAGAAATGATTGAAGCTACTGACTGAATGAAAGGAGCTGGCATCTCACTCTCTTTGAATCTTCTTTATCATGCTAAGAGGAGCAGGAAAAAGCAAAAAATTTCAGAATTGCACCTTGCAATGCGGAGAAATTACTGTTTGTGCATTTACAATATTCATTGATTTTTGCGATTGAAAAACATCATGTTATTCATATACCAGAAATGATTGAAGCTACTGACTGAATGAAAGGAGCTGGCATCTCACTCTCTTTGAATCTTCTTTATCATGCTAAGAGGAGCAGGAAAAAGTAAAAAATTTCAGAATTGCACCTTGCAATGCGGAGAAATTACTGTTTGTGCATTTACAATATTCAATGATTTTTGCCATTGAAAAACGTCCAGAAATGATTGAAGCTACTGACTGAATGAAAGGAGCTGGCATCTCACTCTCTTTGAATCTTGTTTATCATGCTAAGAGGAGCAGGAAAAAGCAAAAAATTTCAGAATTGCACCTTGCAATGCGGAGAAATTACTGTTTGTGCATTTACAATATTCATTGATTTTTGCCATTGAAAAACGTCCAGAAATGATTGAAGCTACTGACTGAATGAAAGGAGCTGGCATCTCACTCTCTTTGAATCTTCTTTATCATGCTAAGAGGAGCAGGAAAAAGCAAAAAATTTCAGAATTGCACCTTGCAATGCGGAGAAATTACTGTTTGTGCATTTACAATATTCATTGATTTTTGCCATTGAAAAACATCATGTTATTCATATACCAGAAATGATTGAAGCTACTGACTGAATGAAAGGAGCTGGCATCTCAATCTCTTTGAATCTTCTTTATCATGCTAAGAGGAGCAGGAAAAAGTAAAAAATTTCAGAATTGCACCTTGCAATGCGGAGAAATTACTGTTTGTGCATTTATAATATTCAATGATTTTTGCCATTGAAAAACGTCCAGAAATGATTGAAGCTACTGACTGAATGAAAGGAGCTGGCATCTCACTCTCTTTGAATCTTCTTTATCATGCTAAGAGGAGCAGGAAAAAGCAAAAAATTTCAGAATTGCGCCTTGCAATGCGGAGAAATTACTGTTTGTGCATTTACAAAATTCATTGATTTTTGCCATTGAAAAACATCATGTTATTCATATACCAGAAATGATTGAAGCTACTGACTGAAGGAAAGGATCTGGCATCTCACTCTCTTTGAATCTTCTTTATCATGCTAAGAGGAGCAGGAAAAAGCAAAAAATTTCAGAATTGCACCTTGCAATGCGGAGAAATTACTGTTTGTGCATTTACAATATTCATTGATTTTTGCCATTGAAAAACGTCCAGAAATGATTGAAGCTACTGACTGAATGAAAGGAGCTGGCATCTCACTCTCTTTGAATCTTCTTTATCATGCTAAGAGGAGCAGGAAAAAGTAAAAAATTTCAGAATTGCACCTTGCAATGCGGAGAAATTACTGTTTGTGCATTTACAATATTCAATGATTTTTGCCATTGAAAAACGTCCAGAAATGATTGAAGCTACTGACTGAATGAAAGGAGCTGGCATCTCACTCTCTTTGAATCTTGTTTATCATGCTAAGAGGAGCAGGAAAAAGCAAAAAATTTCAGAATTGCACCTTGCAATGCGGAGAAATTACTGTTTGTGCATTTACAATATTCATTGATTTTTGCCATTGAAAAACGTCCAGAAATGATTGAAGCTACTGACTGAATGAAAGGAGCTGGCATCTCACTCTCTTTGAATCTTCTTTATCATGCTAAGAGGAGCAGGAAAAAGCAAAAAATTTCAGAATTGCACCTTGCAATGCGGAGAAATTACTGTTTGTGCATTTACAATATTCATTGATTTTTGCTATTGAAAAACATCATGTTATTCATATACCAGAAATGATTGAAGCTACTGACTGAATGAAAGGAGCTGGCATCTCACTCTCTTTGAATCTTCTTTATCATGCTAAGAGGAGCAGGAAAAAGCAAAAAATTTCAGAATTGCACCTTGCAATGCGGAGAAATTACAGTTTGTGCATTTACAATATTCATTGATTTTTGCCATTGAAAAACGTCCAGAAATGATTGAAGCTACTGACTGAATGAAAGGAGCTGGCATCTCACTCTCTTTGAATCTTCTTTATCATGCTAAGAGGAGCAGGAAAAAGCAAAAAATTTCAGAATTGCACCTTGCAATGCGGAGAAATTACTGTTTGTGCATTTACAATATTCATTGATTTTTGCCATTGAAAAACGTCCAGAAATGATTGAAGGTACTGACTGAATGAAAGGAGCTGGCATCTCACTCTCTTTGAATCTTCTTTATCATGCTAAGAGGAGCAGGAAAAAGCAAAAAATTTCAGAATTGCACCTTGCAATGCGGAGAAATTACTGTTTGTGCATTTACAATATTCATTGATTTTTGCCATTGAAAAACGTCCAGAAATGATTGAAGCTACTGACTGAATGAAAGGAGCTGGCATCTCACTCTCTTTGAATCTTCTTTATCATGCTAAGAGGAGCAGGAAAAAGCAAAAAATTTCAGAATTGCACCTTGCAATGCGGAGAAATTACTGTATGTGCATTTACAATATTCATTGATTTTTGCCATTGAAAAACGTCCAGAAATGATTGAAGCTACTGACTGAATGAAAGGAGCTGGCATCTCACTCTCTTTGAATCTTCTTTATCATGCTAAGAGGAGCAGGAAAAAGCAAAAAATTTCAGAATTGCACCTTGCAATGCGGAGAAATTACTGTTTGTGCATTTACAATATTCATTGATTTTTGCGATTGAAAAACATCATGTTATTCATATACCAGAAATGATTGAAGCTACTGACTGAATGAAAGGAGCTGGCATCTCACTCTCTTTGAATCTTCTTTATCATGCTAAGAGGAGCAGGAAAAAGTAAAAAATTTCAGAATTGCACCTTGCAATGCGGAGAAATTACTGTTTGTGCATTTACAATATTCAATGATTTTTGCCATTGAAAAACGTCCAGAAATGATTGAAGCTACTGACTGAATGAAAGGAGCTGGCATCTCACTCTCTTTGAATCTTGTTTATCATGCTAAGAGGAGCAGGAAAAAGCAAAAAATTTCAGAATTGCACCTTGCAATGCGGAGAAATTACTGTTTGTGCATTTACAATATTCATTGATTTTTGCCATTGAAAAACGTCCAGAAATGATTGAAGCTACTGACTGAATGAAAGGAGCTGGCATCTCACTCTCTTTGAATCTTCTTTATCATGCTAAGAGGAGCAGGAAAAAGCAAAAAATTTCAGAATTGCACCTTGCAATGCGGAGAAATTACTGTTTGTGCATTTACAATATTCATTGATTTTTGCCATTGAAAAACATCATGTTATTCATATACCAGAAATGATTGAAGCTACTGACTGAATGAAAGGAGCTGGCATCTCAATCTCTTTGAATCTTCTTTATCATGCTAAGAGGAGCAGGAAAAAGTAAAAAATTTCAGAATTGCACCTTGCAATGCGGAGAAATTACTGTTTGTGCATTTATAATATTCAATGATTTTTGCCATTGAAAAACGTCCAGAAATGATTGAAGCTACTGACTGAACGAAAGGAGCTGGCATCTCACTCTCTTTGAATCTTCTTTATCATGCTAAGAGGAGCAGGAAAAAGCAAAAAATTTCAGAATTGCACCTTGCAATGCGGAGAAATTACTGTTTGTGCATTTACAATATTCATTGATTTTTGCCATTGAAAAACATCATGTTATTCATGTACCAGAAATGTTTGAAGCTACTGACTGAATGAAAGGAGCTGGCATCTCACTCTCTTTGAATCTTCTTTATCATGCTAAGAGGAGCAGGAAAAAGCAAAAAATTTCAGAATTGCACATTGCAATGCGGAGAAATTACTGTTTGTGCATTTACAATATTCATTGATTTTTGCCATTGAAAAACGTCCAGAAATGATTGAAGCTACTGACTGAATGAAAGGAGCTGGCATCTCACTCTCTTTGAATCTTCTTTATCATGCTAAGAGGAGCAGGAAAAAGCAAAAAATTTCAGAATTGCACCTTGCAATGCGGAGAAATTACTGTTTGTGCATTTACAATATTCATTGATTTTTGCCATTGAAAAACGTCCAGAAATGATTGAAGCTACTGACTGAATGAAAGGAGCTGGCATCTCACTCTCTTTGAATCTTCTTTATCATGCTAAGAGGAGCAGGAAAAAGCAAAAAATTTCAGAATTGCACCTTGCAATGCGGAGAAATTACTGTTTGTGCATTTACAATATTCATTGATTTTTGCCATTGAAAAATGTCCAGAAATGATTGAAGCTACTGACTGAATGAAAGGAGCTGGCATCTCACTCTCTTTGAATCTTCTTTATCATGCTAAGAGGAGCAGGAAAAAGCAAAAAATTTCAGAATTGCGCCTTGCAATGCGGAGAAATTACTGTTTGTGCATTTACAAAATTCATTGATTTTTGCCATTGAAAAACATCATGTTATTCATATACCAGAAATGATTGAAGCTACTGACTGAAGGAAAGGATCTGGCATCTCACTCTCTTTGAATCTTCTTTATCATGCTAAGAGGAGCAGGAAAAAGCAAAAAATTTCAGAATTGCACCTTGCAATGCGGAGAAATTACTGTTTGTGCATTTACAATATTCATTGATTTTTGCCATTGAAAAACGTCCAGAAATGATTGAAGCTACTGACTGAATGAAAGGAGCTGGCATCTCACTCTCTTTGAATCTTCTTTATCATGCTAAGAGGAGCAGGAAAAAGCAAAAAATTTCAGAATTGCACCTTGCAATGCGGAGAAATTACTGTTTGTGCATTTACAATATTCATTGATTTTTGCCATTGAAAAACGTCCATAAATGATTGAAGCTACTGACTGAATGAAAGGAGCTGGCATCTCACTCTCTTTGAATCTTCTTTATCATGCTAAGAGGAGCAGGAAAAAGCAAAAAATTTCAGAATTGCACCTTGCAATGCGGAGAAATTACTGTTTGTGCATTTACAATATTCATTGATTTTTGCCATTGAAAAAGGTCCAGAAATAATTGAAGGTACTGACTGAATGAAAGGAGCTGGCATCTCACTCTCTTTGAATCTTCTTTATCATGCTAAGAGGAGCAGGAAAAAGCAAAAAATTTCAGAATTGCACCTTGCAATGCGGAGAAATTACTGTTTGTGCATTTACAATATTCATTGATTTTTGCCATTGAAAAACGTCCAGAAATGATTGAAGCTACTGACTGAATGAAAGGAGCTGGCATCTCACTCTCTTTGAATCTTCTTTATCATGCTAAGAGGAGCAGGAAAAAGCAAAAAATTTCAGAATTGCACCTTGCAATGCGGAGAAATTACTGTTTGTGCATTTACAATATTCATTGATTTTTGCCATTGAAAAATGTCCAGAAATGATTGAAGCTACTGACTGAATGAAAGGAGCTGGCATCTCACTCTCTTTGAATCTTCTTTATCATGCTAAGAGGAGCAGGAAAAAGCAAAAAATTTCAGAATTGCGCCTTGCAATGCGGAGAAATTACTGTTTGTGCATTTACAAAATTCATTGATTTTTGCCATTGAAAAACATCATGTTATTCATATACCAGAAATGATTGAAGCTACTGACTGAAGGAAAGGATCTGGCATCTCACTCTCTTTGAATCTTCTTTATCATGCTTAGAGGAGCAGGAAAAAGCAAAAAATTTCAGAATTGCACCTTGCAATGCGGAGAAATTACTGTTTGTGCATTTACAATATTCATTGATTTTTGCCATTGAAAAACGTCCAGAAATGATTGAAGCTACTGACTGAATGAAAGGAGCTGGCATCTCACTCTCTTTGAATCTTCTTTATCATGCTAAGAGGAGCAGGAAAAAGCAAAAAATTTCAGAATTGCACCTTGCAATGCGGAGAAATTACTGTTTGTGCATTTACAATATTCATTGATTTTTGCGATTGAAAAACATCATGTTATTCATATACCAGAAATGATTGAAGCTACTGACTGAATGAAAGGAGCTGGCATCTCACTCTCTTTGAATCTTCTTTATCATGCTAAGAGGAGCAGGAAAAAGTAAAAAATTTCAGAATTGCACCTTGCAATGCGGAGAAATTACTGTTTGTGCATTTACAATATTCAATGATTTTTGCCATTGAAAAACGTCCAGAAATGATTGAAGCTACTGACTGAATGAAAGGAGCTGGCATCTCACTCTCTTTGAATCTTGTTTATCATGCTAAGAGGAGCAGGAAAAAGCAAAAAATTTCAGAATTGCACCTTGCAATGCGGAGAAATTACTGTTTGTGCATTTACAATATTCATTGATTTTTGCCATTGAAAAACGTCCAGAAATGATTGAAGCTACTGACTGAATGAAAGGAGCTGGCATCTCACTCTCTTTGAATCTTCTTTATCATGCTAAGAGGAACAGGAAAAAGCAAAAAATTTCAGAATTGCACCTTGCAATGCGGAGAAATTACTGTTTGTGCATTTACAATATTCATTGATTTTTGCCATTGAAAAACATCATGTTATTCATATACCAGAAATGATTGAAGCTACTGACTGAATGAAAGGAGCTGGCATCTCACTCTCTTTGAATCTTCTTTATCATGCTAAGAGGAGCAGGAAAAAGTAAAAAATTTCAGAATTGCACCTTGCAATGCGGAGAAATTACTGTTTGTGCATTTATAATATTCAATGATTTTTGCCATTGAAAAACGTCCAGAAATGATTGAAGCTACTGACTGAACGAAAGGAGCTGGCATCTCACTCTCTTTGAATCTTCTTTATCATGCTAAGAGGAGCAGGAAAAAGCAAAAAATTTCAGAATTGCACCTTGCAATGCGGAGAAATTACTGTTTGTGCATTTACAATATTCATTGATTTTTGCCATTGAAAAACATCATGTTATTCATGTACCAGAAATGTTTGAAGCTACTGACTGAATGAAAGGAGCTGGCATCTCACTCTCTTTGAATCTTCTTTATCATGCTAAGAGGAGCAGGAAAAAGCAAAAAATTTCAGAATTGCACATTGCAATGCGGAGAAATTACTGTTTGTGCATTTACAATATTCATTGATTTTTGCCATTGAAAAACGTCCAGAAATGATTGAAGCTACTGACTGAATGAAAGGAGCTGGCATCTCACTCTCTTTGAATCTTCTTTATCATGCTAAGAGGAGCAGGAAAAAGCAAAAAATTTCAGAATTGCACCTTGCAATGCGGAGAAATTACTGTTTGTGCATTTACAATATTCATTGATTTTTGCCATTGAAAAACGTCCAGAAATGATTGAAGCTACTGACTGAATGAAAGGAGCTGGCATCTCACTCTCTTTGAATCTTCTTTATCATGCTAAGAGGAGCAGGAAAAAGCAAAAAATTTCAGAATTGCACCTTGCAATGCGGAGAAATTACTGTTTGTGCATTTACAATATTCATTGATTTTTGCCATTGAAAAATGTCCAGAAATGATTGAAGCTACTGACTGAATGAAAGGAGCTGGCATCTCACTCTCTTTGAATCTTCTTTATCATGCTAAGAGGAGCAGGAAAAAGCAAAAAATTTCAGAATTGCGCCTTGCAATGCGGAGAAATTACTGTTTGTGCATTTACAAAATTCATTGATTTTTGCCATTGAAAAACATCATGTTATTCATATACCAGAAATGATTGAAGCTACTGACTGAAGGAAAGGATCTGGCATCTCACTCTCTTTGAATCTTCTTTATCATGCTAAGAGGAGCAGGAAAAAGCAAAAAATTTCAGAATTGCACCTTGCAATGCGGAGAAATTACTGTTTGTGCATTTACAATATTCATTGATTTTTGCCATTGAAAAACGTCCAGAAATGATTGAAGCTACTGACTGAATGAAAGGAGCTGGCATCTCACTCTCTTTGAATCTTCTTTATCATGCTAAGAGGAGCAGGAAAAAGCAAAAAATTTCAGAATTGCACCTTGCAATGCGGAGAAATTACTGTTTGTGCATTTACAATATTCATTGATTTTTGCCATTGAAAAACGTCCATAAATGATTGAAGCTACTGACTGAATGAAAGGAGCTGGCATCTCACTCTCTTTGAATCTTCTTTATCATGCTAAGAGGAGCAGGAAAAAGCAAAAAATTTCAGAATTGCACCTTGCAATGCGGAGAAATTACTGTTTGTGCATTTACAATATTCATTGATTTTTGCCATTGAAAAACGTCCATAAATGATTGAAGCTACTGACTGAATGAAAGGAGCTGGCATCTCACTCTCTTTGAATCTTCTTTATCATGCTAAGAGGAGCAGGAAAAAGCAAAAAATTTCAGAATTGCACCTTGCAATGCGGAGAAATTACTGTTTGTGCATTTACAATATTCATTGATTTTTGCCATTGAAAAATGTCCAGAAATGATTGAAGCTACTGACTGAATGAAAGGAGCTGGCATCTCACTCTCTTTGAATCTTCTTTATCATGCTAAGAGGAGCAGGAAAAAGCAAAAAATTTCAGAATTGCACCTTGCAATGCGGAGAAATTACTGTTTGTGCATTTACAATATTCATTGATTTTTGCCATTGAAAAACGTCCATAAATGATTGAAGCTACTGACTGAATGAAAGGAGCTGGCATCTCACTCTCTTTGAATCTTCTTTATCATGCTAAGAGGAGCAGGAAAAAGCAAAAAATTTCAGAATTGCACCTTGCAATGCGGAGAAATTACTGTTTGTGCATTTACAATATTCATTGATTTTTGCCATTGAAAAAGGTCCAGAAATAATTGAAGGTACTGACTGAATGAAAGGAGCTGGCATCTCACTCTCTTTGAATCTTCTTTATCATGCTAAGAGGAGCAGGAAAAAGCAAAAAATTTCAGAATTGCACCTTGCAATGCGGAGAAATTACTGTTTGTGCATTTACAATATTCATTGATTTTTGCCATTGAAAAACGTCCAGAAATGATTGAAGCTACTGACTGAATGAAAGGAGCTGGCATCTCACTCTCTTTGAATCTTCTTTATCATGCTAAGAGGAGCAGGAAAAAGCAAAAAATTTCAGAATTGCACCTTGCAATGCGGAGAAATTACTGTTTGTGCATTTACAATATTCATTGATTTTTGCCATTGAAAAATGTCCAGAAATGATTGAAGCTACTGACTGAATGAAAGGAGCTGGCATCTCACTCTCTTTGAATCTTCTTTATCATGCTAAGAGGAGCAGGAAAAAGCAAAAAATTTCAGAATTGCGCCTTGCAATGCGGAGAAATTACTGTTTGTGCATTTACAAAATTCATTGATTTTTGCCATTGAAAAACATCATGTTATTCATATACCAGAAATGATTGAAGCTACTGACTGAAGGAAAGGATCTGGCATCTCACTCTCTTTGAATCTTCTTTATCATGCTTAGAGGAGCAGGAAAAAGCAAAAAATTTCAGAATTGCACCTTGCAATGCGGAGAAATTACTGTTTGTGCATTTACAATATTCATTGATTTTTGCCATTGAAAAACGTCCAGAAATGATTGAAGCTACTGACTGAATGAAAGGAGCTGGCATCTCACTCTCTTTGAATCTTCTTTATCATGCTAAGAGGAGCAGGAAAAAGCAAAAAATTTCAGAATTGCACCTTGCAATGCGGAGAAATTACTGTTTATGCATTTACAATATTCATTGATTTTTGCGATTGAAAAACATCATGTTATTCATATACCAGAAATGATTGAAGCTACTGACTGAATGAAAGGAGCTGGCATCTCACTCTCTTTGAATCTTCTTTATCATGCTAAGAGGAGCAGGAAAAAGTAAAAAATTTCAGAATTGCACCTTGCAATGCGGAGAAATTACTGTTTGTGCATTTACAATATTCAATGATTTTTGCCATTGAAAAACGTCCAGAAATGATTGAAGCTACTGACTGAATGAAAGGAGCTGGCATCTCACTCTCTTTGAATCTTGTTTATCATGCTAAGAGGAGCAGGAAAAAGCAAAAAATTTCAGAATTGCACCTTGCAATGCGGAGAAATTACTGTTTGTGCATTTACAATATTCATTGATTTTTGCCATTGAAAAACGTCCAGAAATGATTGAAGCTACTGACTGAATGAAAGGAGCTGGCATCTCACTCTCTTTGAATCTTCTTTATCATGCTAAGAGGAGCAGGAAAAAGCAAAAAATTTCAGAATTGCACCTTGCAATGCGGAGAAATTACTGTTTGTGCATTTACAATATTCATTGATTTTTGCCATTGAAAAACATCATGTTATTCATATACCAGAAATGATTGAAGCTACTGACTGAATGAAAGGAGCTGGCATCTCACTCTCTTTGAATCTTCTTTATCATGCTAAGAGGAGCAGGAAAAGGTAAAAAATTTCAGAATTGCACCTTGCAATGCGGAGAAATGACTGTTTGTGCATTTATAATATTCAATGATTTTTGCCATTGAAAAACGTCCAGAAATGATTGAAGCTACTGACTGAACGAAAAGAGCTGGCATCTCACTCTCTTTGAATCTTCTTTATCATGCTAAGAGGAGCAGGAAAAAGCAAAAAATTTCAGAATTGCACCTTGCAATGCGGAGAAATTACTGTTTGTGCATTTACAATATTCATTGATTTTTGCCATTGAAAAACATCATGTTATTCATGTACCAGAAATGTTTGAAGCTACTGACTGAATGAAAGGAGCTGGCATCTCACTCTCTTTGAATCTTCTTTATCATGCTAAGAGGAGCAGGAAAAAGCAAAAAATTTCAGAATTGCACATTGCAATGCGGAGAAATTACTGTTTGTGCATTTACAATATTCATTGATTTTTGCCATTGAAAAACGTCCAGAAATGATTGAAGCTACTGACTGAATGAAAGGAGCTGGCATCTCACTCTCTTTGAATCTTCTTTATCATGCTAAGAGGAGCAGGAAAAAGCAAAAAATTTCAGAATTGCACCTTGCAATGCGGAGAAATTACTGTTTGTGCATTTACAATATTCATTGATTTTTGCCATTGAAAAACGTCCAGAAATGATTGAAGCTACTGACTGAATGAAAGGAGCTGGCATCTCACTCTCTTTGAATCTTCTTTATCATGCTAAGAGGAGCAGGAAAAAGCAAAAAATTTCAGAATTGCACCTTGCAATGCGGAGAAATTACTGTTTGTGCATTTACAATATTCATTGATTTTTGCCATTGAAAAATGTCCAGAAATGATTGAAGCTACTGACTGAATGAAAGGAGCTGGCATCTCACTCTCTTTGAATCTTCTTTATCATGCTAAGAGGAGCAGGAAAAAGCAAAAAATTTCAGAATTGCGCCTTGCAATGCGGAGAAATTACTGTTTGTGCATTTACAAAATTCATTGATTTTTGCCATTGAAAAACATCATGTTATTCATATACCAGAAATGATTGAAGCTACTGACTGAAGGAAAGGATCTGGCATCTCACTCTCTTTGAATCTTCTTTATCATGCTAAGAGGAGCAGGAAAAAGCAAAAAATTTCAGAATTGCACCTTGCAATGCGGAGAAATTACTGTTTGTGCATTTACAATATTCATTGATTTTTGCCATTGAAAAACGTCCAGAAATGATTGAAGCTACTGACTGAATGAAAGGAGCTGGCATCTCACTCTCTTTGAATCTTCTTTATCATGCTAAGAGGAGCAGGAAAAAGCAAAAAATTTCAGAATTGCACCTTGCAATGCGGAGAAATTACTGTTTGTGCATTTACAATATTCATTGATTTTTGCCATTGAAAAACGTCCATAAATGATTGAAGCTACTGACTGAATGAAAGGAGCTGGCATCTCACTCTCTTTGAATCTTCTTTATCATGCTAAGAGGAGCAGGAAAAAGCAAAAAATTTCAGAATTGCACCTTGCAATGCGGAGAAATTACTGTTTGTGCATTTACAATATTCATTGATTTTTGCCATTGAAAAACGTCCATAAATGATTGAAGCTACTGACTGAATGAAAGGAGCTGGCATCTCACTCTCTTTGAATCTTCTTTATCATGCTAAGAGGAGCAGGAAAAAGCAAAAAATTTCAGAATTGCACCTTGCAATGCGGAGAAATTACTGTTTGTGCATTTACAATATTCATTGATTTTTGCCATTGAAAAATGTCCAGAAATGATTGAAGCTACTGACTGAATGAAAGGAGCTGGCATCTCACTCTCTTTGAATCTTCTTTATCATGCTAAGAGGAGCAGGAAAAAGCAAAAAATTTCAGAATTGCGCCTTGCAATGCGGAGAAATTACTGTTTGTGCATTTACAAAATTCATTGATTTTTGCCATCGAAAAACATCATGTTATTCATATACCAGAAATGATTGAAGCTACTGACTGAAGGAAAGGATCTGGCATCTCACTCTCTTTGAATCTTCTTTATCATGCTAAGAGGAGCAGGAAAAAGCAAAAAATTTCAGAATTGCACCTTGCAATGCGGAGAAATTACTGTTTGTGCATTTACAATATTCATTGATTTTTGCCATTGAAAAACGTCCAGAAATGATTGAAGCTACTGACTGAATGAAAGGAGCTGGCATCTCACTCTCTTTGAATCTTCTTTATCATGCTAAGAGGAGCAGGAAAAAGCAAAAAATTTCAGAATTGCACCTTGCAATGCGGAGAAATTACTGTTTGTGCATTTACAATATTCATTGATTTTTGCCATTGAAAAACGTCCATAAATGATTGAAGCTACTGACTGAATGAAAGGAGCTGGCATCTCACTCTCTTTGAATCTTCTTTATCATGCTAAGAGGAGCAGGAAAAAGCAAAAAATTTCAGAATTGCACCTTGCAATGCGGAGAAATTACTGTTTGTGCATTTACAATATTCATTGATTTTTGCCATTGAAAAATGTCCAGAAATGATTGAAGCTACTGACTGAATGAAAGGAGCTGGCATCTCACTCTCTTTGAATCTTCTTTATCATGCTAAGAGGAGCAGGAAAAAGCAAAAAATTTCAGAATTGCGCCTTGCAATGCGGAGAAATTACTGTTTGTGCATTTACAAAATTCATTGATTTTTGCCATTGAAAAACATCATGTTATTCATATACCAGAAATGATTGAAGCTACTGACTGAAGGAAAGGATCTGGCATCTCACTCTCTTTGAATCTTCTTTATCATGCTAAGAGGAGCAGGAAAAAGCAAAAAATTTCAGAATTGCACCTTGCAATGCGGAGAAATTACTGTTTGTGCATTTACAATATTCATTGATTTTTGCCATTGAAAAACGTCCAGAAATGATTGAAGCTACTGACTGAATGAAAGGAGCTGGCATCTCACTCTCTTTGAATCTTCTTTATCATGCTAAGAGGAGCAGGAAAAAGCAAAAAATTTCAGAATTGCACCTTGCAATGCGGAGAAATTACTGTTTGTGCATTTACAATATTCATTGATTTTTGCCATTGAAAAACGTCCATAAATGATTGAAGCTACTGACTGAATGAAAGGAGCTGGCATCTCACTCTCTTTGAATCTTCTTTATCATGCTAAGAGGAGCAGGAAAAAGCAAAAAATTTCAGAATTGCACCTTGCAATGCGGAGAAATTACTGTTTGTGCATTTACAATATTCATTGATTTTTGCCATTGAAAAACGTCCATAAATGATTGAAGCTACTGACTGAATGAAAGGAGCTGGCATCTCACTCTCTTTGAATCTTCTTTATCATGCTAAGAGGAGCAGGAAAAAGCAAAAAATTTCAGAATTGCACCTTGCAATGCGGAGAAATTACTGTTTGTGCATTTACAATATTCATTGATTTTTGCCATTGAAAAATGTCCAGAAATGATTGAAGCTACTGACTGAATGAAAGGAGCTGGCATCTCACTCTCTTTGAATCTTCTTTATCATGCTAAGAGGAGCAGGAAAAAGCAAAAAATTTCAGAATTGCGCCTTGCAATGCGGAGAAATTACTGTTTGTGCATTTACAAAATTCATTGATTTTTGCCATCGAAAAACATCATGTTATTCATATACCAGAAATGATTGAAGCTACTGACTGAAGGAAAGGATCTGGCATCTCACTCTCTTTGAATCTTCTTTATCATGCTAAGAGGAGCAGGAAAAAGCAAAAAATTTCAGAATTGCACCTTGCAATGCGGAGAAATTACTGTTTGTGCATTTACAATATTCATTGATTTTTGCCATTGAAAAACGTCCAGAAATGATTGAAGCTACTGACTGAATGAAAGGAGCTGGCATCTCACTCTCTTTGAATCTTCTTTATCATGCTAAGAGGAGCAGGAAAAAGCAAAAAATTTCAGAATTGCACCTTGCAATGCGGAGAAATTACTGTTTGTGCATTTACAATATTCATTGATTTTTGCCATTGAAAAACGTCCATAAATGATTGAAGCTACTGACTGAATGAAAGGAGCTGGCATCTCACTCTCTTTGAATCTTCTTTATCATGCTAAGAGGAGCAGGAAAAAGCAAAAAATTTCAGAATTGCACCTTGCAATGCGGAGAAATTACTGTTTGTGCATTTACAATATTCATTGATTTTTGCCATTGAAAAATGTCCAGAAATGATTGAAGCTACTGACTGAATGAAAGGAGCTGGCATCTCACTCTCTTTGAATCTTCTTTATCATGCTAAGAGGAGCAGGAAAAAGCAAAAAATTTCAGAATTGCGCCTTGCAATGCGGAGAAATTACTGTTTGTGCATTTACAAAATTCATTGATTTTTGCCATTGAAAAACATCATGTTATTCATATACCAGAAATGATTGAAGCTACTGACTGAAGGAAAGGATCTGGCATCTCACTCTCTTTGAATCTTCTTTATCATGCTAAGAGGAGCAGGAAAAAGCAAAAAGTTTCAGAATTGCACCTTGCAATGCGGAGAAATTACTGTTTGTGCATTTACAATATTCATTGGTTTTTGCCATTGAAAAACGTCCAGAAATGATTGAAGCTACTGACTGAATGAAAGGAGCTGGCATCTCACTCTCTTTGAATCTTCTTTATCATGCTAAGAGGAGCAGGAAAAAGCAAAAAATTTCAGAATTGCACCTTGCAATGCGGAGAAATTACTGTTTTGCATTTACAATATTCATTGATTTTTGCGATTGAAAAACATCATGTTATTCATATACCAGAAATGATTGAAGCTACTGACTGAATGAAAGGAGCTGGCATCTCACTCTCTTTGAATCTTCTTTATCATGCTAAGAGGAGCAGGAAAAAGTAAAAAATTTCAGAATTGCACCTTGCAATGCGGAGAAATTACTGATTGTGCATTTACAATATTCAATGATTTTTGCCATTGAAAAACGTCCAGAAATGATTAAAGCTACTGACTGAATGAAAGGAGCTGGCATCTCACTCTCTTTGAATCTTCTTTATCATGCTAAGAGGAGCAGGAAAAAGCAAAAAATTTCAGAATTGCACCTTGCAATGCGGAGAAATTACTGTTTGTGCATTTACAATATTCATTGATTTTTGCCATTGAAAAACGTCCAGAAATGATTGAAGCTACTCACTGAATGAAAGGAGCTGGCATCTCACTCTCTTTGAATCTTCTTTATCATGCTAAGAGGAGCAGGAAAAAGCAAAAAATTTCAGAATTGCACCTTGCAATGCGGAGAAATTACTGTTTGTGCATTTACAATATTCATTGATTTTTGCCATTGAAAAACATCATGTTATTCATATACCAGAAATGATTGAAGCTACTGACTGAATGAAAGGAGCTGGCATCTCACTCTCTTTGAATCTTCTTTATCATGCTAAGAGGAGCAGGAAAAAGTAAAAAATTTCAGAATTGCGCCTTGCAATGCGGAGAAATTACTGTTTGTGCATTTACAAAATTCATTGATTTTTGCCATTGAAAAACATCATGTTATTCATATACCAGAAATGATTGAAGCTACTGACTGAAGGAAAGGATCTGGCATCTCACTCTCTTTGAATCTTCTTTATCATGCTTAGAGGAGCAGGAAAAAGCAAAGAATTTCAGAATTGCACCTTGCAATGCGGAGAAATTACTGTTTGTGCATTTACAATATTCATTGATTTTTGCCATTGAAAAACGTCCAGAAATGATTGAAGCTACTGACTGAATGAAAGGAGCTGGCATCTCACTCTCTTTGAATCTTCTTTATCATGCTAAGAGGAGCAGGAAAAAGCAAAAAATTTCAGAATTGCACCTTGCAATGCGGAGAAATTACTGTTTGTGCATTTACAATATTCATTGATTTTTGCGATTGAAAAACATCATGTTATTCATATACCAGAAATGATTGAAGCTACTGACTGAATGAAAGGAGCTGGCATCTCACTCTCTTTGAATCTTCTTTATCATGCTAAGAGGAGCAGGAAAAAGTAAAAAATTTCAGAATTGCACCTTGCAATGCGGAGAAATTACTGTTTGTGCATTTACAATATTCATTGATTTTTGCCATTGAAAAACGTCCAGAAATGATTGAAGCTACTGACTGAATGAAAGGAGCTGGCATCTCACTCTCTTTGAATCTTCTTTATCATGCTAAGAGGAGCAGGAAAAAGCAAAAAATTTCAGAATTGCACCTTGCAATGCGGAGAAATTACTGTTTGTGCATTTACAATATTCATTGATTTTTGCTATTGAAAAACATCATGTTATTCATATACCAGAAATGATTGAAGCTACTGACTGAATGAAAGGAGCTGGCATCTCACTCTCTTTGAATCTTCTTTATCATGCTAAGAGGAGCAGGAAAAAGCAAAAAATTTCAGAATTGCACCTTGCAATGCGGAGAAATTACTGTTTGTGCATTTACAATATTCATTGATTTTTGCGATTGAAAAACATAATGTTATTCATATACCAGAAATGATTGAAGCTACTGACTGAATGAAAGGAGCTGGCATCTCACTCTCTTTGAATCTTCTTTATCATGCTAAGAGGAGCAGGAAAAAGTAAAAAATTTCAGAATTGCACCTTGCAATGCGGAGAAATTACTGTTTGTGCATTTACAATATTCATTGATTTTTGCCATTGAAAAACGTCCAGAAATGATTGAAGCTACTGACTGAATGAAAGGAGCTGGCATCTCACTCTCTTTGAATCTTCTTTATCATGCTAAGAGGAGCAGGAAAAAGCAAAAAATTTCAGAATTGCACCTTGCAATGCGGAGAAATTACTGTTTGTGCATTTACAATATTCATTGATTTTTGCTATTGAAAAACATCATGTTATTCATATACCAGAAATGATTGAAGCTACTGACTGAATGAAAGGAGCTGGCATCTCACTCTCTTTGAATCTTCTTTATCATGCTAAGAGGAGCAGGAAAAAGCAAAAAATTTCAGAATTGCACCTTGCAATGCGGAGAAATTACTGTTTGTGCATTTACAATATTCATTGATTTTTGCGATTGAAAAACATAATGTTATTCATATACCAGAAATGATTGAAGCTACTGACTGAATGAAAGGAGCTGGCATCTCACTCTCTTTGAATCTTCTTTATCATGCTAAGAGGAGCAGGAAAAAGTAAAAAATTTCAGAATTGCACCTTGCAATGCGGAGAAATTACTGTTTGTGCATTTACAATATTCATTGATTTTTGCCATTGAAAAACGTCCAGAAATGATTGAAGCTACTGACTGAATGAAAGGAGCTGGCATCTCACTCTCTTTGAATCTTCTTTATCATGCTAAGAGGAGCAGGAAAAAGCAAAAAATTTCAGAATTGCACCTTGCAATGCGGAGAAATTACTGTTTGTGCATTTACAATATTCATTGATTTTTGCTATTGAAAAACATCATGTTATTCATATACCAGAAATGATTGAAGCTACTGACTGAATGAAAGGAGCTGGCATCTCACTCTCTTTGAATCTTCTTTACCATGCTAAGAGGAGCAGGAAAAAGCAAAAAATTTCAGAATTGCACCTTGCAATGCGGAGAAATTACAGTTTGTGCATTTACAATATTCATTGATTTTTGCCATTGAAAAACGTCCAGAAATGATTGAAGCTACTGACTGAATGAAAGGAGCTGGCATCTCACTCTCTTTGAATCTTCTTTATCATGCTAAGAGGAGCAGGAAAAAGCAAAAAATTTCAGAATTGCACCTTGCAATGCGGAGAAATTACTGTTTGTGCATTTACAATATTCATTGATTTTTGCCATTGAAAAACGTCCAGAAATGATTGAAGGTACTGACTGAATGAAAGGAGCTGGCATCTCACTCTCTTTGAATCTTCTTTATCATGCTAAGAGGAGCAGGAAAAAGCAAAAAATTTCAGAATTGCACCTTGCAATGCGGAGAAATTACTGTTTGTGCATTTACAATATTCATTGATTTTTGCCATTGAAAAACGTCCAGAAATGATTGAAGCTACTGACTGAATGAAAGGAGCTGGCATCTCACTCTCTTTGAATCTTCTTTATCATGCTAAGAGGAGCAGGAAAAAGCAAAAAATTTCAGAATTGCACCTTGCAATGCGGACAAATTACTGTTTGTGCATTTACAATATTCATTGATTTTTGCCATTGAAAAATGTCCAGAAATGATTGAAGCTACTGACTGAATGAAAGGAGCTGGCATCTCACTCTCTTTGAATCTTCTTTATCATGCTAAGAGGAGCAGGAAAAAGCAAAAAATTTCAGAATTGCGCCTTGCAATGCGGAGAAATTACTGTTTGTGCATTTACAAAATTCATTGATTTTTGCCATTGAAAAACATCATGTTATTCATATACCAGAAATGATTGAAGCTACTGACTGAAGGAAAGGATCTGGCATCTCACTCTCTTTGAATCTTCTTTATCATGCTTAGAGGAGCAGGAAAAAGCAAAAAATTTCAGAATTGCACCTTGCAATGCGGAGAAATTACTGTTTGTGCATTTACAATATTCATTGATTTTTGCCATTGAAAAACGTCCAGAAATGATTGAAGCTACTGACTGAATGAAAGGAGCTGGCATCTCACTCTCTTTGAATCTTCTTTATCATGCTAAGAGGAGCAGGAAAAAGCAAAAAATTTCAGAATTGCACCTTGCAATGCGGAGAAATTACTGTTTGTGCATTTACAATATTCATTGATTTTTGCGATTGAAAAACATCATGTTATTCATATACCAGAAATGATTGAAGCTACTGACTGAATGAAAGGAGCTGGCATCTCACTCTCTTTGAATCTTCTTTATCATGCTAAGAGGAGCAGGAAAAAGTAAAAAATTTCAGAATTGCACCTTGCAATGCGGAGAAATTACTGTTTGTGCATTTACAATATTCAATGATTTTTGCCATTGAAAAACGTCCAGAAATGATTGAAGCTACTGACTGAATGAAAGGAGCTGGCATCTCACTCTCTTTGAATCTTGTTTATCATGCTAAGAGGAGCAGGAAAAAGCAAAAAATTTCAGAATTGCACCTTGCAATGCGGAGAAATTACTGTTTGTGCATTTACAATATTCATTGATTTTTGCCATTGAAAAACGTCCAGAAATGATTGAAGCTACTGACTGAATGAAAGGAGCTGGCATCTCACTCTCTTTGAATCTTCTTTATCATGCTAAGAGGAGCAGGAAAAAGCAAAAAATTTCAGAATTGCACCTTGCAATGCGGAGAAATTACTGTTTGTGCATTTACAATATTCATTGATTTTTGCCATTGAAAAACATCATGTTATTCATATACCAGAAATGATTGAAGCTACTGACTGAATGAAAGGAGCTGGCATCTCACTCTCTTTGAATCTTCTTTATCATGCTAAGAGGAGCAGGAAAAAGTAAAAAATTTCAGAATTGCACCTTGCAATGCGGAGAAATTACTGTTTGTGCATTTATAATATTCAATGATTTTTGCCATTGAAAAACGTCCAGAAATGATTGAAGCTACTGACTGAACGAAAGGAGCTGGCATCTCACTCTCTTTGAATCTTCTTTATCATGCTAAGAGGAGCAGGAAAAAGCAAAAAATTTCAGAATTGCACCTTGCAATGCGGAGAAATTACTGTTTGTGCATTTACAATATTCATTGATTTTTGCCATTGAAAAACATCATGTTATTCATGTACCAGAAATGTTTGAAGCTACTGACTGAATGAAAGGAGCTGGCATCTCACTCTCTTTGAATCTTCTTTATCATGCTAAGAGGAGCAGGAAAAAGCAAAAAATTTCAGAATTGCACATTGCAATGCGGAGAAATTACTGTTTGTGCATTTACAATATTCATTGATTTTTGCCATTGAAAAACGTCCAGAAATGATTGAAGCTACTGACTGAATGAAAGGAGCTGGCATCTCACTCTCTTTGAATCTTCTTTATCATGCTAAGAGGAGCAGGAAAAAGCAAAAAATTTCAGAATTGCACCTTGCAATGCGGAGAAATTACTGTTTGTGCATTTACAATATTCATTGATTTTTGCCATTGAAAAACGTCCAGAAATGATTGAAGCTACTGACTGAATGAAAGGAGCTGGCATCTCACTCTCTTTGAATCTTCTTTATCATGCTAAGAGGAGCAGGAAAAAGCAAAAAATTTCAGAATTGCACCTTGCAATGCGGAGAAATTACTGTTTGTGCATTTACAATATTCATTGATTTTTGCCATTGAAAAACATCATGTTATTCATATACCAGAAATGATTGAAGCTACTGACTGAATGAAAGGAGCTGGCATCTCACTCTCTTTGAATCTTCTTTATCATGCTAAGAGGAGCAGGAAAAAGTAAAAAATTTCAGAATTGCACCTTGCAATGCGGAGAAATTACTGTTTGTGCATTTACAATATTCATTGATTTTTGCCATTGAAAAACGTCCAGAAATGATTGAAGCTACTGACTGAATGAAAGGAGCTGGCATCTCACTCTCTTTGAATCTTCTTTATCATGCTAAGAGGAGCAGGAAAAAGCAAAAAATTTCAGAATTGCACCTTGCAATGCGGAGAAATTACTGTTTGTGCATTTACAATATTCATTGATTTTTGCTATTGAAAAACATCATGTTATTCATATACCAGAAATGATTGAAGCTACTGACTGAATGAAAGGAGCTGGCATCTCACTCTCTTTGAATCTTCTTTATCATGCTAAGAGGAGCAGGAAAAAGCAAAAAATTTCAGAATTGCACCTTGCAATGCGGAGAAATTACTGTTTGTGCATTTACAATATTCATTGATTTTTGCGATTGAAAAACATAATGTTATTCATATACCAGAAATGATTGAAGCTACTGACTGAATGAAAGGAGCTGGCATCTCACTCTCTTTGAATCTTCTTTATCATGCTAAGAGGAGCAGGAAAAAGTAAAAAATTTCAGAATTGCACCTTGCAATGCGGAGAAATTACTGTTTGTGCATTTACAATATTCATTGATTTTTGCCATTGAAAAACGTCCAGAAATGATTGAAGCTACTGACTGAATGAAAGGAGCTGGCATCTCACTCTCTTTGAATCTTCTTTATCATGCTAAGAGGAGCAGGAAAAAGCAAAAAATTTCAGAATTGCACCTTGCAATGTGGAGAAATTACTGTTTGTGCATTTACAATATTCATTGATTTTTGCTATTGAAAAACATCATGTTATTCATATACCAAAAATGATTGAAGCTACTGACTGAATGAAAGGAGCTGGCATCTCACTCTCTTTGAATCTTCTTTACCATGCTAAGAGGAGCAGGAAAAAGCAAAAAATTTCAGAATTGCACCTTGCAATGCGGAGAAATTACAGTTTGTGCATTTACAATATTCATTGATTTTTGCCATTGAAAAACGTCCAGAAATGATTGAAGCTACTGACTGAATGAAAGGAGCTGGCATCTCACTCTCTTTGAATCTTCTTTATCATGCTAAGAGGAGCAGGAAAAAGCAAAAAATTTCAGAATTGCACCTTGCAATGCGGAGAAATTACTGTTTGTGCATTTACAATATTCATTGATTTTTGCCATTGAAAAACGTCCAGAAATGATTGAAGGTACTGACTGAATGAAAGGAGCTGGCATCTCACTCTCTTTGAATCTTCTTTATCATGCTAAGAGGAGCAGGAAAAAGCAAAAAATTTCAGAATTGCACCTTGCAATGCGGAGAAATTACTGTTTGTGCATTTACAATATTCATTGATTTTTGCCATTGAAAAACGTCCAGAAATGATTGAAGCTACTGACTGAATGAAAGGAGCTGGCATCTCACTCTCTTTGAATCTTCTTTATCATGCTAAGAGGAGCAGGAAAAAGCAAAAAATTTCAGAATTGCACCTTGCAATGCGGACAAATTACTGTTTGTGCATTTACAATATTCATTGATTTTTGCCATTGAAAAATGTCCAGAAATGATTGAAGCTACTGACTGAATGAAAGGAGCTGGCATCTCACTCTCTTTGAATCTTCTTTATCATGCTAAGAGGAGCAGGAAAAAGCAAAAAATTTCAGAATTGCGCCTTGCAATGCGGAGAAATTACTGTTTGTGCATTTACAAAATTCATTGATTTTTGCCATTGAAAAACATCATGTTATTCATATACCAGAAATGATTGAAGCTACTGACTGAAGGAAAGGATCTGGCATCTCACTCTCTTTGAATCTTCTTTATCATGCTTAGAGGAGCAGGAAAAAGCAAAAAATTTCAGAATTGCACCTTGCAATGCGGAGAAATTACTGTTTGTGCATTTACAATATTCATTGATTTTTGCCATTGAAAAACGTCCAGAAATGATTGAAGCTACTGACTGAATGAAAGGAGCTGGCATCTCACTCTCTTTGAATCTTCTTTATCATGCTAAGAGGAGCAGGAAAAAGCAAAAAATTTCAGAATTGCACCTTGCAATGCGGAGAAATTACTGTTTGTGCATTTACAATATTCATTGATTTTTGCGATTGAAAAACATCATGTTATTCATATACCAGAAATGATTGAAGCTACTGACTGAATGAAAGGAGCTGGCATCTCACTCTCTTTGAATCTTCTTTATCATGCTAAGAGGAGCAGGAAAAAGTAAAAAATTTCAGAATTGCACCTTGCAATGCGGAGAAATTACTGTTTGTGCATTTACAATATTCAATGATTTTTGCCATTGAAAAACGTCCAGAAATGATTGAAGCTACTGACTGAATGAAAGGAGCTGGCATCTCACTCTCTTTGAATCTTGTTTATCATGCTAAGAGGAGCAGGAAAAAGCAAAAAATTTCAGAATTGCACCTTGCAATGCGGAGAAATTACTGTTTGTGCATTTACAATATTCATTGATTTTTGCCATTGAAAAACGTCCAAAAATGATTGAAGCTACTGACTGAATGAAAGGAGCTGGCATCTCACTCTCTTTGAATCTTCTTTATCATGCTAAGAGGAGCAGGAAAAAGCAAAAAATTTCAGAATTGCACCTTGCAATGCGGAGAAATTACTGTTTGTGCATTTACAATATTCATTGATTTTTGCCATTGAAAAACATCATGTTATTCATATACCAGAAATGATTGAAGCTACTGACTGAATGAAAGGAGCTGGCATCTCACTCTCTTTGAATCTTCTTTATCATGCTAAGAGGAGCAGGAAAAAGTAAAAAATTTCAGAATTGCACCTTGCAATGCGGAGAAATTACTGTTTGTGCATTTATAATATTCAATGATTTTTGCCATTGAAAAACGTCCAGAAATGATTGAAGCTACTGACTGAACGAAAGGAGCTGGCATCTCACTCTCTTTGAATCTTCTTTATCATGCTAAGAGGAGCAGGAAAAAGCAAAAAATTTCAGAATTGCACCTTGCAATGCGGAGAAATTACTGTTTGTGCATTTACAATATTCATTGATTTTTGCCATTGAAAAACATCATGTTATTCATGTACCAGAAATGTTTGAAGCTACTGACTGAATGAAAGGAGCTGGCATCTCACTCTCTTTGAATCTTCTTTATCATGCTAAGAGGAGCAGGAAAAAGCAAAAAATTTCAGAATTGCACATTGCAATGCGGAGAAATTACTGTTTGTGCATTTACAATATTCATTGATTTTTGCCATTGAAAAACGTCCAGAAATGATTGAAGCTACTGACTGAATGAAAGGAGCTGGCATCTCACTCTCTTTGAATCTTCTTTATCATGCTAAGAGGAGCAGGAAAAAGCAAAAAATTTCAGAATTGCACCTTGCAATGCGGAGAAATTACTGTTTGTGCATTTACAATATTCATTGATTTTTGCCATTGAAAAACGTCCAGAAATGATTGAAGCTACTGACTGAATGAAAGGAGCTGGCATCTCACTCTCTTTGAATCTTCTTTATCATGCTAAGAGGAGCAGGAAAAAGCAAAAAATTTCAGAATTGCACCTTGCAATGCGGAGAAATTACTGTTTGTGCATTTACAATATTCATTGATTTTTGCCATTGAAAAATGTCCAGAAATGATTGAAGCTACTGACTGAAGGAAAGGAGCTGGCATCTCACTCTCTTTGAATCTTCTTTATCATGCTAAGAGGAGCAGGAAAAAGCAAAAAATTTCAGAATTGCGCCTTGCAATGCGGAGAAATTACTGTTTGTGCATTTACAAAATTCATTGATTTTTGCCATTGAAAAACATCATGTTATTCATATGCCAGAAATGATTGAAGCTACTGACTGAAGGAAAGGAGCTGGCATCTCACTCTCTTTGAATCTTCTTTATCATGCTAAGAGGAGCAGGAAAAAGCAAAAAATTTCAGAATTGCACCTTGCAATGCGGAGAAATTACTGTTTGTGCATTTACAATATTCATTGATTTTTGCCATTGAAAAACGTCCAGAAATGATTGAAGCTACTGACTGAATGAAAGGAGCTGGCATCTCACTCTCTTTGAATCTTCTTTATCATGCTAAGAGGAGCAGGAAAAAGCAAAAAATTTCAGAATTGCACCTTGCAATGCGGAGAAATTACTGTTTGTGCATTTACAATATTCATTGATTTTTGCGATTGAAAAACATCATGTTATTCATATACCAGAAATGATTGAAGCTACTGACTGAATGAAAGGAGCTGGCATCTCACTCTCTTTGAATCTTCTTTATCATGCTAAGAGGAGCAGGAAAAAGTAAAAAATTTCAGAATTGCACCTTGCAATGCGGAGAAATTACTGTTTGTGCATTTACAATATTCAATGATTTTTGCCATTGAAAAACGTCCAGAAATGATTAAAGCTACTGACTGAATGAAAGGAGCTGGCATCTCACTCTCTTTGAATCTTCTTTATCATGCTAAGAGGAGCAGGAAAAAGCAAAAAATTTTAGAATTGCACCTTGCAATGCGGAGAAATTACTGTTTGTGCATTTACAATATTCATTGATTTTTGCCATTGAAAAACGTCCAGAAATGATTGAAGCTACTGACTGAATGAAAGGAGCTGGCATCTCACTCTCTTTGAATCTTCTTTATCATGCTAAGAGGAGCAGGAAAAAGCAAAAAATTTCAGAATTGCACCTTGCAATGCGGAGAAATTACTGTTTGTGCATTTACAATATTCATTGATTTTTGCCATTGAAAAACATCATGTTATTCATATACCAGAAATGATTGAAGCTACTGACTGAATGAAAGGAGCTGGCATCTCACTCTCTTTGAATCTTCTTTATCATGCTAAGAGGAGCAGGAAAAAGTAAAAAATTTCAGAATTGCACCTTGCAATGCGGAGAAATTACTGTTTGTGCATTTATAATATTCAATGATTTTTGCCATTGAAAAACGTCCAGAAATGATTGAAGCTACTGACTGAACGAAAGGAGCTGGCATCTCACTCTCTTTGAATCTTCTTTATCATGCTAAGAGGAGCAGAAAAAAGCAAAAAATTTCAGAATTGCACCTTGCAATGCGGAGAAATTACTGTTTGTGCATTTACAATATTCATTGATTTTTGCCATTGAAAAACATCATGTTATTCATATACCAGAAATGTTTGAAGCTACTGACTGAATGAAAGGAGCTGGCATCTCACTCTCTTTGAATCTTCTTTATCATGCTAAGAGGAGCAGGAAAAAGCAAAAAATTTCAGAATTGCACATTGCAATGCGGAGAAATTACTGTTTGTGCATTTACAATATTCATTGATTTTTGCCATTGAAAAACGTCCAGAAATGATTGAAGCTACTGACTGAATGAAAGGAGCTGGCATCTCACTCTCTTTGAATCTTCTTTATCATGCTAAGAGGAGCAGGAAAAAGTAAAAAATTTCAGAATTGCACCTTGCAATGCGGAGAAATTACTGTTTGTGCATTTATAATATTCAATGATTTTTGCCATTGAAAAACGTCCAGAAATGATTGAAGCTACTGACTGAACGAAAGGAGCTGGCATCTCACTCTCTTTGAATCTTCTTTATCATGCTAAGAGGAGCAGAAAAAAGCAAAAAATTTCAGAATTGCACCTTGCAATGCGGAGAAATTACTGTTTGTGCATTTACAATATTCATTGATTTTTGCCATTGAAAAACATCATGTTATTCATATACCAGAAATGTTTGAAGCTACTGACTGAATGAAAGGAGCTGGCATCTCACTCTCTTTGAATCTTCTTTATCATGCTAAGAGGAGCAGGAAAAAGCAAAAAATTTCAGAATTGCACATTGCAATGCGGAGAAATTACTGTTTGTGCATTTACAATATTCATTGATTTTTGCCATTGAAAAACGTCCAGAAATGATTGAAGCTACTGACTGAATGAAAGGAGCTGGCATCTCACTCTCTTTGAATCTTCTTTATCATGCTAAGAGGAGCAGGAAAAAGCAAAAAATTTCAGAATTGCACCTTGCAATGCGGAGAAATTACTGTTTGTGCATTTACAATATTCATTGATTTTTGCCATTGAAAAACGTCCAGAAATGATTGAAGCTACTGACTGAATGAAAGGAGCTGGCATCTCACTCTCTTTGAATCTTCTTTATCATGCTAAGAGGAGCAGGAAAAAGCAAAAAATTTCAGAATTGCACCTTGCAATGCGGAGAAATTACTGTTTGTGTATTTACAATATTCATTGATTTTTGCCATTGAAAAACGTCCAGAAATGATTGAAGCTACTGACTGAATGAAAGGAGCTGTCATCTCACTCTCTTTGAATCTTCTTTATCATGCTAAGAGGAGCAGGAAAAAGCAAAAAATTTCAGAATTGCACCTTGCAATGCGGAGAAATTACTGTTTGTGCATTTACAATATTCATTGATTTTTGCCATTGAAAAATGTCCAGAAATGATTGAAGCTACTGACTGAATGAAAGGAGCTGGCATCTCACTCTCTTTGAATCTTCTTTATCATGCTAAGAGGAGCAGGAAAAAGCAAAAAATTTCAGAATTGCGCCTTGCAATGCGGAGAAATTACTGTTTGTGCATTTACAAAATTCATTGATTTTTGCCATTGAAAAACATCATGTTATTCATATGCCAGAAATGATTGAAGCTACTGACTGAAGGAAAGGAGCTGGCATCTCACTCTCTTTGAATCTTCTTTATCATGCTAAGAGGAGCAGGAAAAAGCAAAAAATTTCAGAATTGCGCCTTGCAATGCGGAGAAATTACTGTTTGTGCATTTACAAAATTCATTGATTTTTGCCATTGAAAAACATCATGTTATTCATATGCCAGAAATGATTGAAGCTACTGACTGAAGGAAAGGAGCTGGCATCTCACTCTCTTTGAATCTTCTTTATCATGCTAAGAGGAGCAGGAAAAAGCAAAAAATTTCAGAATTGCACCTTGCAATGCGGAGAAATTACTGTTTGTGCATTTACAATATTCATTGATTTTTGCCATTGAAAAACGTCCAGAAATGATTGAAGCTACTGACTGAATGAAAGGAGCTGGCATCTCACTCTCTTTGAATCTTCTTTATCATGCTAAGAGGAGCAGGAAAAAGCAAAAAATTTCAGAATTGCACCTTGCAATGCGGAGAAATTACTGTTTGTGCATTTACAATATTCATTGATTTTTGCGATTGAAAAACATCATGTTATTCATATACCAGAAATGATTGAAGCTACTGACTGAATGAAAGGAGCTGGCATCTCACTCTCTTTGAATCTTCTTTATCATGCTAAGAGGAGCAGGAAAAAGTAAAAAATTTCAGAATTGCACCTTGCAATGCGGAGAAATTACTGTTTGTGCATTTACAATATTCAATGATTTTTGCCATTGAAAAACGTCCAGAAATGATTAAAGCTACTGACTGAATGAAAGGAGCTGGCATCTCACTCTCTTTGAATCTTCTTTATCATGCTAAGAGGAGCAGGAAAAAGCAAAAAATTTCAGAATTGCACCTTGCAATGCGGAGAAATTACTGTTTGTGCATTTACAATATTCATTGATTTTTGCCATTGAAAAACGTCCAGAAATGATTGAAGCTACTGACTGAATGAAAGGAGCTGGCATCTCACTCTCTTTGAATCTTCTTTATCATGCTAAGAGGAGCAGGAAAAAGCAAAAAATTTCAGAATTGCACCTTGCAATGCGGAGAAATTACTGTTTGTGCATTTACAATATTCATTGATTTTTGCCATTGAAAAACATCATGTTATTCATATACCAGAAATGATTGAAGCTACTGACTGAATGAAAGGAGCTGGCATCTCACTCTCTTTGAATCTTCTTTATCATGCTAAGAGGAGCAGGAAAAAGTAAAAAATTTCAGAATTGCACCTTGCAATGCGGAGAAATTACTGTTTGTGCATTTATAATATTCAATGATTTTTGCCATTGAAAAACGTCCAGAAATGATTGAAGCTACTGACTGAACGAAAGGAGCTGGCATCTCACTCTCTTTGAATCTTCTTTATCATGCTAAGAGGAGCAGAAAAAAGCAAAAAATTTCAGAATTGCACCTTGCAATGCGGAGAAATTACTGTTTGTGCATTTACAATATTCATTGATTTTTGCCATTGAAAAACATCATGTTATTCATATACCAGAAATGTTTGAAGCTACTGACTGAATGAAAGGAGCTGGCATCTCACTCTCTTTGAATCTTCTTTATCATGCTAAGAGGAGCAGGAAAAAGCAAAAAATTTCAGAATTGCACATTGCAATGCGGAGAAATTACTGTTTGTGCATTTACAATATTCATTGATTTTTGCCATTGAAAAACGTCCAGAAATGATTGAAGCTACTGACTGAATGAAAGGAGCTGGCATCTCACTCTCTTTGAATCTTCTTTATCATGCTAAGAGGAGCAGGAAAAAGCAAAAAATTTCAGAATTGCACCTTGCAATGCGGAGAAATTACTGTTTGTGCATTTACAATATTCATTGATTTTTGCCATTGAAAAACATGTTATTCATATACCAGAAATGTTTGAAGCTCCTGACTGAATGAAAGGAGCTGGCACCTCACTCTCTTTGAATCTTCTTTATCATGCTAAGAGGAGCAGGAAAAAGCAAAAAATTTCAGAATTGCACCTTGCAATGCGGAGAAATTACTGTTTGTGCATTTACAATATTCATTGATTTTTGCCATTGAAAAAGGTCCAGAAATGATTGAAGCTACTGACTGAATGAAAGGAGCTGTCATCTCACTCTCTTTGAATCTTCTTTATCATGCTAAGAGGAGCAGGAAAAAGCAAAAAATTTCAGAATTGCACCTTGCAATGCGGAGAAATTACTGTTTGTGCATTTACAATATTCATTGATTTTTGCCATTGAAAAATGTCCAGAAATGATTGAAGCTACTGACTGAAAGAAAGGAGCTGGCATCTCACTCTCTTTGAATCTTCTTTATCATGCTAAGAGGAGCAGGAAAAAGCAAAAAATTTCAGAATTGCGCCTTGCAATGCGGAGAAATTACTGTTTGTGCATTTACAAAATTCATTGATTTTTGCCATTGAAAAACATCATGTTATTCATATGCCAGAAATGATTGAAGCTACTGACTGAAGGAAAGGAGCTGGCATCTCACTCTCTTTGAATCTTCTTTATCATGCTAAGAGGAGCAGGAAAAAGCAAAAAATTTCAGAATTGCGCCTTGCAATGCGGAGAAATTACTGTTTGTGCATTTACAAAATTCATTGATTTTTGCCATTGAAAAACATCATGTTATTCATATGCCAGAAATGATTGAAGCTACTGACTGAAGGAAAGGAGCTGGCATCTCACTCTCTTTGAATCTTCTTTATCATGCTAAGAGGAGCAGGAAAAAGCAAAAAATTTCAGAATTGCACCTTGCAATGCGGAGAAATTACTGTTTGTGCATTTACAATATTCATTGATTTTTGCCATTGAAAAACGTCCAGAAATGATTGAAGCTACTGACTGAATGAAAGGAGCTGGCATCTCACTCTCTTTGAATCTTCTTTATCATGCTAAGAGGAGCAGGAAAAAGCAAAAAATTTCAGAATTGCACCTTGCAATGCGGAGAAATTACTGTTTGTGCATTTACAATATTCATTGATTTTTGCGATTGAAAAACATCATGTTATTCATATACCAGAAATGATTGAAGCTACTGACTGAATGAAAGGAGCTGGCATCTCACTCTCTTTGAATCTTCTTTATCATGCTAAGAGGAGCAGGAAAAAGTAAAAAATTTCAGAATTGCACCTTGCAATGCGGAGAAATTACTGTTTGTGCATTTACAATATTCAATGAATTTTGCCATTGAAAAACGTCCAGAAATGATTGAAGCTACTGACTGAACTAAAGGAGCTGGCATCTCACTCTCTTTGAATCTTCTTTATCATGCTAAAAGGAGCAGGAAAAAGCAAAAAATTTCAGAATTGCACCTTGCAATGCGGAGAAATTACTGTTTGTGCATTTACAATATTCATTGATTTTTGCCATTGAAAAATGTCCAGAAATGATTGAAGCTACTGACTGAATGAAAGGAGCTGGCATCTCACTCTCTTTGAATCTTCTTTATCATGCTAAGAGGAGCAGGAAAAAGCAAAAAATTTCAGAATTGCGCCTTGCAATGCGGAGAAATTACTGTTTGTGCATTTACAAAATTCATTGATTTTTGCAATTGAAAAACATCATGTTATTCATATGCCAGAAATGATTGAAGCTACTGACTGAAGGAAAGGAGCTGGCATCTCACTCTCTTTGAATCTTCTTTATCATGCTAAGAGGAGCAGGAAAAAGCAAAAAATTTCAGAATTGCGCCTTGCAATGCGGAGAAATTACTGTTTGTGCATTTACAAAATTCATTGATTTTTGCCATTGAAAAACATCATGTTATTCATATGCCAGAAATGATTGAAGCTACTGACTGAAGGAAAGGAGCTGGCATCTCACTCTCTTTGAATCTTCTTTATCATGCTAAGAGGAGCAGGAAAAAGCAAAAAATTTCAGAATTGCACCTTGCAATGCGGAGAAATTACTGTTTGTGCATTTACAATATTCATTGATTTTTGCCATTGAAAAACGTCCAGAAATGATTGAAGCTACTGACTGAATGAAAGGAGCTGGCATCTCACTCTCTTTGAATCTTCTTTATCATGCTAAGAGGAGCAGGAAAAAGCAAAAAATTTCAGAATTGCACCTTGCAATGCGGAGAAATTACTGTTTGTGCATTTACAATATTCATTGATTTTTGCGATTGAAAAACATCATGTTATTCATATACCAGAAATGATTGAAGCTACTGACTGAATGAAAGGAGCTGGCATCTCACTCTCTTTGAATCTTCTTTATCATGCTAAGAGGAGCAGGAAAAAGTAAAAAATTTCAGAATTGCACCTTGCAATGCGGAGAAATTACTGTTTGTGCATTTACAATATTCAATGAATTTTGCCATTGAAAAACGTCCAGAAATGATTGAAGCTACTGACTGAACTAAAGGAGCTGGCATCTCACTCTCTTTGAATCTTCTTTATCATGCTAAGAGGAGCAGGAAAAAGCAAAAAATTTCAGAATTGCACCTTGCAATGCGGAGAAATTACTGTTTGTGCATTTACAATATTCATTGATTTTTGCCATTGAAAAACATCATGTTATTCATATACCAGAAATGTTTGAAGCTACTGACTGAATGAAAGGAGCTGGTATCTCACTCTCTTTGAATCTTCTTCATAATGCTAAGAGGAGCAGGAAAAAGCAAAAAATTTCAGAATTGCACCTTGCAATGCGGAGAAATTACTGTTTGTGCATTTACAATATTCATTGATTTTTGCCATTGAAAAACGTCCAGAAATGATTGAAGCTACTGACAATGAAAGGAGCTGGCATCTCACTCTCTTTGAATCTTCTTTATCATGCTAAGAGGAGCAGGAAAAAGCAAAAAATTTCAGAATTGCACCTTGCAATGCTGAGAAATTACTGTTTGTGCATTTACAAAATTCATTGATTTTTGCCATTGAAAAACATCATGTTATTCATATACCAGAAATGATTGAAGCTACTGACTGAATGAAAGGAGCTGGCATCTCACTCTCTTTGAATCTTCTTTATCATGCTAAGAGGAGCAGGAAAAAGCAAAAAATTTCAGAATTGCACCTTGCAATGCGGAGAAATTACTGTTTGTGCATTTACAATATTCATTGATTTTTGCCATTGAAAAACGTCCAGAAATGATTGAAGCTACTGACTGAATGAAAGGAGCTGGCATCTCACTCTCTTTGAATCTTCTTTATCATGCTAAGCGGAGCAGGAAAAAGCAAAAAATTTCAGAATTGCACCTTGCCATGCGGAGAAATTACTGTTTGTGCATTTACAATATTCATTGATTTTTGCCATTGAAAAACGTCCAGAAATGATTGAAACTACTGACTGAATGAAAGGAGCTGGCATCTCACTCTCTTTGAATCTTCTTTATCATGCTAAGAGGAGCAGGAAAAAGCAAAAAATTTCAGAATTGCACCTTGCAATGCGGAGAAATTACAGTTTGTGCATTTACAATATTCATTGATTTTTGCCATTGAAAAACGTCCAGAAATGATTGAAGCTACTGACTGAATGAAAGGAGCTGGCATCTCACTCTCTTTGAATCTTCTTTATCATGCTAAGAGGAGCAGGAAAAAGCAAAAAACTTCAGAATTGCACCTTGCAATGCGGAGAAATTACTGTTTGTGCATTTACAATATTCATTGATTTTTGCCATTGAAAAATGTCCAGAAATGATTGAAGCTACTGACTGAATGAAAGGAGCTGGCATCTCACTCTCTTTGAATCTTCTTTATCATGCTAAGAGGAGCAGGAAAAAGCAAAAAAATTCAGAATTGCACCTTGCAATGCGGAGAAATTACTGTTTGTGCATTTACAATATTCATTGATTTTTGCCATTGGAAAAACATGTTATTCATATACCAGAAATGTTTGAAGCTCCTGACTGAATGAAAGGAGCTGGCACCTCACTCTCTTTGAATCTTGTTTATCATGCTAAGAGGAGCAGGAAAAAGCAAAAAAATTCAGAATTGCACCTTGCAATGCGGAGAAATTACTGTTTGTGCATTTACAATATTCATTGATTTTTGCCATTGAAGAACGTCCAGAAATGATTGAAGCTACTGACTGAATGAAAGGAGCTAGCATCTCACTCTCTTTGAATCTTCTTTATCATGCTAAGAGGAGCAGGAAAAAGCAAAAAATTTCAGAATTGCGCCTTGCAATGCGGAGAAATTACTGTTTGTGCATTTACAAAATTCATTGATTTTTGCCATTGAAAAACATCATGTTATTCATATACCAGAAATGATTGAAGCTACTGACTGAAGGAAAGGAGCTGGCATCTCACTCTCTTTGAATCTTCTTTATCATGCTAAGAGGAGCAGGAAAAAGCAAAAAATTTCAGAATTACACCTTGCAATGCGGAGAAATTACTGTTTGTGCATTTACAATATTCATTGATTTTTGCCATTGAAAAACGTCCGGAAATGATTGAAGCTACTGACTGAATGAAAGGAGCTGGCATCTCACTCTCTTTGAATCTTCTTTATCATGCTAAGAGGAGCAGGAAAAAGCAAAAAATTTCAGAATTGCACCTTGCAATGCGGAGAAATTACTGTTTGTGCATTTACAATATTCATTGATTTTTGCGATTGAAAAACATCATGTTATTCATATACCAGAAATGATTGAAGCTACTGACTGAATGAAAGGAGCTGGCATCTCACTCTCTTTGAATCTTCTTTATCATGCTAAGAGGAGCAGGAAAAAGTAAAAAATTTCAGAATTGCACCTTGCAATGCGGAGAAATTACTGTTTGTGCATTTACAATATTCAATGATTTTTGCAATTGAAAAACGTCCATAAATGATTGAAGCTACTGACTGAATGAAAGGAGCTGGCATCTCACTCTCTTTGAATCTTGTTTACCATGCTAAAAGGAGCAGGAAAAAGCAAAAAATTTCAGAATTGCACCTTGCAATGCGGAGAAATTACTGTTTGTGCATTTACAATATTCATTGATTTTTGCCATTGAAAAACGTCCAGAAATGATTGAAGCCACTGACTGAATGAAAGGAGCTGGCATCTCACTCTCTTTGAATCTTCTTTATCATGCTAAGAGGAGCAGGAAAAAGCAAAAAATTTCAGAATTGCACCTTGCAATGCGGAGAAATTACTGTTTGTGCATTTACAATATTCATTGATTTTTGCAATTGAAAAACGTCCAGAAATGATTGAAGCTACTGACTGAATGAAAGGAGATGGCATCTCACTCTCTTTGAATCTTCTTTATCATGCTAAGAGGAGCAGGAAAAAGTAAAAAATTTCAGAATTGCACCTTGCAATGCGGAGAAATTACTGTTTGTGCATTTACAATATTCAATGATTTTTGCCATTGAAAAACGTCCAGAAATGATTGAAGCTACTGACTGAACGAAAGGAGCTGGCATCTCACTCTCTTTGAATCTTCTTTATCATGCTAAGAGGAGCAGGAAACAGCAAAAAATTTCAGAATTGCACCTTGCAATGCGGAGAAATTACTGTTTGTGCATTTACAATATTCATTGATTTTTGCCATTGAAAAACATCATGTTATTCATATACCAGAAATGTTTGAAGCTACTGACTGAATGAAAGGAGCTGGTATCTCACTCTCTTTGAATCTTCTTCATAATGCTAAGAGGAGCAGGAAAATGCAAAAAATTTCAGAATTGCACCTTGCAATGCGGAGAAATTACTGTTTGTGCATTTACAATATTCATTGATTTTTGCCATTGAAAAACGTCCAGAAATGATTGAAGCTACTGACAATGAAAGGAGCTGGCATCTCACTCTCTTTGAATCTTCTTTATCATGCTAAGAGGAGCAGGAAAAAGCAAAAAATTTCAGAATTGCACCTTGCAATGCTGAGAAATTACTGTTTGTGCATTTACAAAATTCATTGATTTTTGCCATTGAAAAACATCATGTTATTCATATACCAGAAATGATTGAAGCTACTGACTGAATGAAAGGAGCTGGCATCTCACTCTCTTTGAATCTTCTTTATCATGCTAAGAGGAGCAGGAAAAAGCAAAAAATTTCTGAATTGCACCTTGCAATGCGGAGAAATTACTGTTTGTGCATTTACAATATTCATTGATTTTTGCCATTGAAAAACATCATGTTATTCATATACCAGAAATGTTTGAAGCTACTGACTGAATGAAAGGAGCTGACATCTCACTCTCTTTGAATCTTCTTTATCATGCTAAGAGGAGCAGGAAAAAGCAAAAAATTTCAGAATTGCACCTTGCAATGCGGAGAAATTACTGTTTGTGCATTTACAATATTCATTGATTTTTGCCATTGAAAGACGTCCAGAAATGATTGAAGCTACTGACTGAATGAAAGGAGCTGGCATCTCACTCTCTTTGAATCTTCTTTATCATGCTAAGAGGAGCAGGAAAAAGCAAAAAATTTCAGAATTGCACCTTGCAATGCGGAGAAATTACTGTTTGTGCATTTACAATATTCATTGATTTTTGCCATTGAAAAACGTCCAGAAATGATTGAAGCTACTGACTGAATGAAAGGAGCTGGCATCTCACTCTCTTTGAATCTTCTTTATCATGCTAAGAGGAGCAGGAAAAAGCAAAAAATTTCAGAATTGCACCTTGCAATGCGGAGAAATTACTGTTTGTGCATTTAAAATATTCATTGATTTTTGCCATTGAAAAACGTCCAGAAATGATTGAAGCTACTGACAATGAAAGGAGCTGGCATCTCACTCTCTTTGAATCTTCTTTATCATGCTAAGAGCAGCAGGAAAAAGCAAAAAATTTCAGAATTGCACCTTGCAATGCTGAGAAATTACTGTTTGTGCATTTACAAAATTCATTGATTTTTGCCATTGAAAAACATCATGTTATTCATATACCAGAAATGATTGAAGCTACTGACTGAATGAAAGGAGCTGGCATCTCACTCTCTTTGAATCTTCTTTATCATGCTAAGAGGAGCAGGAAAAAGCAAAAAATTTCAGAATTGCACCTTGCAATGCGGAGAAATTACTGTTTGTGCATTTACAATATTCATTGATTTTTGCCATTGAAAAACATCATGTTATTCATATACCAGAAATGTTTGAAGCTACTGACTGAATGAAAGGAGCTGACATCTCACTCTCTTTGAATCTTCTTTATCATGCTAAGAGGAGCAGGAAAAAGCAAAAAATTTCAGAATTGCACCTTGCAATGCGGAGAAATTACTGTTTGTGCATTTACAATATTCATTGATTTTTGCCATTGAAAAATGTCCAGAAATGATTGAAGCTACTGACTGAATGAAAGGAGCTGGCATCTCACTCTCTTTGAATCTTCTTTATCATGCTAAGAGGAGCAGGAAAAAGCAAAAAATTTCAGAATTGCACCTTGCAATGCGGAGAAATTACTGTTTGTGCATTTACAATATTCATTGATTTTTGCCATTGAAAAATGTCCAGAAATGATTGAAGCTACTGACTGAATGAAAGGAGCTGGCATCTCACTCTCTTTGAATCTTCTTTATCATGCTAAGAGGAGCAGGAAAAAGCAAAAAATTTCAGAATTGCACCTTGCAATGCGGAGAAATTACAGTTTGTGCATTTACAATATTCATTGATTTTTGCCATTGAAAAACGTCCAGAAATGATTGAAGCTACTGACTGAATGAAAGGAGCTGGCATCTCACTCTCTTTGAATCTTCTTTATCATGCTAAGAGTAGCAGGAAAAAGCAAAAAATTTCAGAATTGCACCTAGCAATGCGGAGAAATTACTGTTTGTGCATTTACAATATTAATTGATTTTTGCCATTGAAAAACGTCCAGAAATGATTGAAGCTACTGACTGAATGAAAGGAGCTGGCATCTCACTCTCTTTGAATCTTCTTTATCATGCTAAGAGGAGCAGGAAAAAGCAAAAAATTTCAGAATTGCACCTTGCAATGCGGAGAAATTACTGTTTGTGCATTTACAATATTCATTGATTTTTGCCATTGAAAAACATGTTATTCATATACCAGAAATGTTTGAAGCTCCTGACTGAATGAAAGGAGCTGGCACCTCACTCTCTTTGAATCTTCTTTATCATGCTAAGAGGAGCAGGAAAAAGCAAAAAATTTCAGAATTGCACCTTGCAATGCGGAGAAATTACTGTTTGTGCATTTACAATATTCATTGATTTTTGCCATTGAAAAACGTCCAGAAATGATTGAAGCTACTGACTGAATGAGGGGAGCTGGCATCTCACTCTCTTTGAATCTTCTTTATCATGCTAAGAGGAGCAGGAAAAAGCAAAAAATTTCAGAATTGCACCTTGCAATGCGGAGAAATTACTGTTTGTGCATTTACAATATTCATTGATTTTTGCCATTGAAAAATGTCCAGAAATGATTGAAGCTACTGACTGAATGAAAGGAGCTGGCATCTCACTCTCTTTGAATCTTCTTTATCATGTTAAGAGGAGCAGGAAAAAGCAAAAAATTTCAGAATTGCGCCTTGCAATGCGGAGAAATTACTGTTTGTGCATTTACAAAATTCATTGATTTTTGCCATTGAAAAACATGATGTTATTCATATACCAGAAATGATTGATGCTACTGACTGAAGGAAAGGAGCTGGCATCTCACTCTCTTTGAATCTTCTTTATCATGCTAAGAGGAGCAGGAAAAAGCAAAAAATTTCAGAATTGCACCTTGCAATGCGGAGAAATTACTGTTTGTGCATTTACAATATTCATTGATTTTTGCCATTGAAAAATGTCCAGAAATGATTGAAGGTACTGACTGAATGAAAGGAGCTGGTATCTCACTCTCTTTGAATCTTCTTCATAATGCTAAGAGGAGCAGGAAAAAGCAAAAAATTTCAGAATTGCACCTTGCAATGCGGAGAAATTACTGTTTGTGCATTTACAATATTCATTGATTTTTGCCATTGAAAAACGTCCAGAAATGATTGAAGCTACTGACAATGAAAGGAGCTGGCATCTCACTCTCTTTGAATCTTCTTTATCATGCTAAGAGGAGCAGGAAAAAGCAAAAAATTTCAGAATTGCACCTTGCAATGCTGAGAAATTACTGTTTGTGCATTTACAAAATTCATTGATTTTTGCCATTGAAAAACATCATGTTATTCATATACCAGAAATGATTGAAGCTACTGACTGAATGAAAGGAGCTGGCATCTCACTCTCTTTGAATCTTCTTTATCATGCTAAGAGGAGCAGGAAAAAGTAAAAAATTTCAGAATTGCACCTTGCAATGCGGAGAAATTACTGTTTGTGCATTTACAATATTCAATGATTTTTGCAATTGAAAAACGTCCATAAATGATTGAAGCTACTGACTGAATGAAAGGAGCTGGCATCTCACTCTCTTTGAATCTTGTTTACCATGCTAAAAGGAGCAGGAAAAAGCAAAAAATTTCAGAATTGCACCTTGCAATGCGGAGAAATTACTGTTTGTGCATTTACAATATTCATTGATTTTTGCCATTGAAAAACGTCCAGAAATGATTGAAGCCACTGACTGAATGAAAGGAGCTGGCATCTCACTCTCTTTGAATCTTCTTTATCATGCTAAGAGGAGCAGGAAAAAGCAAAAAATTTCAGAATTGCACCTTGCAATGCGGAGAAATTACTGTTTGTGCATTTACAATATTCATTGATTTTTGCAATTGAAAAACGTCCAGAAATGATTGAAGCTACTGACTGAATGAAAGGAGATGGCATCTCACTCTCTTTGAATCTTCTTTATCATGCTAAGAGGAGCAGGAAAAAGTAAAAAATTTCAGAATTGCACCTTGCAATGCGGAGAAATTACTGTTTGTGCATTTACAATATTCAATGATTTTTGCCATTGAAAAACGTCCAGAAATGATTGAAGCTACTGACTGAACGAAAGGAGCTGGCATCTCACTCTCTTTGAATCTTCTTTATCATGCTAAGAGGAGCAGGAAAAAGCAAAAAATTTCAGAATTGCACCTTGCAATGCGGAGAAATTACTGTTTGTGCATTTACAATATTCATTGATTTTTGCCATTGAAAAACATCATGTTATTCATATACCAGAAATGTTTGAAGCTACTGACTGAATGAAAGGAGCTGGTATCTCACTCTCTTTGAATCTTCTTCATAATGCTAAGAGGAGCAGGAAAAAGCAAAAAATTTCAGAATTGCACCTTGCAATGCGGAGAAATTACTGTTTGTGCATTTACAATATTCATTGATTTTTGCCATTGAAAAACGTCCAGAAATGATTGAAGCTACTGACAATGAAAGGAGCTGGCATCTCACTCTCTTTGAATCTTCTTTATCATGCTAAGAGGAGCAGGAAAAAGCAAAAAATTTCAGAATTGCACCTTGCAATGCTGAGAAATTACTGTTTGTGCATTTACAAAATTCATTGATTTTTGCCATTGAAAAACATCATGTTATTCATATACCAGAAATGATTGAAGCTACTGACTGAATGAAAGGAGCTGGCATCTCACTCTCTTTGAATCTTCTTTATAATGCTAAGAGGAGCAGGAAAAAGCAAAAAATTTCTGAATTGCACCTTGCAATGCGGAGAAATTACTGTTTGTGCATTTACAATATTCATTGATTTTTGCCATTGAAAAACATCATGTTATTCATATACCAGAAATGTTTGAAGCTACTGACTGAATGAAAGGAGCTGACATCTCACTCTCTTTGAATCTTCTTTATCATGCTAAGAGGAGCAGGAAAAAGCAAAAAATTTCAGAATTGCACCTTGCAATGCGGAGAAATTACTGTTTGTGCATTTACAATATTCATTGATTTTTGCCATTGAAAAACGTCCAGAAATGATTGAAGCTACTGACTGAATGAAAGGAGCTGGCATCTCACTCTCTTTGAATCTTCTTTATCATGCTAAGAGGAGCAGGAAAAAGCAAAAAATTTCAGAATTGCACCTTGCAATGCGGAGAAATTACTGTTTGTGCATTTACAATATTCATTGATTTTTGCCATTGAAAAACGTCCAGAAATGATTGAAGCTACTGACTGAATGAAAGGAGCTGGCATCTCACTCTCTTTGAATCTTCTTTATCATGCTAAGAGGAGCAGGAAAAAGCAAAAAATTTCAGAATTGCACCTTGCAATGCGGAGAAATTACTGTTTGTGCATTTAAAATATTCATTGATTTTTGCCATTGAAAAACGTCCAGAAATGATTGAAGCTACTGACAATGAAAGGAGCTGGCATCTCACTCTCTTTGAATCTTCTTTATCATGCTAAGAGCAGCAGGAAAAAGCAAAAAATTTCAGAATTGCACCTTGCAATGCTGAGAAATTACTGTTTGTGCATTTACAAAATTCATTGATTTTTGCCATTGAAAAACATCATGTTATTCATATACCAGAAATGATTGAAGCTACTGACTGAATGAAAGGAGCTGGCATCTCACTCTCTTTGAATCTTCTTTATCATGCTAAGAGGAGCAGGAAAAAGCAAAAAATTTCAGAATTGCACCTTGCAATGCGGAGAAATTACTGTTTGTGCATTTACAATATTCATTGATTTTTGCCATTGAAAAACATCATGTTATTCATATACCAGAAATGTTTGAAGCTACTGACTGAATGAAAGGAGCTGACATCTCACTCTCTTTGAATCTTCTTTATCATGCTAAGAGGAGCAGGAAAAAGCAAAAAATTTCAGAATTGCACCTTGCAATGCGGAGAAATTACTGTTTGTGCATTTACAATATTCATTGATTTTTGCCATTGAAAAATGTCCAGAAATGATTGAAGCTACTGACTGAATGAAAGGAGCTGGCATCTCACTCTCTTTGAATCTTCTTTATCATGCTAAGAGGAGCAGGAAAAAGCAAAAAATTTCAGAATTGCACCTTGCAATGCGGAGAAATTACTGTTTGTGCATTTACAATATTCTTTGATTTTTGCCATTGAAAAATGTCCAGAAATGATTGAAGCTACTGACTGAATGAAAGGAGCTGGCATCTCACTCTCTTTGAATCTTCTTTATCATGCTAAGAGGAGCAGGAAAAAGCAAAAAATTTCAGAATTGCACCTTGCAATGCGGAGAAATTACAGTTTGTGCATTTACAATATTCATTGATTTTTGCCATTGAAAAACGTCCAGAAATGATTGAAGCTACTGACTGAATGAAAGGAGCTGGCATCTCACTCTCTTTGAATCTTCTTTATCATGCTAAGAGTAGCAGGAAAAAGCAAAAAATTTCAGAATTGCACCTAGCAATGCGGAGAAATTACTGTTTGTGCATTTACAATATTAATTGATTTTTGCCATTGAAAAACGTCCAGAAATGATTGAAGCTACTGACTGAATGAAAGGAGCTGGCATCTCACTCTCTTTGAATCTTCTTTATCATGCTAAGAGGAGCAGGAAAAAGCAAAAAATTTCAGAATTGCACCTTGCAATGCGGAGAAATTACTGTTTGTGCATTTACAATATTCATTGATTTTTGCCATTGAAAAACATGTTATTCATATACCAGAAATGTTTGAAGCTCCTGACTGAATGAAAGGAGCTGGCACCTCACTCTCTTTGAATCTTCTTTATCATGCTAAGAGGAGCAGGAAAAAGCAAAAAATTTCAGAATTGCACCTTGCAATGCGGAGAAATTACTGTTTGTGCATTTACAATATTCATTGATTTTTGCCATTGAAAAACGTCCAGAAATGATTGAAGCTACTGACTGAATGAGGGGAGCTGGCATCTCACTCTCTTTGAATCTTCTTTATCATGCTAAGAGGAGCAGGAAAAAGCAAAAAATTTCAGAATTGCACCTTGCAATGCGGAGAAATTACTGTTTGTGCATTTACAATATTCATTGATTTTTGCCATTGAAAAATGTTCAGAAATGATTGAAGCTACTGACTGAATGAAAGGAGCTGGCATCTCACTCTCTTTGAATCTTCTTTATCATGCTAAGAGGAGCAGGAAAAAGCAAAAAATTTCAGAATTGCGCCTTGCAATGCGGAGAAATTACTGTTTGTGCATTTACAAAATTCATTGATTTTTGCCATTGAAAAACATGATGTTATTCATATACCAGAAATGATTGATGCTACTGACTGAAGGAAAGGAGCTGGCATCTCACTCTCTTTGAATCTTCTTTATCATGCTAAGAGGAGCAGGAAAAAGCAAAAAATTTCAGAATTGCACCTTGCAATGCGGAGAAATTACAGTTTGTGCATTTACAATATTCATTGATTTTTGCCATTGAAAAACGTCCAGAAATGATTGAAGCTACTGACTGAATGAAAGGAGCTGGCATCTCACTCTCTTTGAATCTTCTTTATCATGCTAAGAGGAGCAGGAAAAAGCAAAAAATTTCAGAATTGCACCTTGCAATGCGGAGAAATTACTGTTTGTGCATTTACAATATTCATTGATTTTTGCCATTGAAAAACGTCCAGAAATGATTGAAGCTACTGACTGAATGAAAGGAGCTGGCATCTCACTCTCTTTGAATCTTCTTTATCATGCTAAGAGGAGCAGGAAAAAGCAAAAAATTTCAGAATTGCACCTTGCAATGCGGAGAAATTACTGTTTGTGCATTTACAATATTCATTGATTTTTGCCATTGAAAAACATGTTATTCATATACCAGAAATGTTTGAAGCTCCTGACTGAATGAAAGGAGCTGGCATCTCACTCTCTTTGAATCTTCTTTATCATGCTAAGAGGAGCAGGAAAAAGCAAAAAATTTCAGAATTGCACATTGCAATGCGGAGAAATTACTGTTTGTGCATTTACAATATTCATTGATTTTTGCCATTGAAAAACGTCCAGAAATGATTGAAGCTACTGACTGAATGAAAGGAGCTGGCATCTCACTCTCTTTGAATCTTCTTTATCATGCTAAGAGGAGCAGGAAAAAGCAAAAAATTTCAGAATTGCACCTTGCAATGCGGAGAAATTACTGTTTGTGCATTTACAATATTCATTGATTTTTGCCATTGAAAAACATGTTATTCATATACCAGAAATGTTTGAAGCTCCTGACTGAATGAAAGGAGCTGGCACCTCACTCTCTTTGAATCTTCTTTATCATGCTAAGAGGAGCAGGAAAAAGCAAAAAATTTCAGAATTGCACCTTGCAATGCGGAGAAATTACTGTTTGTGCATTTACAATATTCATTGATTTTTGCCATTGAAAAACGTCCAGAAATGATTGAAGCTACTGACTGAATGAAAGGAGCTGTCATCTCACTCTCTTTGAATCTTCTTTATCATGCTAAGAGGAGCAGGAAAAAGCAAAAAATTTCAGAATTGCACCTTGCAATGCGGAGAAATTACTGTTTGTGCATTTACAATATTCATTGATTTTTGCCATTGAAAAATGTCCAGAAATGATTGAAGCTACTGACTGAATGAAAGGAGCTGGCATCTCACTTTCTTTGAATCTTCTTTATCATGCTAAGAGGAGCAGGAAAAAGCAAAAAATTTCAGAATTGCGCCTTGCAATGCGGAGAAAATACTGTTTGTGCATTTACAAAATTCATTGATTTTTGCCATTGAAAAACATCATGTTATTCATATGCCAGAAATGATTGAAGCTACTGACTGAAGGAAAGGAGCTGGCATCTCACTCTCTTTGAATCTTCTTTATCATGCTAAGAGGAGCAGGAAAAAGCAAAAAATTTCAGAATTGCGCCTTGCAATGCGGAGAAATTACTGTTTGTGCATTTACAAAATTCATTGATTTTTGCCATTGAAAAACATCATGTTATTCATATGCCAGAAATGATTGAAGCTACTGACTGAAGGAAAGGAGCTGGCATCTCACTCTCTTTGAATCTTCTTTATCATGCTAAGAGGAGCAGGAAAAAGCAAAAAATTTCAGAATTGCACCTTGCAATGCGGAGAAATTACTGTTTGTGCATTTACAATATTCATTGATTTTTGCCATTGAAAAACGTCCAGAAATGATTGAAGCTACTGACTGAATGAAAGGAGCTGGCATCTCACTCTCTTTGAATCTTCTTTATCATGCTAAGAGGAGCAGGAAAAAGCAAAAAATTTCAGAATTGCACCTTGCAATGCGGAGAAATTACTGTTTGTGCATTTACAATATTCATTGATTTTTGCGATTGAAAAACATCATGTTATTCATATACCAGAAATGATTGAAGCTACTGACTGAATGAAAGGAGCTGGCATCTCACTCTCTTTGAATCTTCTTTATCATGCTAAGAGGAGCAGGAAAAAGTAAAAAATTTCAGAATTGCACCTTGCAATGCGGAGAAATTACTGTTTGTGCATTTACAATATTCAATGAATTTTGCCATTGAAAAACGTCCAGAAATGATTGAAGCTACTGACTGAACTAAAGGAGCTGGCATCTCACTCTCTTTGAATCTTCTTTATCATGCTAAGAGGAGCAGGAAAAAGCAAAAAATTTCAGAATTGCACCTTGCAATGCGGAGAAATTACTGTTTGTGCATTTACAATATTCATTGATTTTTGCCATTGAAAAATGTCCAGAAATGATTGAAGCTACTGACTGAATGAAAGGAGCTGGCATCTCACTCTCTTTGAATCTTCTTTATCATGCTAAGAGGAGCAGGAAAAAGCAAAAAATTTCAGAATTGCGCCTTGCAATGCGGAGAAATTACTGTTTGTGCATTTACAAAATTCATTGATTTTTGCCATTGAAAAACATCATGTTATTCATATGCCAGAAATGTTTGAAGCTACTGACTGAAGGAAAGGAGCTGGCATCTCACTCTCTTTGAATCTTCTTTATCATGCTAAGAGGAGCAGGAAAAAGCAAAAAATTTCAGAATTGCGCCTTGCAATGCGGAGAAATTACTGTTTGTGCATTTACAAAATTCATTGATTTTTGCCATTGAAAAACATCATGTTATTCATATGCCAGAAATGATTGAAGCTACTGACTGAAGGAAAGGAGCTGGCATCTCACTCTCTTTGAATCTTCTTTATCATGCTAAGAGGAGCAGGAAAAAGCAAAAAAATTCAGAATTGCACCTTGCAATGCGGAGAAATTACTGTTTGTGCATTTACAATATTCATTGATTTTTGCCATTGAAAAACGTCCAGAAATGATTGAAGCTACTGACTGAATGAAAGGAGCTGGCATCTCACTCTCTTTGAATCTTCTTTATCATGCTAAGAGGAGCAGGAAAAAGCAAAAAATTTCAGAATTGCACCTTGCAATGCGGAGAAATTACTGTTTGTGCATTTACAATATTCATTGATTTTTTCGATTGAAAAACATCATGTTATTCATATACCAGAAATGATTGAAGCTACTGACTGAATGAAAGGAGCTGGCATCTCACTCTCTTTGAATCTTCTTTATCATGCTAAGAGGAGCAGGAAAAAGTAAAAAATTTCAGAATTGCACCTTGCAATGCGGAGAAATTACTGTTTGTGCATTTACAATATTCAATGAATTTTGCCATTGAAAAACGTCCAGAAATGATTGAAGCTACTGACTGAACTAAAGGAGCTGGCATCTCACTCTCTTTGAATCTTCTTTATCATGCTAAGAGGAGCAGGAAAAAGCAAAAAATTTCAGAATTGCACCTTGCAATGCGGAGAAATTACTGTTTGTGCATTTACAATATTCATTGATTTTTGCCATTGAAAAATGACCAGAAATGATTGAAGCTACTGACTGAATGAAAGGAGCTGGCATCTCACTCTCTTTGAATCTTCTTTATCATGCTAAGAGGAGCAGGAAAAAGCAAAAAATTTCAGAATTGCGCCTTGCAATGCGGAGAAATTACTGTTTGTGCATTTACAAAATTCATTGATTTTTGCCATTGAAAAACATCATGTTATTCATATGCCAGAAATGATTGAAGCTACTGACTGAAGGAAAGGAGCTGGCATCTCACTCTCTTTGAATCTTCTTTATCATGCTAAGAGGAGCAGGAAAAAGCAAAAAATTTCAGAATTGCGCCTTGCAATGCGGAGAAATTACTGTTTGTGCATTTACAAAATTCATTGATTTTTGCCATTGAAAAACATCATGTTATTCATATGCCAGAAATGATTGAAGCTACTGACTGAAGGAAAGGAGCTGGCATCTCACTCTCTTTGAATCTTCTTTATCATGCTAAGAGGAGCAGGAAAAAGCAAAAAATTTCAGAATTGCACCTTGCAATGCGGAGAAATTACTGTTTGTGCATTTACAATATTCATTGATTTTTGCCATTGAAAAACGTCCAGAAATGATTGAAGCTACTGACTGAATGAAAGGAGCTGGCATCTCACTCTCTTTGAATCTTCTTTATCATGCTAAGAGGAGCAGGAAAAAGCAAAAAATTTCAGAATTGCACCTTGCAATGCGGAGAAATTACTGTTTGTGCATTTACAATATTCATTGATTTTTGCGATTGAAAAACATCATGTTATTCATATACCAGAAATGATTGAAGCTACTGACTGAATGAAAGGAGCTGGCATCTCACTCTCTTTGAATCTTCTTTATCATGCTAAGAGGAGCAGGAAAAAGTAAAAAATTTCAGAATTGCACCTTGCAATGCGGAGAAATTACTGTTTGTGCATTTACAATATTCAATGAATTTTGCCATTGAAAAACGTCCAGAAATGATTGAAGCTACTGACTGAACTAAAGGAGCTGGCATCTCACTCTCTTTGAATCTTCTTTATCATGCTAAGAGGAGCAGGAAAAAGCAAAAAATTTCAGAATTGCACCTTGCAATGCGGAGAAATTACTGTTTGTGCATTTACAATATTCATTGATTTTTGCCATTGAAAAACATCATGTTATTCATATACCAGAAATGTTTGAAGCTACTGACTGAATGAAAGGAGCTGGTATCTCACTCTCTTTGAATCTTCTTCATAATGCTAAGAGGAGCAGGAAAAAGCAAAAAATTTCAGAATTGCACCTTGCAATGCGGAGAAATTACTGTTTGTGCATTTACAATATTCATTGATTTTTGCCATTGAAAAACGTCCAGAAATGATTGAAGCTACTGACTGAATGAAAGGAGCTGGCATCTCACTCTCTTTGAATCTTCTTTATCATGCTAAGAGGAGCAGGAAAAAGCAAAAAATTTCAGAATTGCACCTTGCAATGCGGAGAAATTACTGTTTGTGCATTTACAAAATTCATTGATTTTTGCGATTGAAAAACATCATGTTATTCATATACCAGAAATGATTGAAGCTACTGACTGAATGAAAGGAGCTGACATCTCACTCTCTTTGAATCTTCTTTATCATGCTAAGAGGAGCAGGAAAAAGTAAAAAATTTCAGAATTGCACCTTGCAATGCGGAGAAATTACTGTTTGTGCATTTACAATATTCAATGAATTTTGCCATTGAAAAACGTCCAGAAATGATTGAAGCTACTGACTGAACTAAAGGAGCTGGCATCTCACTCTCTTTGAATCTTCTTTATCATGCTAAGAGGAGCAGGAAAAAGCAAAAAATTTCAGAATTGCACCTTGCAATGCGGAGAAATTACTGTTTGTGCATTTACAATATTCATTGATTTTTGCCATTGAAAAACATCATGTTATTCATATACCAGAAATGTTTGAAGCTACTGACTGAATGAAAGGAGCTGGTATCTCACTCTCTTTGAATCTTCTTCATAATGCTAAGAGGAGCAGGAAAAAGCAAAAAATTTCAGAATTGCACCTTGCAATGCGGAGAAATTACTGTTTGTGCATTTACAATATTCATTGATTTTTGCCATTGAAAAACGTCCAGAAATGATTGAAGCTACTGACAATGAAAGGAGCTGGCATCTCACTCTCTTTGAATCTTCTTTATCATGCTAAGAGGAGCAGGAAAAAGCAAAAAATTTCAGAATTGCACCTTGCAATGCTGAGAAATTACTGTTTGTGCATTTACAAAATTCATTGATTTTTGCCATTGAAAAACATCATGTTATTCATATACCAGAAATGATTGAAGCTACTGACTGAATGAAAGGAGCTGGCATCTCACTCTCTTTGAATCTTCTTTATCATGCTAAGAGGAGCAGGAAAAAGCAAAAAATTTCAGAATTGCACCTTGCAATGCGGAGAAATTACTGTTTGTGCATTTACAATATTCATTGATTTTTGCCATTGAAAAACGTCCAGAAATGATTGAAGCTACTGACTGAATGAAAGGAGCTGGCATCTCACTCTCTTTGAATCTTCTTTATCATGCTAAGAGGAGCAGGAAAAAGCAAAAAATTTCAGAATTGCACCTTGCAATGCGGAGAAATTACTGTTTGTGCATTTACAATATTCATTGATTTTTGCCATTGAAAAACGTCCAGAAATGATTGAAGCTACTGACTGAATGAAAGGAGCTGGCATCTCACTCTCTTTGAATCTTCTTTATCATGCTAAGAGGAGCAGGAAAAAGCAAAAAATTTCAGAATTGCACCTTGCAATGCGGAGAAATTACAGTTTGTGCATTTACAATATTCATTGATTTTTGCCATTGAAAAACGTCCAGAAATGATTGAAGCTACTGACTGAATGAAAGGAGCTGGCATCTCACTCTCTTTGAATCTTCTTTATCATGCTAAGAGGAGCAGGAAAAAGCAAAAAATTTCAGAATTGCACCTTGCAATGCGGAGAAATTACTGTTTGTGCATTTACAATATTCATTGATTTTTGCCATTGAAAAATGTCCAGAAATGATTGAAGCTACTGACTGAATGAAAGGAGCTGGCATCTCACTCTCTTTGAATCTTCTTTATCATGCTAAGAGGAGCAGGAAAAAGCAAAAAATTTCAGAATTGCACCTTGCAATGCGGAGAAATTACTGTTTGTGCATTTACAATATTCATTGATTTTTGCCATTGAAAAACATGTTATTCATATACCAGAAATGTTTGAAGCTCCTGACTGAATGAAAGGAGCTGGCACCTCACTCTCTTTGAATCTTGTTTATCATGCTAAGAGGAGCAGGAAAAAGCAAAAAATTTCAGAATTGCACCTTGCAATGCGGAGAAATTACTGTTTGTGCATTTACAATATTCATTGATTTTTGCCATTGAAAAACGTCCAGAAATGATTGAAGCTACTGACTGAATGAAAGGAGCTGGCATCTCACTCTCTTTGAATCTTCTTTATCATGCTAAGAGGAGCAGGAAAAAGCAAAAAATTTCAGAATTGCGCCTTGCAATGCGGAGAAATTACTGTTTGTGCATTTACAAAATTCATTGATTTTTGCCATTGAAAAACATCATGTTATTCATATACCAGAAATGATTGAAGCTACTGACTGAAGGAAAGGAGCTGGCATCTCACTCTCTTTGAATCTTCTTTATCATGCTAAGAGGAGCAGGAAAAAGCAAAAAATTTCAGAATTACACCTTGCAATGCGGAGAAATTACTGTTTGTGCATTTACAATATTCATTGATTTTTGCCATTGAAAAACGTCCGGAAATGATTGAAGCTACTGACTGAATGAAAGGAGCTGGCATCTCACTCTCTTTGAATCTTCTTTATCATGCTAAGAGGAGCAGGAAAAAGCAAAAAATTTCAGAATTGCACCTTGCAATGCGGAGAAATTACTGTTTGTGCATTTACAATATTCATTGATTTTTGCGATTGAAAAACATCATGTTATTCATATACCAGAAATGATTGAAGCTACTGACTGAAGGAAAGGAGCTGGCATCACACTCTCTTTGAATCTTCTTTATCATGCTAAGAGGAGCAGGAAAAAGTAAAAAATTTCAGAATTGCACCTTGCAATGCGGAGAAATTACTGTTTGTGCATTTACAATATTCAATGATTTTTGCAATTGAAAAACGTCCATAAATGATTGAAGCTACTGACTGAATGAAAGGAGCTGGCATCTCACTCTCTTTGAATCTTGTTTATCATGCTAAAAGGAGCAGGAAAAAGCAAAAAATTTCAGAATTGCACCTTGCAATGCGGAGAAATTACTGTTTGTGCATTTACAATATTCATTGATTTTTGCCATTGAAAAACGTCCAGAAATGATTGAAGCTACAGACTGAATGAAAGGAGCTGGCATCTCACTCTCTTTGAATCTTCTTTATCATGCTAAGAGGAGCAGGAAAAAGCAAAAAATTTCAGAATTGCACCTTGCAATGCGGAGAAATTACTGTTTGTGCATTTACAATATTCATTGATTTTTGCAATTGAAAAACGTCCAGAAATGATTGAAGCTACTGACTGAATGAAAGGAGATGGCATCTCACTCTCTTTGAATCTTCTTTATCATGCTAAGAGGAGCAGGAAAAAGTAAAAAATTTCAGAATTGCACCTTGCAATGCGGAGAAATTACTGTTTGTGCATTTACAATATTCAATGATTTTTGCCATTGAAAAATGTCCAGAAATGATTGAAGCTACTGACTGAACGAAAGGAGCTGGCATCTCACTCTCTTTGAATCTTCTTTATCATGCTAAGAGGAGCAGGAAAAAGCAAAAAATTTCAGAATTGCACCTTGCAATGCGGAGAAATTACTGTTTGTGCATTTACAATATTCATTGATTTTTGCCATTGAAAAACATCATGTTATTCATATACCAGAAATGTTTGAAGCTACTGACTGAATGAAAGGAGCTGGTATCTCACTCTCTTTGAATCTTCTTCATAATGCTAAGAGGAGCAGGAAAAAGCAAAAAATTTCAGAATTGCACCTTGCAATGCGGAGAAATTACTGTTTGTGCATTTACAATATTCATTGATTTTTGCCATTGAAAAACGTCCAGAAATGATTGAAGCTACTGACAATGAAAGGAGCTGGCATCTCACTCTCTTTGAATCTTCTTTATCATGCTAAGAGGAGCAGGAAAAAGCAAAAAATTTCAGAATTGCACCTTGCAATGCTGAGAAATTACTGTTTGTGCATTTACAAAATATATTGATTTTTGCCATTGAAAAACATCATGTTATTCATATACCAGAAATGATTGAAGCTACTGACTGAATGAAAGGAGCTGGCATCTCACTCTTTTTGAATCTTCTTTATCATGCTAAGAGGAGCAGGAAAAAGCAAAAAATTTCAGAATTGCACCTTGCAATGCGGAGAAATTACTGTTTGTGCATTTACAATATTCATTGATTTTTGCCATTGAAAAACATCATGTTATTCATATACCAGAAATGTTTGAAGCTACTGACTGAATGAAAGGAGCTGACATCTCACTCTCTTTGAATCTTCTTTATCATGCTAAGAGGAGCAGGAAAAAGCAAAAAATTTCAGAATTGCACCTTGCAATGCGGAGAAATTACTGTTTGTGCATTTACAATATTCATTGATTTTTGCCATTGAAAAACGTCCAGAAATGATTGAAGCTACTGACTGAATGAAAGGAGCTGGCATCTCACTCTCTTTGAATCTTCTTTATCATGCTAAGAGGAGCAGGAAAAAGCAAAAAATTTCAGAATTGCACCTTGCAATGCGGAGAAATTACTGTTTGTGCATTTACAATATTCATTGATTTTTGCCATTGAAAAACGTCCAGAAATGATTGAAGCTACTGACTGAATGAAAGGAGCTGGCATCTCACTCTCTTTGAATCTTCTTTATCATGCTAAGAGGAGCAGGAAAAAGCAAAAAATTTCAGAATTGCACCTTGCAATGCGGAGAAATTACTGTTTGTGCATTTAAAATATTCATTGATTTTTGCCATTGAAAAACGTCCAGAAATGATTGAAGCTACTGACAATGAAAGGAGCTGGCATCTCACTCTCTTTGAATCTTCTTTATCATGCTAAGAGCAGCAGGAAAAAGCAAAAAATTTCAGAATTGCACCTTGCAATGCTGAGAAATTACTGTTTGTGCATTTACAAAATTCATTGATTTTTGCCATTGAAAAACATCATGTTATTCATATACCAGAAATGATTGAAGCTACTGACTGAATGAAAGGAGCTGGCATCTCACTCTCTTTGAATCTTCTTTATCATGCTAAGAGGAGCAGGAAAAAGCAAAAAATTTCAGAATTGCACCTTGCAATGCGGAGAAATTACTGTTTGTGCATTTACAATATTCATTGATTTTTGCCATTGAAAAACATCATGTTATTCATATACCAGAAATGTTTGAAGCTACTGACTGAATGAAAGGAGCTGACATCTCACTCTCTTTGAATCTTCTTTATCATGCTAAGAGGAGCAGGAAAAAGCAAAAAATTTCAGAATTGCACCTTGCAATGCGGAGAAATTACTGTTTGTGCATTTACAATATTCATTGATTTTTGCCATTGAAAAATGTCCAGAAATGATTGAAGCTACTGACTGAATGAAAGGAGCTGGCATCTCACTCTCTTTGAATCTTCTTTATCATGCTAAGAGGAGCAGGAAAAAGCAAAAATTTCAGAATTGCACCTTGCAATGCGGAGAAATTACTGTTTGTGCATTTACAATATTCATTGATTTTTGCCATTGAAAAATGTCCAGAAATGATTGAAGCTACTGGCTGAATGAAAGGAGCTGGCATCTCACTCTCTTTGAATCTTCTTTATCATGCTAAGAGGAGCAGGAAAAAGCAAAAAATTTCAGAATTGCACCTTGCAATGCGGAGAAATTACAGTTTGTGCATTTACAATATTCATTGATTTTTGCCATTGAAAAACGTCCAGAAATGATTGAAGCTACTGACTGAATGAAAGGAGCTGGCATCTCACTCTCTTTGAATCTTCTTTATCATGCTAAGAGTAGCAGGAAAAAGCAAAAAATTTCAGAATTGCACCTAGCAATGCGGAGAAATTGCTGTTTGTGCATTTACAATATTAATTGATTTTTGCCATTGAAAAACGTCCAGAAATGATTGAAGCTACTGACTGAATGAAAGGAGCTGGCATCTCACTCTCTTTGAATCTTCTTTATCATGCTAAGAGGAGCAGGAAAAAGCAAAAAATTTCAGAATTGCACCTTGCAATGCGGAGAAATTACTGTTTGTGCATTTACAATTTTCATTGATTTTTGCCATTGAAAAACATGTTATTCATATACCAGAAATGTTTGAAGCTCCTGACTGAATGAAAGGAGCTGGCACCTCACTCTCTTTGAATCTTCTTTATCATGCTAAGAGGAGCAGGAAAAAGCAAAAAATTTCAGAATTGCACCTTGCAATGCGGAGAAATTACTGTTTGTGCATTTACAATATTCATTGATTTTTGCCATTGAAAAACGTCCACAAATGATTGAAGCTACTGACTGAATGAGGGGAGCTGGCATCTCACTCTCTTTGAATCTTCTTTATCATGCTAAGAGGAGCAGGAAAAAGCAAAAAATTTCAGAATTGCACCTTGCAATGCGGAGAAATTACTGTTTGTGCATTTACAATATTCATTGATTTTTGCCATTGAAAAATGTCCAGAAATGATTGAAGCTACTGACTGAATGAAAGGAGCTGGCATCTCACTCTCTTTGAATCTTCTTTATCATGCTAAGAGGAGCAGGAAAAAGCAAAAAATTTCAGAATTGCGCCTTGCAATGCGGAGAAATTACTGTTTGTGCATTTACAAAATTCATTGATTTTTGCCATTGAAAAACATGATGTTATTCATATACCAGAAATGATTGAAGCTACTGACTGAAGGAAAGGAGCTGGCATCTCACTCTCTTTGAATCTTCTTTATCATGCTAAGAGGAGCAGGAAAAAGCAAAAAATTTCAGAATTGCACCTTGCAATGCGGAGAAATTACTGTTTGTGCATTTACAATATTCATTGATTTTTGCCATTGAAAAATGTCCAGAAATGATTGAAGCTACTGACTGAATGAAAGGAGCTGGCATCTCACTCTCTTTGAATCTTCTTTATCATGCTAAGAGGAGCAGGAAAAAGCAAAAAATTTCAGAATTGCACCTTGCAATGCGGAGAAATTACTGTTTGTGCATTTACAATATTCATTGATTTTTGCCATTGAAAAACGTCCAGAAATGATTGAAGCTACTGACTGAATGAAATGAGCTGGCATCTCACTCTCTTTGAATCTTCTTTATCATGCTAAGAGGAGCAGGAAAAAGCAAAAAATTTCAGAATTGCACCTTGCAATGCGGAGAAATTACAGTTTGTGCATTTACAATATTCATTGATTTTTGCCATTGAAAAACGTCCAGAAATGATTGAAGCTACTGACTGAATGAAAGGAGCTGGCATCTCACTCTCTTTGAATCTTCTTTATCATGCTAAGAGGAGCAGGAAAAAGCAAAAAATTTCAGAATTGCACCTTGCAATGCGGAGAAATTACTGTTTGTGCATTTACAATATTCATTGATTTTTGCCATTGAAAAACGTCCAGAAATGATTGAAGCTACTGACTGAATGAAAGGAGCTGGCATCTCACTCTCTTTGAATCTTCTTTATCATGCTAAGAGGAGCAGGAAAAAGCAAAAAATTTCAGAATTGCTCCTTGCAATGCGGAGAAATTACTGTTTGTGCATTTACAATATTCATTGATTTTTGCCATTGAAAAACATGTTATTCATATACCAGAAATGTTTGAAGCTCCTGACTGAATGAAAGGAGCTGGCACCTCACTCTCTTTGAATCTTCTTTATCATGCTAAGAGGAGCAGGAAAAAGCAAAAAATTTCAGAATTGCACCTTGCAATGCGGAGAAATTACTGTTTGTGCATTTACAATATTCATTGATTTTTGCCATTGAAAAACGTCCAGAAATGATTGAAGCTACTGACTGAATGAAAGGAGCTGGCATCTCACTCTCTTTGAATCTTCTTTATCATGCTAAGAGGAGCAGGAAAAAGCAAAAAATTTCAGAATTGCACCTTGCAATGCGGAGAAATTACTGTTTGTGCATTTACAATATTCATTGATTTTTGCCATTGAAAAATGTCCAGAAATGATTGAAGCTACTGACTGAATGAAAGGAGCTGGCATGTCACTCTCTTTGAATCTTCTTTATCGTTCTAAGAGGAGCAGGAAAAAGCAAAAAATTTCAGAATTGCGCCTTGCAATGCGGAGAAATTACTGTTTGTGCATTTACAAAATTCATTGATTTTTGCCATTGAAAAACATCATGTTATTCATATACCAGAAATGATTGAAGCTACTGACTGAAGGAAAGGAGCTGGCATCTCACTCTCTTTGAATCTTCTTTATCATGCTAAAAGGAGCAGGAAAAAGCAAAAAATTTCAGAATTGCACCTTGCAATGCGGAGAAATTACTGTTTGTGCATTTACAATATTCATTGATTTTTGCCATTGAAAAACGTCCAGAAATGATTGAAGCTACTGACTGAATGAAAGGAGCTGGCATCTCACTCTCTTTGAATCTTCTTTATCATGCTAAGAGGAGCAGGAAAAAGTAAAAAATTTCAGAATTGCACCTTGCAATGCGGAGAAATTACTGTTTGTGCATTTACAATATTCATTGATTTTTGCGATTGAAAAACATCATGTTATTCATATACCAGAAATGATTGAAGCTACTGACTGAATGAAAGGAGCTGGCATCTCACTCTCTTTGAATCTTCTTTATCATGCTAAGAGGAGCAGGAAAAAGTAAAAAATTTCAGAATTGCACCTTGCAATGCGGAGAAATTACTGTTTGTGCATTTACAATATTCAATGATTTTTGCCATTGAAAAACGTCCAGAAATGATTGAAGCTACTGACTGAATGAAAGGAGCTGGCATCTCACTCTCTTTGAATCTTGTTTATCATGCTAAGAGGAGCAGGAAAAAGCAAAAAATTTCAGAATTGCACCTTGCAATGCGGAGAAATTACTGTTTGTGCATTTACAATATTCATTGATTTTTGCCATTGAAAAACGTCCAGAAATGATTGAAGCTACTGACTGAATAAAAGGAGCTGGCATCTCACTCTCTTTGAATCTTCTTTATCATGCTAAGAGGAGCAGGAAAAAGCAAAAAATTTCAGAATTGCACCTTGCAATGCGGAGAAATTACTGTTTGTGCATTTGCTATATTCATTGGTTTTTGCCATTGAAAAACATCATGTTATTCATATACCAGAAATGATTGAAGCTACTGACTGAATGAAAGGAGCTGGCATCTCACTCTCTTTGAATCTTCTTTATCATGCTAAGAGGAGCAGGAAAAAGTAAAAAATTTCAGTATTGCACCTTGCAATGCGGAGAAATTACTGTTTGTGCATTTACAATATTCATTGATTTTTGCCATTGAAAAACATCATGTTATTCATATACCAGAAATGTTTGAAGCTACTGACTGAATGAAAGGAGCTGGCATCTCACTCTCTTTGAATCTTCTTTATCATGCTAAGAGGAGCAGGAAAAAGCAAAAAATTTCAGAATTGCACCTTGCAATGCGGAGAAATTACTGTTTGTGCATTTACAATTCATTGATTTTTGCCATTGAAAGACGTCCAGAAATGATTGAAGCTACTGACTGAATGAAAGGAGCTGGCATCTCACTCTCTTTGAATCTTCTTTATCATGCTAAGAGGAGCAGGAAAAAGCAAAAAATTTCAGAATTGCACCTTGCAATGCGGAGAAATTACTGTTTGTGCATTTACAAAATTCATTGATTTTTGCCATTGAAAAACATCATGTTATTCATATACCAGAAATGATTGAAGCTACTGACTGAATGAAAGGAGCTGGCATCTCACTCTCTTTGAATCTTCTTTATCATGCTAAGAGGAGCAGGAAAAAGCAAAAAATTTCAGAATTGCACCTTGCAATGCGGAGAAATTACTGTTTGTGCATTTACAATATTCATTGATTTTTGCCATTGAAAAACGTCCAGAAATGATTGAAGCTACTGACTGAATGAAAGGAGCTGGCATCTCACTCTCTTTGAATCTTCTTTATCATGCTAAGAGGAGCAGGAAAAAGTAAAAAATTTCAGTATTGCACCTTGCAATGCGGAGAAATTACTGTTTGTGCATTTACAATATTCATTGATTTTTGCCATTGAAAAACATCATGTTATTCATATACCAGAAATGTTTGAAGCTACTGACTGAATGAAAGGAGCTGGCATCTCACTCTCTTTGAATCTTCTTTATCATGCTAAGAGGAGCAGGAAAAAGCAAAAAATTTCAGAATTGCACCTTGCAATGCGGAGAAATTACTGTTTGTGCATTTACAATTCATTGATTTTTGCCATTGAAAAACGTCCAGAAATGATTGAAGCTACTGACTGAATGAAAGGAGCTGGCATCTCACTCTCTTTGAATCTTCTTTATCATGCTAAGAGGAGCAGGAAAAAGCAAAAAATTTCAGAATTGCACCTTGCAATGCAGAGAAATTACTGTTTGTGCATTTACAAAATTCATTGATTTTTGCCATTGAAAAACATCATGTTATTCATATACCAGAAATGATTGAAGCTACTGACTGAATGAAAGGAGCTGGCATCTCACTCTCTTTGAATCTTCTTTATCATGCTAAGAGGAGCAGGAAAAAGCAAAAAATTTCAGAATTGCACCTTGCAATGCGGAGAAATTACTGTTTGTGCATTTACAATATTCATTGATTTTTGCCATTGAAAAACGTCCAGAAATGATTGAAGCTACTGACTGAATGAAAGGAGCTGGCATCTCACTCTCTTTGAATCTTCTTTATCATGCTAAAAGGAGCAGGAAAAAGCAAAAAATTTCAGAATTGCACCATGCAATGCGGAGAAATTACTGTTTGTGCATTTACAATATTCATTGATTTTTGCCATTGAAAAGCATCATGTTATTCATATACCAGAAATGTTTGAAGCTACTGACTGAATGAAAGGAGCTTGCATCTCACTCTCTTTGAATCTTCTTTATCATGCTAAGAGGAGCAGGAAAAAGCAAAAAATTTCAGAATTGCACCTTGCAATGCGGATAAATTACTGTTTGTGCATTTACAATATTCATTGATTTTTGCCATTGAAAAACATCATGTTATTCATATACCAGAAATGATTGAAGCTACTGAGTGAATGAAAGGAGCTGGCATCTCACTCTCTTTGAATCTTCTTTATCATGCTAAGAGCAGCAGGAAAAAGCAAAAAAATTCAGAATTGCACCTTGCAATGCGGAGAAATTACTGTTTGTGCATTTACAATATTCATTGATTTTTGCCATTGAAAAACATCATCTTATTCATATACCAGAAATGATTGAAGCTACTGACTGAATGAAAGTAGCTGGCATCTCACTCTCTTTGAATCGTCTTTATCATGCTAAGAGGAGCAGGAAAAAGCAAAAAATTTCAGAATTGCACCTTGCAATGCGGAGAAATTACTGTTTGTGCATTTACAATATTCATTGCTTTTTGCAATTGAAAAACGTCCAGAAATGATTGAAGCTACTTACTGAATGAAAGGAGCTGGCATCTCACTCTCTTTGAATCTTCTTTATCATGCTAACAGGAGCAGGAAAAAGCAAAAAATTTCAGAATTGCACCTTGCAATGCTGAGAAATTACTGTTTGTGCATTTACAATATTCATTGATTTTTGCCATTGAAAAACATCATGTTATTCATATACCAGAAATGTTTGAAGCTACTGACTGAATGAAAGGAGCTGGCATCTCACTCTCTTTGAATCTTCTTTATCATGCTAAGAGGAGCAGGAAAAAGCAAAAAATTTCAGAATTGCACCTTGCAATGCGGAGAAATTACTGTTTGTGCATTTACAATATTCATTGATTTTTGCCATTGAAAAACGTCCAGAAATGATTGAAGCTACTGACTGAATGAAAGGAGCTGGCATCTCACTCTCTTTGAATCTTGTTTATCATGCTAAGAAGAGCAGGAAAAAGCAAAAAATTTCAGAATTGCACCTTGCAATGCGGAGAAATTACTGTTTGTGCATTTACAATATTCATTGATTTTTGCCATTGAAAAACGTCCAGAAATGATTGAAGCTACTGACTGAATGAAAGGAGCTGTCATCTCACTCTCTTTGAATCTTCTTTATCATGCTAAGAGGAGCAGGAAAAAGCAAAAAATTTCAGAATTGCACCTTGCAATGCGGAGAAATTACTGTTTGTGCATTTACAATATTCATTGATTTTTGCCATTGAAAAACATCATGTTATTCATATACCAGAAATGATTGAAGCTACTGACTGAATGAAAGGAGCTGGCATCTCACTCTCTTTGAATCTTCTTTATCATGCTAAGAGGAGCAGGAAAAAGTAAAAAATTTCAGAATTGCACCTTGCAATGCGGAGAAATTACTGTTTGTGCATTTATAATATTCAATGATTTTTGCCATTGAAAAACGTCCAGAAATGATTGAAGCTACTGACTGAACAAAAGGAGCTGGCATCTCACTCTCTTTGAATCTTCTTTATCATGCTAAGAGGAGCAGGAAAAAGCAAAAAATTTCAGAATTGCACCTTGCAATGCGGATAAATTACTGTTTGTGCATTTACAATATTCATTGATTTTTGCCATTGAAAAACATCATGTTATTCATATACCAGAAATGTTTGAAGCTACTGACTGAATGAAAGGAGCTGGCATCTCACTCTCTTTGAATCTTCTTTATCATGCTAAGAGGAGCAGGAAAAAGCAAAAAATATCAGAATTGCACCTTGCAATGCGGAGAAATTACTGTTTGTGCATTTACAATATTCATTGATTTTTGCCATTGAAAAACATCATGTTATTCATATACCAGAAATGTTTCAAGCTACTGACTGAATGAAAGGAGCTGGCATCTCACTCTCTTTGAATCTTCTTTATCATGCTAAAAGGAGCAGGAAAAAGCAAAAAATTTCAGAATTGCACCTTGCAATGCGGAGAAATTACTGTTTGTGCATTTACAATATTCATTGATTTTTGCCATTGAAAAACGTCCAGAAATGATTGAAGCTACTGACTGAATGAAAGGAGCTGGCATCTCACTCTCTTTGAATCTTCTTTATCATGCTAAGAGGAGCAGGAAAAAGTAAAAAATTTCAGAATTGCACCTTGCAATGCGGAGAAATTACTGTTTGTGCATTTACAATATTCATTGATTTTTGCGATTGAAAAACATCATGTTATTCATATACCAGAAATGATTGAAGCTACTGACTGAATGAAAGGAGCTGGCATCTCACTCTCTTTGAATCTTCTTTATCATGCTAAGAGGAGCAGGAAAAAGTAAAAAATTTCAGAATTGCACCTTGCAATGCGGAGAAATTACTGTTTGTGCATTTACAATATTCAATGATTTTTGCCATTGAAAAACGTCCAGAAATGATTGAAGCTACTGACTGAATGAAAGGAGCTGGCATCTCACTCTCTTTGAATCTTGTTTATCATGCTAAGAGGAGCAGGAAAAAGCAAAAAATTTCAGAATTGCACCTTGCAATGCGGAGAAATTACTGTTTGTGCATTTACAATATTCATTGATTTTTGCCATTGAAAAACGTCCAGAAATGATTGAAGCTACTGACTGAATAAAAGGAGCTGGCATCTCACTCTCTTTGAATCTTCTTTATCATGCTAAGAGGAGCAGGAAAAAGCAAAAAATTTCAGAATTGCACCTTGCAATGCGGAGAAATTACTGTTTGTGCATTTACTATATTCATTGGTTTTTGCCATTGAAAAACATCATGTTATTCATATACCAGAAATGATTGAAGCTACTGACTGAATGAAAGGAGCTGGCATCTCACTCTCTTTGAATCTTCTTTATCATGCTAAGAGGAGCAGGAAAAAGTAAAAAATTTCAGTATTGCACCTTGCAATGCGGAGAAATTACTGTTTGTGCATTTACAATATTCATTGATTTTTGCCATTGAAAAACATCATGTTATTCATATACCAGAAATGTTTGAAGCTACTGACTGAATGAAAGGAGCTGGCATCTCACTCTCTTTGAATCTTCTTTATCATGCTAAGAGGAGCAGGAAAAAGCAAAAAATTTCAGAATTGCACCTTGCAATGCGGAGAAATTACTGTTTGTGCATTTACAATTCATTGATTTTTGCCATTGAAAAACGTCCAGAAATGATTGAAGCTACTGACTGAATGAAAGGAGCTGGCATCTCACTCTCTTTGAATCTTCTTTATCATGCTAAGAGGAGCAGGAAAAAGCAAAAAATTTCAGAATTGCACCTTGCAATGCGGAGAAATTACTGTTTGTGCATTTACAAAATTCATTGATTTTTGCCATTGAAAAACATCATGTTATTCATATACCAGAAATGATTGAAGCTACTGACTGAATGAAAGGAGCTGGCATCTCACTCTCTTTGAATCTTGTTTATCATGCTAAGAAGAGCAGGAAAAAGCAAAAAATTTCAGAATTGCACCTTGCAATGCGGAGAAATTACTGTTTGTGCATTTACAATATTCATTGATTTTTGCCATTGAAAAACGTCCAGAAATGATTGAAGCTACTGACTGAATGAAAGGAGCTGTCATCTCACTCTCTTTGAATCTTCTTTATCATGCTAAGAGGAGCAGGAAAAAGCAAAAAATTTCAGAATTGCACCTTGCAATGCGGAGAAATTACTGTTTGTGCATTTACAATATTCATTGATTTTTGCCATTGAAAAACATCATGTTATTCATATACCAGAAATGATTGAAGCTACTGACTGAATGAAAGGAGCTGGCATCTCACTCTCTTTGAATCTTCTTTATCATGCTAAGAGGAGCAGGAAAAAGTAAAAAATTTCAGAATTGCACCTTGCAATGCGGAGAAATTACTGTTTGTGCATTTATAATATTCAATGATTTTTGCCATTGAAAAACGTCCAGAAATGATTGAAGCTACTGACTGAACAAAAGGAGCTGGCATCTCACTCTCTTTGAATCTTCTTTATCATGCTAAGAGGAGCAGGAAAAAGCAAAAAATTTCAGAATTGCACCTTGCAATGCGGATAAATTACTGTTTGTGCATTTACAATATTCATTGATTTTTGCCATTGAAAAACATCATGTTATTCATATACCAGAAATGTTTGAAGCTACTGACTGAATGAAAGGAGCTGGCATCTCACTCTCTTTGAATCTTCTTTATCATGCTAAGAGGAGAAGGAAAAAGCAAAAAATATCAGAATTGCACCTTGCAATGCGGAGAAATTACTGTTTGTGCATTTACAATATTCATTGATTTTTGCCATTGAAAAACGTCCAGAAATGATTGAAGCTACTGACTGAATGAAAGGAGCTGGCATCTCACTCTCTTTGAATCTTCTTTATCATTGTAAGAGGAGCAGGAAAAAGCAAAAAATTTCAGAATTGCACCTTGCAATGCGGAGAAATTACTGTTTGTGCATTAACAATATTCATTGATTTTTGCCATTGAAAAACGTCCAGAAATGATTGAAGCTACTGACTAAATGAAAGGAGCTGGCATCTCACTCTCTTTGAATCTTCTTTATCATGCTAAGAGGAGCAGGAAAAAGCAAAAAATTTCAGAATTGCACCTTGCAATGCGGAGAAATTACTGTTTGTGCATTTACAATATTCATTGATTTTTGCCATTGAAAAACGTCCAGAAATGATTGAAGCTACTGACTGAATGAAAGGAGCTGGCATCTCACTCTCTTTGAATCTTCTTTATCATGCTACGAGGAGCAGGAAAAAGCAAAAAATTTCAGAATTGCACCTTGCAATGCGGAGAAATTACTGTTTGTGCATTTACAATATTCATTGATTTTTGCCATTGAAAAACGTCCAGAAATGTTTGAAGCTACTGACTGAATGAAAGGAGCTGGCATCTCACTCTCTTTGAATCTTCTTTATCATGCTACGAGGAGCAGGAAAAAGCAAAAAATTTCAGAATTGCACCTTGCAATGCGGAGAAATTACTGTTTGTGCATTTACAATATTCATTGATTTTTGCCATTGAAAAACATCATGTTATTCATATACCAGAAATGATTGAAGCTACTGACTGAATGAAAGGAGCTGGCATCTCACTCTCTTTGAATCTTATTTATCATGCTAAGAGGAGCAGGAAAAAGTAAAAAATTTCAGAATTGCACCTTGCAATGCGGAGAAATTACTGTTTGTGCATTTATAATATTCAATGATTTTTGCCATTGAAAAACGTCCAGAAATGATTGAAGCTACTGACTGAACGAAAGGAGCTGGCATCTCACTCTCTTTGAATCTTCTTTATCATGCTAAGAGGAGCAGGAAAAAGCAAAAAATTTCAGAATTGCACCTTGCAATGCGGAGAAATTACTGTTTGTGCATTTACAATATTCATTGATTTTTGCCATTGAAAAACATCATGTTATTCATATACCAGAAATGTTTGAAGCTACTGACTGAATGAAAGGAGCTGGCATCTCACTCTCTTTGAATCTTCTTTATCATGCTAAGAGGAGCAGGAAAAAGCAAAAAATTTCAGAATTGCACCTTGCAATGCGGAGAAATTACTGTTTGTGCATTTACAATATTCATTGATTTTTGCCATTGAAAAACGTCCAGAAATGATTGAAGCTACTGACTGAATGAAAGGAGCTGGCATCTCACTCTCTTTGAATCTTCTTTATCATGCTAAGAGGAGCAGGAAAAAGCAAAAAATTTCAGAATTGCACCTTGCAATGCGGAGAAATTACTGTTTGTGCATTTACAATATCCATTGATTTTTGCCATTGAAAAACATCATGTTATTCATATACCAGAAATGTTTGAAGCTACTGACTGAATGAAAGGAGCTGACATCTCACTCTCTTTGAAACTTCTTTATCATGCTAAGAGGAGCAGGAAAAAGCAAAAAATTTCAGAATTGCACCTTGCAATGCGGAGAAATTACTGTTTGTGCATTTACAATATTCATTGATTTTTGCCATTGAAAAACGTCCAGAAATGATTGAAGCTACTGACTGAATGAAAGGAGCTGGCATCTCACTCTCTTTGAATCTTCTTTATCATGCTAAGAGGAGCAGGAAAAAGCAAAAAATTTCAGAATTGCACCTTGCAATGCGGAGAAATTACTGTTTGTGCATTTACAATATTCATTGATTTTTTGCCATTGAAAAACATCATGTTATTCATATACCAGAAATGTTTGAAGCTACTGACTGAATGAAAGGAGCTGGCATCTCACTCTCTTTGAATCTTCTTTATCATGCTAAGAGGAGCAGGAAAAAGCAAAAAATTTCAGAATTGCACCTTGCAATGCGGAGAAATTACAGTTTGTGCATTTACAATATTCATTGATTTTTGCCATTGAAAAACGTCCAGAAATGATTGAAGCTACTAACTGAATGAAAGGAGCTGGCATCTCACTCTCTTTGAATCTTCTTTATCATGCTAAGAGGAGCAGGAAAAAGCAAAAAATTTCAGACTTGCACCTTGCAATGCGGAGAAATTACTGTTTGTGCATTTACAATATTCATTGATTTTTGTCATTGAAAAACATCATGTTATTCATATACCAGAAATGTTTGAAGCTACTGACTTAATGAAAGGAGCTGGCATCTCACTCTCTTTGAATCTTCTTTACCATGCTAAGAGGAGCAGGAAAAAGCAAAAAATTTCAGAATTGCACCTTGCAATGCACAGAAATTACTGTTTGTGCATTTACAATATTCATTGATTTTTGCCATTGAAAAACGTCCAGAAATGATTGAAGCTACTGACTGAATGAAAGGAGCTGGCATCTCACTCTCTTTGAATCTTCTTTATCATGCTAAGAGGAGCAGGAAAAAGCAAAAAATTTCAGAATTGCACCTTGCAATGCGGAGAAATTTCAGTTTGTGCATTTACAATATTCATTGATTTTTGCCATTGAAAAACGTCCAGAAATGATTGAAGCTACTGACTGAATGAAAGGAGCTGGCATCTCACTCTGTTTGAATCTTCTTTATCATGCTAAGAGGAGCAGGAAAAAGCAAAAAATTTCAGAATTGCACCTTGCAATGCGGAGAAATTACTGTTTGTGCATTTACAATATTCATTGATTTTTGCCATTGAAAAACGTCCAGAAATGATTGAAGCTACTGACTGAATGAAAGGAGCTGGCATCTCACTCTCTTTGAATCTTCTTTATCATGCTAAGAGGAGCAGGAAAAAGCAAAAAATTTCAGAATTGCACCTTGCAATGCGGAGAAATTACTGTTTGTGCATTTACAATATTCATTGATTTTTGCCATTGAAAAACATATTATTCATATACCAGAAATGTTTGAAGCTACTGACTGAATGAAAGGAGCTGGCACCTCACTCTCTTTGAATCTTCTTTATCATGCTAAGAGGAGCAGGAAAAAGCAAAAAATTTCAGAATTGCACCTTGCAATGCGGAGAAATTACTGTTTGTGCATTTACAATATTCATTGATTTTTGCCATTGAAAAACGTCCAGAAATGATTGAAGCTACTGACTGAATGAAAGGAGCTGGCATCTCACTCTCTTTGAATCTTCTTTATCATGCTAAGAGGAGCAGGAAAAAGCAAAAAATTTCAGAATTGCGCCTTGCAATGTGGAGATATTACTGTTTGTGCATTTACAATATTCATTGATTTTTGCCATTGAAAAACATGTTTTTCATATACCAGAAATGTTTGAAGCTACTGACTGAATGAAAGGAGCTGGCATCTCACTCTCTTTGAATCTTCTTTATCATGCTAGGATTAGCAGGAAAAAGCAAAAAATTTCAGAATTGCACCTTGCAATGTGGAGATATTACTGTTTGTGCATTTACAATATTCATTGACTTTTGCCATTGAAAAACATGTTTTTCATATACCAGAAATGTTTGAAGCTACTGACTGAATGAAAGGAGCTGGCATCTCACTCTCTTTGAATCTTCTTTATCATGCTAGGATTAGCAGGAAAAAGCAAAAAATTTCAGAATTGCACCTTGCAATGTGGAGATATTACTGTTTGTGCATTTACAATATTCATTGATTTTTGCCATTGAAAAACATGTTTTTCATATACCAGAAATGTTTGAAGCTACTGACTGAATGAAAGGAGCTGGCATCTCACTCTCTTTGAATCTTCTTTATCATGCTAGGATTAACAGGAAAAAGCAAAAAATTTCAGAATTGCACCTTGCAATGTGGAGATATTACTGTTTGTGCATTTACAATATTCATTGATTTTTGCCATTGAAAAACATGTTTTTCATATACCAGAAATGTTTGAAGCTACTGACTGAATGAAAGGAGCTGGCATCTCACTCTCTTTGAATCTTCTTTATCATGCTAGGATTAACAGGAAAAAGCAAAAAATTTCAGAATTGCACCTTGCAATGTGGAGATATTACTGTTTGTGCATTTACAATATTCATTGATTTTTGCCATTGAAAAACATGTTTTTCATATACCAGAAATGTTTGAAGCTACTGACTGAATGAAAGGAGCTGGCATCTCACTCTCTTTGAATCTTCTTTATCATGCTAGGATTAACAGGAAAAAGCAAAAAATTTCAGAATTGCACCTTGCAATGTGGAGATATTACTGTTTGTGCATTTACAATATTCATTGATTTTTGCCATTGAAAAACATGTTTTTCATATACCAGAAATGTTTGAAGCTACTGACTGAATGAAAGGAGCTGGCATCTCACTCTCTTTGAATCTTCTTTATCATGCTAGGATTAACAGGAAAAAGCAAAAAATTTCAGAATTGCACCTTGCAATGTGGAGATATTACTGTTTGTGCATTTACAATATTCATTGATTTTTGCCATTGAAAAACGTCCAGAAATGTTTGAAGCTACTGACTGAATGAAAGGAGCTGGCATCTCACTCTCTTTGAATCTTCTTTATCATGCTAGGATTAGCAGGAAAAAGCAAAAAATTTCAGAATTGCACCTTGCAATGTGGAGATATTACTGTTTGTGCATTTACAATATTCATTGATTTTTGCCATTGAAAAACATGTTTTTCATATACCAGAAATGTTTGAAGCTACTGACTGAATGAAAGGAGCTGGCATCTCACTCTCTTTGAATCTTCTTTATCATGCTAGGATTAGCAGGAAAAAGCAAAAAATTTAAGAATTGCACCTTGCAATGTGGAGATATTACTGTTTGTGCATTTACAATATTCATTGATTTTTGCCATTGAAAAACATGTTTTTCATATACCAGAAATGTTTGAAGCTACTGACTGAATGAAAGGAGCTGGCATCTCACTCTCTTTGAATCTTCTTTATCATGCTAGGATTAACAGGAAAAAGCAAAAAATTTCAGAATTGCACCTTGCAATGTGGAGATATTACTGTTTGTGCATTTACAATATTCATTGATTTTTGCCATTGAAAAACATGTTTTTCATATACCAGAAATGTTTGAAGCTACTGACTGAATGAAAGGAGCTGGCATCTCACTCTCTTTGAATCTTCTTTATCATGCTAGGATTAGCAGGAAAAAGCAAAAAATTTCAGAATTGCACCTTGCAATGTGGAGATATTACTGTTTGTGCATTTACAATATTCATTGATTTTTGCCATTGAAAAACATGTTTTTCATATACCAGAAATGTTTGAAGCTACTGACTGAATGAAAGGAGCTGGCATCTCACTCTCTTTGAATCTTCTTTATCATGCTAGGATTAACAGGAAAAAGCAAAAAATTTCAGAATTGCACCTTGCAATGTGGAGATATTACTGTTTGTGCATTTACAATATTCATTGATTTTTGCCATTGAAAAACGTCCAGAAATGTTTGAAGCTACTGACTGAATGAAAGGAGCTGGCATCTCACTCTCTTTGAATCTTCTTTATCATGCTAGGATTAGTAGGAAAAAGCAAAAAATTTCAGAATTGCACCTTGCAATGTTGAGATATTACTGTTTGTGCATTTACAATATTCATTGATTTTTGCCATTGAAAAACATGTTTTTCATATACCAGAAATGTTTGAAGCTACTGACTGAATGAAAGGAGCTGGCATCTCACTCTTTGAATCTTCTTTATCATGCTAGGATTAGCAGGAAAAAGCAAAAAATTTCAGAATTGCACCTTGCAATGTGGAGATATTACTGTTTGTGCATTTACAATATTCATTGATTTTTGCCATTGAAAAACATGTTTTTCATATACCAGAAATGTTTGAAGCTACTGACTGAATGAAAGGAGCTGGCATCTCACTCTCTTTGAATCTTCTTTATCATGCTAGGATTAGCAGGAAAAAGCAAAAAATTTCAGAATTGCACCTTGCAATGTGGAGATATTACTGTTTGTGCATTTACAATATTCATTGATTTTTGCCATTGAAAAACGTCCAGAAATGTTTGAAGCTACTGACTGAATGAAAGGAGCTGGCATCTCACTCTCTTTGAATCTTCTTTATCATGCTAGGATTAGCAGGAAAAAGCAAAAAATTTCAGAATTGCACCTTGCAATGTGGAGATATTACTGTTTGTGCATTTACAATATTCATTGATTTTTGCCATTGAAAAACATCATGTTATTCATATACCAGAAATGTTTGAAGCTACTGACTGAATGAAAGGAGCTGGCATCTCACTCTCTTTGAATCTTCTTTATCATGCTAGGATTAGCTGGAAAAAGCAAAAAATTTCCGAATTGCACCTTGCAATGTGGAGATATTACTGTTTGTGCATTTACAATATTCATTGATTTTTGCCATTGAAAAACATGTTTTTCATATACCAGAAATGTTTGAAGCTACTGACTGAATGAAAGGAGCTGGCATCTCACTCTCTTTGAATCTTCTTTATCATGCTAGGATTAGCAGGATAAAGCAAAAAATTTCAGAATTGCACCTTGCAATGTGGAGATATTACTGTTTGTGCATTTACAATATTCATTGATTTTTGCCATTGAAAAACATGTTTTTCATATACCAGAAATGTTTGAAGCTACTGACTGAATGAAAGGAGCTGGCATCTCACTCTCTTTGAATCTTCTTTATCATGCTAGGATTAACAGGAAAAAGCAAAAAATTTCAGAATTGCACCTTGCAATGTGGAGATATTACTGTTTGTGCATTTACAATATTCATTGATTTTTGCCATTGAAAAACGTCCAGAAATGTTTGAAGCTACTGACTGAATGAAAGGAGCTGGCATCTCACTCTCTTTGAATCTTCTTTATCATGCTAGGATTAGCAGGAAAAAGCAAAAAATTTCAGAATTGCACCTTGCAATGTGGAGATATTACTGTTTGTGCATTTACAATATTCATTGATTTTTGCCATTGAAAAACATGTTTTTCATATACCAGAAATGTTTGAAGCTACTGACTGAATGAAAGGAGCTGGCATCTCACTCTCTTTGAATCTTCTTTATCATGCTAGGATTAGCAGGAAAAAGCAAAAAATTTCAGAATTGCACCTTGCAATGTGGAGATATTACTGTTTGTGCATTTACAATATTCATTGATTTTTGCCATTGAAAAACATGTTTTTCATATACCAGAAATGTTTGAAGCTACTGACTGAATGAAAGGAGCTGGCATCTCACTCTCTTTGAATCTTCTTTATCATGCTAGGATTAACAGGAAAAAGCAAAAAATTTCAGAATTGCACCTTGCAATGTGGAGATATTACTGTTTGTGCATTTACAATATTCATTGATTTTTGCCATTGAAAAACGTCCAGAAATGTTTGAAGCTACTGACTGAATGAAAGGAGCTGGCATCTCACTCTCTTTGAATCTTCTTTATCATGCTAGGATTTGCAGGAAAAAGCAAAAAATTTCAGAATTGCACCTTGCAATGTGGAGATATTACTGTTTGTGCATTTACAATATTCATTGATTTTTGCCATTGAAAAACATGTTTTTCATATACCAGAAATGTTTGAAGCTACTGACTGAATGAAAGGAGCTGGCATCTCACTCTTTGAATCTTCTTTATCATGCTAGGATTAGCAGGAAAAAGCAAAAAATTTCAGAATTGCACCTTGCAATGTGGAGATATTACTGTTTGTGCATTTACAATATTCATTGATTTTTGCCATTGAAAAACATGTTTTTCATATACCAGAAATGTTTGAAGCTACTGACTGAATGAAAGGAGCTGGCATCTCACTCTCTTTGAATCTTCTTTATCATGCTAGGATTAACAGGAAAAAGCAAAAAATTTCAGAATTGCACCTTGCAATGTGGAGATATTACTGTTTGTGCATTTACAATATTCATTGATTTTTGCCATTGAAAAACGTCCAGAAATGTTTGAAGCTACTGACTGAATGAAAGGAGCTGGCATCTCACTCTCTTTGAATCTTCTTTATCATGCTAGGATTAGCAGGAAAAAGCAAAAAATTTCAGAATTGCACCTTGCAATGTGGAGATATTACTGTTTGTGCATTTACAATATTCATTGATTTTTGCCATTGAAAAACATGTTTTTCATATACCAGAAATGTTTGAAGCTACTGACTGAATGAAAGGAGCTGGCATCTCACTCTCTTTGAATCTTCTTTATCATGCTAGGATTAGCAGGAAAAAGCAAAAAATTTCAGAATTGCACCTTGCAATGTGGAGATATTACTGTTTGTGCATTTACAATATTCATTGATTTTTGCCATTGAAAAACATGTTTTTCATATACCAGAAATGTTTGAAGCTACTGACTGAATGAAAGGAGCTGGCATCTCACTCTCTTTGAATCTTCTTTATCATGCTAGGATTAGCAGGAAAAAGCAAAAAATTTCAGAATTGCACCTTGCAATGTGGAGATATTACTGTTTGTGCATTTACAATATTCATTGATTTTTGCCATTGAAAAACATGTTTTTCATATACCAGAAATGTTTGAAGCTACTGACTGAATGAAAGGAGCTGGCATCTCACTCTCTTTGAATCTTCTTTATCATGCTAGGATTAACAGGAAAAAGCAAAAAATTTCAGAATTGCACCTTGCAATGTGGAGATATTACTGTTTGTGCATTTACAATATTCATTGATTTTTGCCATTGAAAAACGTCCAGAAATGTTTGAAGCTACTGACTGAATGAAAGGAGCTGGCATCTCACTCTCTTTGAATCTTCTTTATCATGCTAGGATTAGCAGGAAAAAGCAAAAAATTTCAGAATTGCACCTTGCAATGTGGAGATATTACTGTTTGTGCATTTACAATATTCATTGATTTTTGCCATTGAAAAACATGTTTTTCATATACCAGAAATGTTTGAAGCTACTGACTGAATGAAAGGAGCTGGCATCTCACTCTCTTTGAATCTTCTTTATCATGCTAGGATTAGCAGGAAAAAGCAAAAAATTTCAGAATTGCACCTTGCAATGTGGAGATATTACTGTTTGTGCATTTACAATATTCATTGATTTTTGCCATTGAAAAACATGTTTTTCATATACCAGAAATGTTTGAAGCTACTGACTGAATGAAAGGAGCTGGCATCTCACTCTCTTTGAATCTTCTTTATCATGCTAGGATTAGCAGGAAAAAGCAAAAAATTTCAGAATTGCACCTTGCAATGTGGAGATATTACTGTTTGTGCATTTACAATATTCATTGATTTTTGCCATTGAAAAACATGTTTTTCATATACCAGAAATGTTTGAAGCTACTGACTGAATGAAAGGAGCTGGCATCTCACTCTCTTTGAATCTTCTTTATCATGCTAGGATTAACAGGAAAAAGCAAAAAATTTCAGAATTGCACCTTGCAATGTGGAGATATTACTGTTTGTGCATTTACAATATTCATTGATTTTTGCCATTGAAAAACGTCCAGAAATGTTTGAAGCTACTGACTGAATGAAAGGAGCTGGCATCTCACTCTCTTTGAATCTTCTTTATCATGCTAGGATTAGCAGGAAAAAGCAAAAAATTTCAGAATTGCACCTTGCAATGTGGAGATATTACTGTTTGTGCATTTACAATATTCATTGATTTTTGCCATTGAAAAACATGTTTTTCATATACCAGAAATGTTTGAAGCTACTGACTGAATGAAAGGAGCTGGCATCTCACTCTTTGAATCTTCTTTATCATGCTAGGATTAGCAGGAAAAAGCAAAAAATTTCAGAATTGCACCTTGCAATGTGGAGATATTACTGTTTGTGCATTTACAATATTCATTGATTTTTGCCATTGAAAAACATGTTTTTCATATACCAGAAATGTTTGAAGCTACTGACTGAATGAAAGGAGCTGGCATCTCACTCTCTTTGAATCTTCTTTATCATGCTAGGATTAACAGGAAAAAGCAAAAAATTTCAGAATTGCACCTTGCAATGTGGAGATATTACTGTTTGTGCATTTACAATATTCATTGATTTTTGCCATTGAAAAACGTCCAGAAATGTTTGAAGCTACTGACTGAATGAAAGGAGCTGGCATCTCACTCTCTTTGAATCTTCTTTATCATGCTAGGATTAGCAGGAAAAAGCAAAAAATTTCAGAATTGCACCTTGCAATGTGGAGATATTACTGTTTGTGCATTTACAATATTCATTGATTTTTGCCATTGAAAAACATGTTTTTCATATACCAGAAATGTTTGAAGCTACTGACTGAATGAAAGGAGCTGGCATCTCACTCTCTTTGAATCTTCTTTATCATGCTAGGATTAGCAGGAAAAAGCAAAAAATTTCAGAATTGCACCTTGCAATGTGGAGATATTACTGTTTGTGCATTTACAATATTCATTGATTTTTGCCATTGAAAAACATGTTTTTCATATACCAGAAATGTTTGAAGCTACTGACTGAATGAAAGGAGCTGGCATCTCACTCTCTTTGAATCTTCTTTATCATGCTAGGATTAACAGGAAAAAGCAAAAAATTTCAGAATTGCACCTTGCAATGTGGAGATATTACTGTTTGTGCATTTACAATATTCATTGATTTTTGCCATTGAAAAACGTCCAGAAATGTTTGAAGCTACTGACTGAATGAAAGGAGCTGGCATCTCACTCTCTTTGAATCTTCTTTATCATGCTAGGATTAGCAGGAAAAAGCAAAAAATTTCAGAATTGCACCTTGCAATGTGGAGATATTACTGTTTGTGCATTTACAATATTCATTGATTTTTGCCATTGAAAAACATCATGTTATTCATATACCAGAAATGTTTGAAGCTACTGACTGAATGAAAGGAGCTGGCATCTCACTCTCTTTGAATCTTCTTTATCATGCTAGGATTAGCAGGAAAAAGCAAAAAATTTCAGAATTGCACCTTGCAATGTGGAGATATTACTGTTTGTGCATTTACAATATTCATTGATTTTTGCCATTGAAAAACATGTTTTTCATATACCAGAAATGTTTGAAGCTACTGACTGAATGAAAGGAGCTGGCATCTCACTCTCTTTGAATCTTCTTTATCATGCTAGGATTAGCAGGAAAAAGCAAAAAATTTCAGAATTGCACCTTGCAATGTGGAGATATTACTGTTTGTGCATTTACAATATTCATTGATTTTTGCCATTGAAAAACATGTTTTTCATATACCAGAAATGTTTGAAGCTACTGACTGAATGAAAGGAGCTGGCATCTCACTCTCTTTGAATCTTCTTTATCATGCTAGGATTAACAGGAAAAAGCAAAAAATTTCAGAATTGCACCTTGCAATGTGGAGATATTACTGTTTGTGCATTTACAATATTCATTGATTTTTGCCATTGAAAAACGTCCAGAAATGTTTGAAGCTACTGACTGAATGAAAGGAGCTGGCATCTCACTCTCTTTGAATCTTCTTTATCATGCTAGGATTAGCAGGAAAAAGCAAAAAATTTCAGAATTGCACCTTGCAATGTGGAGATATTACTGTTTGTGCATTTACAATATTCATTGATTTTTGCCATTGAAAAACATGTTTTTCATATACCAGAAATGTTTGAAGCTACTGACTGAATGAAAGGAGCTGGCATCTCACTCTCTTTGAATCTTCTTTATCATGCTAGGATTAGCAGGAAAAAGCAAAAAATTTCAGAATTGCACCTTGCAATGTGGAGATATTACTGTTTGTGCATTTACAATATTCATTGATTTTTGCCATTGAAAAACATGTTTTTCATATACCAGAAATGTTTGAAGCTACTGACTGAATGAAAGGAGCTGGCATCTCACTCTCTTTGAATCTTCTTTATCATGCTAGGATTAACAGGAAAAAGCAAAAAATTTCAGAATTGCACCTTGCAATGTGGAGATATTACTGTTTGTGCATTTACAATATTCATTGATTTTTGCCATTGAAAAACATGTTTTTCATATACCAGAAATGTTTGAAGCTACTGACTGAATGAAAGGAGCTGGCATCTCACTCTCTTTGAATCTTCTTTATCATGCTAGGATTAACAGGAAAAAGCAAAAAATTTCAGAATTGCACCTTGCAATGTGGAGATATTACTGTTTGTGCATTTACAATATTCATTGATTTTTGCCATTGAAAAACATGTTCCAGAAATGTTTGAAGCTACTGACTGAATGAAAGGAGCTGGCATCTCACTCTCTTTGAATCTTCTTTATCATGCTAGGATTAGCAGGAAAAAGCAAAAAATTTCAGAATTGCACCTTGCAATGTGGAGATATTACTGTTTGTGCATTTACAATATTCATTGATTTTTGCCATTGAAAAACATGTTTTTCATATACCAGAAATGTTTGAAGCTACTGACTGAATGAAAGGAGCTGGCATCTCACTCTCTTTGAATCTTCTTTATCATGCTAGGATTAGCAGGAAAAAGCAAAAAATTTCAGAATTGCACCTTGCAATGTGGAGATATTACTGTTTGTGCATTTACAATATTCATTGATTTTTGCCATTGAAAAACATGTTTTTCATATACCAGAAATGTTTGAAGCTACTGACTGAATGAAAGGAGCTGGCATCTCACTCTCTTTGAATCTTCTTTATCATGCTAGGATTAACAGGAAAAAGCAAAAATTTCAGAATTGCACCTTGCAATGTGGAGATATTACTGTTTGTGCATTTACAATATTCATTGATTTTTGCCATTGAAAAACATGTTTTTCATATACCAGAAATGTTTGAAGCTACTGACTGAATGAAAGGAGCTGGCATCTCACTCTCTTTGAATCTTCTTTATCATGCTAGGATTAGCAGGATAAAGCAAAAAATTTCAGAATTGCACCTTGCAATGTGGAGATATTACTGTTTGTGCATTTACAATATTCATTGATTTTTGCCATTGAAAAACATGTTTTTCATATACCAGAAATGTTTGAAGCTACTGACTGAATGGAAAGGAGCTGGCATCTCACTCTCTTTGAATCTTCTTTATCATGCTAGGATTAACAGGAAAAAGCAAAAAATTTCAGAATTGCACCTTGCAATGTGGAGATATTACTGTTTGTTCATTTACAATATTCATTGATTTTTGCCATTGAAAAACGTCCAGAAATGTTTGAAGCTACTGACTGAATGAAAGGAGCTGGCATCTCACTCTCTTTGAATCTTCTTTATCATGCTAGGATTAGCAGGAAAAAGCAAAAAATTTCAGAATTGCACCTTGCAATGTGGAGATATTACTGTTTGTGCATTTACAATATTCATTGATTTTTGCCATTGAAAACCTTGTTTTTCATATACCAGAAATGTTTGAAGCTACTGACTGAATGAAAGGAGCTGGCATCTCACTCTCTTTGAATCTTCTTTATCATGCTAGAAAAAGCAAAAAATTTCAGAATTGCACCTTGCAATGTGGAGATATTACTGTTTGTGCATTTACAATATTCATTGATTTTTGCCATTGAAAAACATGTTTTTCATATACCAGAAATGTTTGAAGCTACTGACTGAATGAAAGGAGCTGGCATCTCACTCTCTTTGAATCTTCTTTATCATGCTAGGATTAACAGGAAAAAGCAAAAATTTCAGAAATTGCACCTTGCAATGTGGAGATATTACTGTTTGTGCATTTACAATATTCATTGATTTTTGCCATTGAAAAAACGTCCAGAAATGTTTGAAGCTACTGACTGAATGAAAGGAGCTGGCATCTCACTCTCTTTGAATCTTCTTTATCATGCTAGGATTTGCAGGAAAAAAGCAAAAAATTTCAGAATTGCACCTTGCAATGTGGAGATATTACTGTTTGTGCATTTACAATATTCATTGATTTTTGCCATTGAAAACATGTTTTCATATACCAGAAATGTTTGAAGCTACTGACTGAATGAAAGGAGCTGGCATCTCACTCTTTGAATCTTCTTTATCATGCTAGGATTAGCAGGAAAAAGCAAAAAATTTCAGAATTGCACCTTGCAATGTGGAGATATTACTGTTTGTGCATTTACAATATTCATTGATTTTTGCCATTGAAAAACATGTTTTTCATATACCAGAAATGTTTGAAGCTACTGACTGAATGAAAGGAGCTGGCATCTCACTCTCTTTGAATCTTCTTTATCATGCTAGGATTAACAGGAAAAAGCAAAAAATTTCAGAATTGCACCTTGCAATGTGGAGATATTACTGTTTGTGCATTTACAATATTCATTGATTTTTGCCATTGAAAAACGTCCAGAAATGTTTGAAGCTACTGACTGAATGAAAGGAGCTGGCATCTCACTCTCTTTGAATCTTCTTTATCATGCTAGGATTAGCAGGAAAAAGCAAAAATTTCAGAATTGCACCTTGCAATGTGGAGATATTACTGTTTGTGCATTTACAATATTCATTGATTTTTGCCATTGAAAAACATGTTTTCATATACCAGAAATGTTTGAAGCTACTGACTGAATGAAAGGAGCTGGCATCTCACTCTCTTTGAATCTTCTTTATCATGCTAGGATTAGCAGGAAAAAGCAAAAAATTTCAGAATTGCACCTTGCAATGTGGAGATATTACTGTTTGTGCATTTACAATATTCATTGATTTTTGCCATTGAAAAACATGTTTTTCATATACCAGAAATGTTTGAAGCTACTGACTGAATGAAAGGAGCTGGCATCTCACTCTCTTTGAATCTTCTTTATCATGCTAGGATTAGCAGGAAAAAGCAAAAAATTTCAGAATTGCACTTTGCAATGTGGAGATATTACTGTTTGTGCATTTACAATATTCATTGATTTTTGCCATTGAAAAACATGTTTTTCATATACCAGAAATGTTTGAAGCTACTGACTGAATGAAAGGAGCTGGCATCTCACTCTCTTTGAATCTTCTTTATCATGCTAGGATTAACAGGAAAAAGCAAAAAATTTCAGAATTGCACCTTGCAATGTGGAGATATTACTGTTTGTGCATTTACAATATTCATTGATTTTTGCCATTGAAAAACGTCCAGAAATGTTTGAAGCTACTGACTGAATGAAAGGAGCTGGCATCTCACTCTCTTTGAATCTTCTTTATCATGCTAGGATTAGCAGGAAAAAGCAAAAAATTTCAGAATTGCACCTTGCAATGTGGAGATATTACTGTTTGTGCATTTACAATATTCATTGATTTTTGCCATTGAAAAACATGTTTTTCATATACCAGAAATGTTTGAAGCTACTGACTGAATGAAAGGAGCTGGCATCTCACTCTCTTGAATCTTCTTTATCATGCTAGGATTAGCAGGAAAAAGCAAAAAATTTCAGAATTGCACCTTGCAATGTGGAGATATTACTGTTTGTGCATTTACAATATTCATTGATTTTTGCCATTGAAAAACATGTTTTTCATATACCAGAAATGTTTGAAGCTACTGACTGAATGAAAGGAGCTGGCATCTCACTCTCTTTGAATCTTCTTTATCATGCTAGGATTAGCAGGAAAAAGCAAAAAATTTCAGAATTGCACCTTGCAATGTGGAGATATTACTGTTTGTGCATTTACAATATTCATTGATTTTTGCCATTGAAAAACATGTCCAGAAATGTTTGAAGCTACTGACTGAATGAAAGGAGCTGGCATCTCACTCTCTTTGAATCTTCTTTATCATGCTAGGATTAGCAGGAAAAAGCAAAAAATTTCAGAATTGCACCTTGCAATGTGGAGATATTACTGTTTGTGCATTTACAATATTCATTGATTTTTGCCATTGAAAAACATGTTTTCATATACCAGAAATGTTTGAAGCTACTGACTGAATGAAAGGAGCTGGCATCTCACTCTCTTTGAATCTTCTTTATCATGCTAGGATTAGCAGGAAAAAGCAAAAAATTTCAGAATTGCACCTTGCAATGTGGAGATATTACTGTTTGTGCATTTACAATATTCATTGATTTTTGCCATTGAAAAACATGTTTTCATATACCAGAAATGTTTGAAGCTACTGACTGAATGAAAGGAGCTGGCATCTCACTCTCTTTGAATCTTCTTTATCATGCTAGGATTAGCAGGAAAAAGCAAAGAAATTTCAGAATTGCACCTTGCAATGTGGAGATATTACTGTTTGTGCATTTACAATATTCATTGATTTTTGCCATTGAAAAACATGTTTTATATACCAGAAATGTTTGAAGCTACTGACTGAATGAAAGGAGCTGGCATCTCACTCTCTTTGAATCTTCTTTATCATGCTAGGATTAGCAGGAAAAGCAAAAAATTTCAGAATTGCACCTTGCAATGTGGAGATATTACTGTTTGTGCATTTACAATATTCATTGATTTTTGCCATTGAAAAACATGTTTTTCATATACCAGAAATGTTTGAAGCTACTGACTGAATGAAAGGAGCTGGCATCTCACTCTCTTTGAATCTTCTTTATCATGCTAGGATTAACAGGAAAAAGCAAAAAATTTCAGAATTGCACCTTGCAATGTGGAGATATTACTGTTTGTGCATTTACAATATTCATTGATTTTTGCCATTGAAAAACGTCCAGAAATGTTTGAAGCTACTGACTGAATGAAAGGAGCTGGCATCTCACTCTCTTTGAATCTTCTTTATCATGCTAGGATTAACAGGAAAAAGCAAAAAATTTCAGAATTGCACCTTGCAATGTGGAGATATTACTGTTTGTGCATTTACAATATTCATTGATTTTTGCCATTGAAAAACATGTTTTCTTTACCAGAAATGTTTGAAGCTACTGACTGAATGAAAGGAGCTGGCATCTCACTCTCTTTGAATCTTCTTTATCATGCTAGGATTAGCAGGAAAAAGCAAAAATTTCAGAATGCACCTTGCAATGTGGAGATATTACTGTTTGTGCATTTACAATATTCATTGATTTTTGCCATTGAAAAACATGTTTTTCATATACCAGAAATGTTTGAAGCTACTGACTGAATGAAAGGAGCTGGCATCTCACTCTCTTTGAATCTTCTTTTATCATGCCTAGG